>NW_016107331.1:8361788-8493186 GCF_001604975.1 Cebus imitator
AAAAAAAAAAAAAAAAAAAAAAAAAAAAAAAAAAAAAAAAAAAAAAAAAAAAAAAAAAAAAAAAAAAAAAAAAAAAAAAAAAAAAAAAAAAAAAAAAAAAAAAAAAGCTTCAAGCCATTGAAAAGCTTGAAATCAAAACAGAAATTTTAAAGAAAAGCAGGATGTGAAAATAAAGTAGAGGAGAAGAAAAGGAAAGCGAGGTAGTGGAGAAGTAGAGAAAAGTGAAAGGAAGGGCTCTGGTTCTGAAAACACTTGCGCTTAAACCAAAATGGCACCCCAAATTTTAAGCCAGGAAATTTAAACTGCTGGAATATTTCATCCTGAACAATTTATATTTTTCAAGCAAAATAACCCCTTTGTGTCCAAATTATCTGAATAATTATGGCAATTCCTTTCTTTTACTTGCCCTATAGGCACTGCTGAAATACCAACAGGAGTGGCTCACTGAGTTCACAGGGCCTTCCGGAGACTTCTCACAAAGCCGCTAGATGGCATGAGAGCACTGCACTGGACCCGCTCAGCCACACGGCCGCGTGTAACATTGAGGCATTTATTCTCTTCATGCTGAGAGCTCAGTGTTTAGTCAAGTAAGATGCGTTCTCTTTTAGAGAGATCTTTCTGTGTTGCATGACACTTTTCAGGACACAAAGGGGGTATTCCGCCCTCCCCATACACACGCTAAGAAAATGTCGAATTAAATTTGGAATAGTAAAAATCATTTCAGTATTTACTGGGGCTTCCTGAGAACTTTACCTTTCAGCTCTTTAGGGGATAGTCTGCTATTTGTTATGCAGCCTTCCTTAATAGGTAGTTAGAGGGGAAAAGTCCCTTCAGCATTATGCCTGTGCTCAAACAACTGCAGACAAAGTTTGCATATTCTCAGTCATCTCTCTCTTTCTCTTGATTTTTTTTTTTTTTCATCAAAAATTCTCTTTGTTTTTCTTCATCTGATATTGTGGGGTCCCTCATTAAGGACTGTAATATGAAAAGCTGGATTTAAAACTGCTGTCAGAAAGAAGGTTGTCCTCTTTTAATATTCTTTACCAGCAAAGCAAAAGGAACTGTCTTTGTTCTTGCTTTTTAAATGCAATGTTTTTTGCTTTATTTAATGTTTCAGCCACATCACTAGGCACCTTCTAATCTACCCTCCCAACTTTGAGATATACTTTTATATTTGGTGTCTTTGCAGTTTCCCAATATATGCATGAGGCATCTCTCTGTGCCTCCACAACAGGACTAATTACCATATTCTTCCAGATATTATCACTATCTCCCTTCACAAAATATCCATTGTAAAAGCTGTTTTGATCTTTTGGATAAGTGCCTTAATTTAAAATAATAGCAAAAAGGTAAAATTAGGCCTGTATGCTCAGCAGTGCATGAATGACAAATCTGTTGTAGTTTGGGGTATATTTTTAAAGATTCCTTTTAAAACCTCTTATAGAAATTTACATATGATCAAAAATGATATTACACATTGGCGAACTGAAGTGCATAATTTACTTCATGTGCTACTGATATAGTTATGTTTATACATATAATGGGTTCTACAGTTTTGATATAATATCATACCAGTTCAAAAACTGAAAGATTTTTAAAAGCATGTTTTTTCAGTTTTTATTCACCCCTGAAAAGTTATTTTTATCCTGTATAGTGTCTCAGAGCAAGATGTATCATTTTTAATGTACACTGTTAGCCCTAATATCAATGAATTTATGAAAACCAGAGATTTTATGAGGGCATTCAACTAAAATATTCGGTAAGATAAGAATTCAATAATGTAGTTATACCTCTTTAAAATGCAAATATTGGAGAACAAACGGGCAACTTGGCAAAACTTGATAGTGTTGCATTTTTGTTTTTATCCTGTGTAGTTCTGGTTTATAAGAACATGTTAGTTTGTCATATGAATAGATGAAATGAGTCATATGAATTATGTTTTAATTGGTTCTAATCTTTGATATCATTGAAATCTTCACTTTGGATATAATCCCCCCAAATCCATGATTATTATTTTACAATGTGTTGCTATAAAGCAGACAGATAAAGATATCTTGAAATAGGAGCCCCATGTGTGCACAGCTGATTTGTTTTCCTCTTAGACATTATATGTAATTCAAGTAACAAGTTAGTCAATTTATTATAAGGAATATAAAATAAGCCCTATACTTTAATCATTTTAAAGTAAATGATTCTGTATATCTAAAACAATTTACAGAAATATAATTTTAGCTGGTTGTGAATGGCCACTAAGCTTTTCTGTGACTGACAGCCAACTGGTTAACATCAGCGAGACATTAAGCTCCTTTGTGCTTGAAAATCCACCTGGGAGTGTATATATGTGCTCTAAAGCTGCCCACTCAGCTCTGTTTGATCGCTTGCAGAAAACTAATAGCTTCTCACTGATTCTGAGAGGGGTATTACCTCCATAATGGATTACAATGAAATATTTCAATGAAAATCCTTTCTAAAACTTATTTTTTAAAAATTTGGACTTCTATGTAAATAAATGACTGAGCTCCATAAAATGAGAAAATAGGACACTTCCAAGTGTTCATGGTAGAGAAGTGATAGGCGGAAGTGAAATAGACTTTTTTAGTTCTTTTTGTGTTCTTATGTCCAAATAATTTGATGAAACTTTCGATAGTACTAGAGATGCAAAACAACCAGAAAAAAAAAGAGTAAAACACGTTGTAAATGCTTTTGTAGATGCAATAGGAGAAGCAGAAAAATTCAAATTCAAATTCAAATTATATTTGAAGTCATACCAAGCAGACATAACTAATATTTGAAACTATTAGTAATACACTGAATTCTCATTTGTCAATTAGTTCTCTGTAATGTTGGAATTTATAAAATATAAAAGAAAATCTATTGATCAGAATCTCACTTAAGTAAAAAGTTTATTTTGTTGTTCTGAAAGAGTCCTTTAATACTGATTCTTATTTGGCCAAATTAACTGAATATCAAATAATTTAATAATTTAATATTCAAATAGTTGAATATTTAATCATTAAGCTTATTAAATATTCGTGCATGTAATAATAATTAACATTAAATAGCAGAGTTGTGATTATATAGAAATAAGCTCTTAAGTTTTTCTCACCTAGAAATTTTTTACTTCATGCTGTAGTGAAGATTCTACAAAGTCATTGTATATTTTTAAGAAAAACTAAACAGAGACCCACCAATAATTTGAAAACTGTTAATAAGTATACTTCCTTTTAAAAAATGCAAAATAACCCTTTTGTAGACCAGAATATAATGTTTGAATTATATTTTTTAAAATAAAAATCTTATTGGAACAAATGAGGAAACTAAGGAGATTTTAAAGAAGGCCAAAGAAAGGGTAAAGCATCTTAAGGGACTGAAATTCATATCTCTTTAACATGAATAATATAGAAGAAATGGTTTTTTAAAATCCCTCATTAATTTAGGGAAGAAATTATACTTGATGGTTAGTTATTTCATTTAATTCCTTCACACAAACTTAAGTCAACTATTCCAAAATTCAAGAAAACTTCATCAACATAGTATATTAATTCTAGTTTTCCAAGTGTTTTCAAAAACTGTCTTCCCACAATGCACTGTCCTAAGTATTTAATCTGTGACCAAGGCTGAGTCACCACCAAGACCAAAGTGAGAGCCACAATCTCCATTTCCATGGGCAGTCTCATCAGTCTCAGCACCCTTAGTTTTCCACCAGTCTCCAGCTATAAAGGGCTACATTCCCACTTTTATGGAGTATGATACTAAGCAAATAAAAAGTAAAATAAAGTATACTAAAGCTAAAAGGCAGATATATTTGAATAAAATTAATGTTGGACATCTATTATTTGATTACAACAAAGATAATATATCTCTTTGTTCCAAGAATAATGTGTCTCTTTGCTCCTTCTCTTTGCTGCTTGAGTGAATTGTTTATAAAACATGTAACATTCTTCTGAAACAAACTGGGGATTGGGAAGAATGAGACAGAGAAAGAAAATCAGAGAAAGGGAGATAGAGCAACCAAGACAGAGGGAAAAGGAGGAAGGAGGACAGAATTCAGATTAACTGGAATCCAGAAATCTGATTCTGCAGGAAATACGATAGGAGGGCCTGTACTACTTTCAAAGGTTAGCTTATTTAACCACAGCAACATACAATTCTATCAAACTCCTCCGTCTCAGTTTCTCTCTTTCTCTCACAGAGACATATGTGCACACATAACCACACACACATACACTCACACAGGCCTTTACCCCAAAATGAAATAAAGAGGGGTATGTATTGCTAATCCTTAAAAACAGCCATTTGCACCTGGCGTTGGTAATGGCAGCAAAAAGCCAACCACCTTTTGTACATTACAGTTCATTAAAATGCCACTGACAAGTTATGTCTATACAGGAAACAAAACATATCCTTTTCCTCAATGAAAATCCAGACAACCAGAACCAATACAAGCCCTTACCCTAGTTTGCTAGATGGGGTCAGGCAAGATGGAGGAACAGCCTAAAACACAGAACCATTGTGTGAAAAATAATATTAGTAATTAATCTGATTGAATATTTGAAGCAACGTATTTTTTGAAGTCATCAAGATGTTTTTCCAATCTTCATCAGTGCTCCAGATTTTTATTATTATATAATGACCACATGATAATAATATCCTCAAGTGTGTAACCCATGAGTATATTGGTACAGATCAAAATGAAAAGAATCTTGACAACTTCATCAGGAATCCAAAGGCTCAGGTAGAATTTGAATTCAAGACATTAAAAACCTCAGCAACCTATTTAATCCTTTAACCACTAGGCCACACTCTCTTTCAAAATTGTTAATAGAATCAACATTGCCCTTTTTGTACAGCTGTAGATGCCCTATTGATCTGTATCACATAGCATTTAACACTGGATGATTTGGCTAGGAAAAGCAATGTTCACTGTTCCATGGCAAATCAGACAACAATGCTAAGACTTGCTATAGAACCAGGAAAACAGCATAGGAGATGGGGAAACAAACAACCACACAGAACAAACTCCATTTGCACGTTTTTTCACAGCTCTTTTTTACGCCACGAGAAAGCAAAGTAGTAGAGTGCAACTGTATTAAAAGTAAAACTATTTCTGCCTAAAGCAGATGTGGATCATGGGAATGGAAACCTAATAAACCAACAGCTGAAGGCCACATTATTGCCCTTACCCTCCTCCCCTAGCTCATTTAGAAAATGACATGTTTTTCTTCACAATGTTTTTCCCCTCCTCTCTCTTTAGTGGCAGTAATGCTGAATGCTCTTGACATAATTCTTCGTTCACCCCTGACAGTCATTTTTTTGAATACTATCCCAGCAATAAAACACCTGACCTCGAGTCTTTCAAATGGCCATTGGCTTGAGTTACCCCAATTAGCCAGACTCATTTGGAAGTATCCAGAGGAGTCAGGTGCTTCACTCTTCACTAAACTCAGCATTCAGAGCTAACAGGTTTTTTTTTTTTTTTTGTTTTTTTTTTTTTTTTTTTTGGTCAGTTTATTTTTCTAAGGGATTTTTCTGTTCCTCTGTGATCTAAACATAGCAAAATAACAGGTTTAAAAAATAATCTACAAGAATGTAGAATTCTGGTACCAATATTTCTGCGTTGGAAGTCATATAGGGCAACATGCCTAGTTCCTTGAGAGTTCCTTTTCAATATATAAGAATAATTGAGAGACTTAGGTGTACAAGCATCAATGGAGAGCGATTTTATTTATGTGTAAGGAAGCTACACGTCTGCATAACTTAATGAAAAGACATATGCACTTTGTGCACAGCACGCATCTGTGATATCTGTATGTTTAGGCCAAGATATTTTTGGAGTACAGATCTCCCAAATCAATAACTCTTTGTTAAAACCCCTTTAGGTGGAGAAGAAAATGTGTACCTTCAGAAATAAAAGTATGTTTATTACATGTATGTAATTAAATGCAGAATTTTGCCTCAGGAATAAAGCTTGGCATAACTGCAAACAACAACTAATTGAGGCTTCTCAGAGAATTTTGGCAAAGGAATATGGATATTTTCAACATAAATGAGATATGAGAAATTAAAATTTATGTTTAAATTATACTAAATGAAGGACCCTTTAATTTTTTAATTATTAAACATTTAAAATTTTAAATATTCCTGAACTAAAATGTGTGTTTATGTTATGTTTCTGATATAGCAATCTCTTTGCTCCGTTTACTTTGTATTTAATATTTATCAATAAATATAAGACTTCCTAACAAATGTATAATTTTCTTCACAAATCTTTTAGAATTTGTGTGCCATACGCCATTTTGTCACTTAGCTTATTCCTTCCTAAAAAGGATAAACCATGAGAGTCCTGATAGACTATACTTGAAATAAAATAGGAAGAAGTCCACACAACTGAAGGTGGACACATAATTCAGGCTGAAATGAGTATCTCTTCAAAAGACTACAGTCTTCGTTTTGACATTCAAGCAATTCAGTTTACAGAGGGAAAGAGAAATTGAATTTAGCTGATGCAAATGAAATTAAAACTAAATTGGTTGTCACATCAAACTGATGTTAACTATGTAAATGTTTTCTGTTTATGAAACTACAGTTTAGAGTATATAATCCTACAAAAATAAGAATATTTTCATGTTTTTTTAAAAATAGAAATTAAAAGGGTAAATTATGAAATTGTTTAAAATCCTTGCCACTTACCCATGTGATATCTAAGGAACTGTGAATCATGAAAACTGTGGACATAGAGTATTGAAATAAGCATATACATATAGATATGCACATCAATACACATGGATGCTTTTCTGGCCAAGCAGTATCCCATTACATCATTGCTTCAAATGCATTCATTCTCTTCAATATTGTTGGCTGTTTCAGGTTAACTACCAAAATCATTTGCCTGAGAAGCGAGATTTAATTGTCTTACAACTACCTCTGTGAGGTACAATAGGGATTACAAGTACCCATTGATTATACTATTGGGTAGAATAAGGGACTCTTATTCTAGCATTTCTCATTCATTTTGTCATTGCATTCTCTTTGAAAGAGACCAAATGGGTCCCAGCAGGTGAAAGCAAAGAAACCTGAAAGGCCCCCTTTGATGAATGACAATACCACAACCACCCTCCCCCACCATTTTTGGAGATTATAAAACCTTATTAAATCATGCCCTGTTAGATATTGATTGAGAGGGAGCTAAACTAAAACCAACAATAGCAGCATGGATCAGAGAACACTGCTTTCATCAATGGGCACTAAACACAGCTAAGCTTTCCAATCTTTTTCTGGGGTTGGGGGGGACCTTTTTTTTTTCTCACTATTTACTTTTGTTTAAACCATTATCCTAGAAAGTCATACAATTATAGCTACTTTGTCAGTTAAGAATAAATCGTAGTTGTCTAGCACTTAATCTTTTTGAATGTAGCAGTGTATTGCACAAACAATATTATACTTGGTTAAGATTCAGGATTATTATTATGATTATTTAGGGGGGTGCAATTCTAGGTAATTATCATAATTATTCTTGACTCTGGGACCCCTTTGATGACAATGCTGCTTTAAAGTAAACCACTTGGACATAAAACCCAAGATATTTGAAAAGAGACTGCTGCCAGAATCAGAGTTGAAAACTCACCCATATTTTAAAGCTATCTTGATTATCAGGCTGTTTGCGTTCCTGGGCTGTCTTTTCTGCCATCTGTGAGCGCCACAGCAAACAACCCCTTTATGACAATCACCTCAGTATAACTTGAATATGTCTGCTTTAGAGGAGACTTCTGTAATAAGACTCTCTGCTAATTAACTGTCAGCCTTTTTTTAAAAAAATAAATAAATAAATCAGCAGACTGCATTTTAGAAAGACACTCCACCAAAAAATTCCCAAACAAGATTTAAGTTCATGTGCCAGACTGTAACTTCTACCCCTTGTTTTTTCAGACCTTCCTCTGAGTAAATCTGTTTACTTTAAATACTTCTCATGTGATAAAGGTTTTCCTTTTTCTTGCCAGTTGACTACAGGTAGTAACATTTACTCCTCCCTCTAAACAGCTACTTAATTCAGTAACGTTATCCTGCAAAAATAAAAGAAGGGAAAAAAGAAAGGGAAAAGAAGAAAAGGGAAAGAAGGAAGAAAGAAAGAAAAGAAGGAAGAAAGAAAAGAAGGGAGGAAAGAAGGATGAAATAGTAAAATAAAAGATTCAAGAGTAAAGACAACTTTTTTTTTTTTTTTTTTGCCAGAAGTGGTAGTTACATGGCCAAAAAAAAAAGAAAAAAAAAAAAGTAAGGGTTGTTGCTGTTGAAAACAAAAATAGTTAAAAGGGCCAGATATTAAATTATTAGTTTAATATTAAAGATAAATAATTTCTAGTTTAAGAGAAATAATTATTTGTAGAAACAGCATGATATCCACTGAAAATGACATTTTAAATAATCTCTAGCTACTATAATTGTCTTAGAAGAACACAGGAATCAAGGCTTATGCAAAACAGAAACAGACACTTATAAAATTCATCTTGGTGAAGTCTTTCCTACTTAGTAGATAAAAACAGTAGTAACCTTGAAAATAAAGCATTAATAATAATATTCCTCTAAAAATATAAAACACAGGAATGAATGCAAAAGTTTTTATTTTCTTGTTAAAATCCACCTCTTAATCATGATTCTCCAAAATATGCACAAGAAATGTAATTTTTAAGTTGAATATAATAAATAGAAAATAAGAATAATACTAAATTATTTTGTTTTTTATGCAAAATATCATTTCTTAATATTGAATAACTTATTTTTGCATAATTTTCAAAAAATAAATTGCGTTTATAAATTAGATTGTATTATTAAATTTTTTTAAAAGTACTCCAAATGTTATCTAATTGTTAATATTTCCTATTTGTGGGGCCTCCTAGATTTGTTAGCTTAGACTCTAAATTTAGACATTACATTCTTTTAACATTTTTAAACATTTGGCATTATTATAATTTATAAATGTTGTTTTTGTATTTTTATTTCAACGCCCTCCCAATGTCATACTTAACACAGATTTAAATAAACTATGTCTAAGGCTTTTAAATCAATATACCTAATTTGAGTGGAACAGTTAACTAACAAAAAAAGTGCCAAGTTATGTGTTAGATGATAGTTACTTTTTAAAATATGATGTTGTGCATACATTTTTATAAATGCAGCAATTCAGCTGAAAAGCTGTACATTTGTATATGCTAGCTGATACAGATAAACCGCAAAATCTGTTGCTCTAATTTTATTTTCATTAGATTTGATTTTTTCAAGTATTACCTGTTAATTTTGTACTGATTAGTTCAGTTCCTTTACTGATTTGTGTTTCTTAAAAGAAACCTGAGAGTCACTGCTGTATGAAAAATTTTAATTCAGTCATCAGTTGGCAAATTTAGACTGCCTTGCATCTTAGGCTAGTAGATAGAATGTAAAATAACTGACTTAAGTTGCAATAACAAAATTGTGTAGAGTCTATAAAGTACATTTTCTGTTTCTCATTTTTTAGAAAAAAATGCTCTAATATTAATTCTTCTTTAGATTGCCTGGGAATAATAAGCTTAGTAGTAACAAAAACATCCAAATTTGCTCAGTACCCTCACTGAACTAACAATACTTAAGATGGACCAAATATTCACACTTATATAGTTGAAGGTATCTTTCCTGAATACTTTCTTTTATATCAGATTTAAAGATTGCAAACAAATTAGAAATTGCTTTAGCTTTAACACTAAAATATAATAATTCTAATCCCTATCATTTTCTTTAAAATTGAAATTTAATTCTGTTTTATTGTTTTATTATGTGGCCTCTTGTGATCAAATCACATATAATCTCTGAGTAATTTCCATGACCTCTAACTAGAATTTCATGTAGATATACGTAAGACAACAATGCACTGTACCCAAATTGGTACTTATTTAGCACTTTTAACAATACTATAACATTCTTTGAAGCAATTTGTATTAGAAATAGAGTAAAAATAAAAACTGCTGCATATTTTACTCAATTATTTAAACTGTTGATAATACAGAAAGCAGACTATTTTATAGAATTTTATTCTCTACGCGTGATCACATTTTTTTCTTAAATGACTCATTTATCAAAGTGTTGAAGAAAAATAGAGATTTTTCTTTTACATCTTCCAAAGCCTCCTGGAAGACCAACTTGCAAAACTATAGCGATGTATATACAAAGTGTTATTTCCTTCTTCCTGAAGAAAACAGTATCTCAGCTCAGGCATGTGGCATCAAAATGAAAATTGAATGTTTGTTTTAAATTGGATAACCATACCCAAATAGTCTAAATGTGATTAGCATCTAGTCCGAAAAATAGATTCAGTTGGATTAAATATGATTTTTCCCCTGGTGATATGTGTTATATTCATGTTATTTTGGGGGTGGGGGGTGGAGTAGGAAGGAAGAGCTATTTCTCATTTAAGTTGAAATAATATTGTTATTAAGATAAATTTCAGTTCAATGAAATAGATGTTGGATATTTGAAATTGAGTTGGCAGTAACATTTTAATCATCTCTTTTTACACACGTCTAATTCATGATGATAATGTTTATTTGTGGTAGATGCAGTGGACCACTTTTTGACAGAATGTTTCACTTGTCATGCCTGAAGTTGGTTAAGTATCAAATGTAGTGCTTTCTACTTAGGGTTCTGAGCTTTTTAGAATGCTACTTTTCTTGGATTCTATTTCTGAAACATTTAAGAACATTAAGTTTCCCAAGGTGGGAGATTTTACAATATTTCTCACTTGGTACTTTGTAAAATTTTGAGATTGCCTGACTTTCTCCCTGGAGTCTTCATGTGAAAATATTTGGGTGTACCTATAGTTTCCCTAAGATTCAAAGATTCAGTGGGGTGAAAATAAGCCATTAGTAGGACTCTCCACAGTTTCGTCAGAATATCCAAGAGATGTTTGTGTATAGAAGCTGAAGGCTTTCTTTTGACCTGATAAGGCCTTCCAGTTCAACCTCAGCCCATATTCACAAAGTACATGCATTCATTTCCTCATTCAGTAGAGAGAAATTGTAAACATCTGTTGAGAATATTCTGAGATGCCAAAGCACTTCTTGGAACATTTTGAAGTAAAACCAAATCACTTTACATTCAGTCTATATGTTAAAGTCCTAGCTCCAATTGGAGATTTCACTGGAGAATCAGTTAGCAACCTTCTTTCTCTGTTTCTCCTTACGAAGTTACTGACCATGAAGCAATGAGATATGTTAAATGGTGTTTTTTGCAGCAGCTGTCCTGAAAGCCTATACTCGTGTTTCACTGAAGCCACTGCACTCCTTCCTCTCCAATGCTTAAAACATCTACCAAACTCTTCTTTTGGAATAGCTTCAAAGTGTGTTTATTAGCTACTAGAAAAATATTCTTATATGTTTTATTTTTAAACCTAGAGCAGAAATATCTATGTTCAGCAGACTTAACTCCGCGTCAATTTCCCAAATCTTTATTGGACAAAGATTTCCCATTATAAAAAATGTTCAAAAGAGTGGGCAGTGGCTTCTAAAGGCAATTATCAAAAGAGGACATCCAATACTGGTTGGGGCAATGGTAGCATCAGTGAAACACGTACTTTATAGTTGGCAAGATGACCCCTTTGAAGCATTTGATTTTGAAGACTATTGGGTTATATTAATTAAAATAATCAGTCATACCACCCTGTAATCATATCTCAAATATCTTCCCGTTCTCCTTTATCAAGATCCTAGGCTCTTGCACCTCTGCATTGACTACAGCTTAAAAACATATACTTCATGGCGCCAGTCCCTTTGGCTATAGGGTCTGAGTAACAGGGCCTCTTTGTTTATATACATAATAGGTAAGATTTAAGATAAATCTTAATATACAGACTAATATTTAACATCCTTTTGATAAAAGCGAATCATCACATGTGAATTCTATTTTTAATCTAGGCAAGTTCAAATTAAAGAAAAACATTGGGTCTAAAAATGCACAAATTTAGACACAACAATATGAACAATAGTTCATGTATCAATATACATGCACCCAAACTAAAAATTTTGTTTTTAAAGTAATTATATACACCAGTGCTTAAGTGTTTTCAAAGGGTTAGGAAAAAAACCTTTCCCTACATCAGGGATTTACATCTCAAAGTGAACTAATAAGACCAGTCACCAGATAATTTAAGAACAGTTGTGTTACATAAGTATTTCCTTTAAAAATTAAATAACCTGTTCAGTTATGTATAACTATGTATGTGCCAAATTTTGAGTTTCTGATTTTCTTTTAAACGTAATTTCTTTATTGTTAACAAAGACCATCTATTTATGAAGTACATTTTTCCCTTTTGAAAATTCTGCTACTCTTTTGTCAGTGCAATTTATCACAGTGAAGTGGCGACTTGATACACTTAGTATGTGGTCATTTCTAGGCATGCTGAGCAATGTAGTAGGTAGGTGTACTGTAGAATCTTTGTGCATAACTGAGTATGTCTTGCTATTATGAACTAATATTTCAGGAGAAAAGACTAAAATGAATTCAAGTTTCTCTATCTTAATTCAGCAATGGTGTCTTCTCAGAGTGTTAGCCAGATGTAATTTCTTAAGTTTCAGAAAATCTACTCCCATGAATCTCTGGAGGATGCCCAAAGTGAAATTATAAGTATCATGACCATGAGAAACTGTAATAAACAAATGATGGAAACTTCATTACTCTCTGATTGATAAATGTGTCTTTTTTTTTTTTTTCGTATGGTCAACTGATTTTTTTTTATGTATAATAGTACATTACTGAGGAATTTTAAGATTGGCTATAGGCTCTCAATCACTGGTTTTCTCAGGAAAAATTATTGTCTTTAATTTTTCCTGCTCTGAAATTATTATTTGAGATTATTCCTTCACTGTATAGTTAGTATATTGTGTGTTATTTGTATATTATATCATGGTTTAGAAATTTGTTCTTCAAAGCTTTGCTTAAACTGAAAGATTTTTTTAGTGAATTCCTCTTCCAAATTTGACTGCAGCCTCTTGGGTCATTTTATTCTCTTTTGCCTTGAATAAGAATCTAATGCTGAATATTTTTAATGGCTCAGAAAAAAATACCCATATAAAACTCTATTTCTGATTACTTCAATTTATAGATTACATGACACATTCAGTTTAGAAAAAGAATGCTGGGTTGTTTGAGAAAATGTTCAACAGCAAAATAAGATAGATCTTAATCTTTATAAAATAGAATAGATCTTTGCTTTCCTAAAATGCTAACATAAGAGGTACATTTACTCAATGATTAAGAAAAAAATTGAGAATATACAGTGGGAATGTAGAGACATATTTTCCTTAGGATATTGGACTTATCCTGAGAAGAGCATACAGGGCAGTTATCTGGAGCTGGCAGATGACACCTTACCCACTTTCTCTGGTTTCTTCTGCTAGCTGTATAGAGAATGATTTCCTATGCCTCTCAAAGATCTGGTCTTATAATCCCACCTCCCTACTTTTGGCTTCCTTTACTTTTTCCTTATTAATTTGATTTTGTTTGTTTTTACAATAGCTTAGCAACTGATAAGCATGGCTGTATTAAAATATGACTTGGTGCATTATACATAGTAATTGGGTTGCTTCTTAGAGCCCTGAGTTGGACTGTCCTTCTGACACTGTAGTCCCAAAGTTATTATTGGGCACAGTAAGAGATTTTCAACTCCATTTCAACTCTAGTCTAGTATCTGTGATTAGCTCTTGGCTTCTTCCACATGGAGGAGACCTCAGTATTGTTTTCTTCATGGGCATTAGATTTAGCATTTCTCCACGGCAGAGATCCTTTCATTTGTTTTTCCTCTTAATTACTCCTTATGACTAGTGAAATTAGTTTTGCATAAAATGCTAGAGAACTTTATTGGAAGCCTTGTCTGCCATTAATATTTCCTCTGAAGTGAAACTTGCCTAGTCTATAAGGGAATCCATTAAGAGATGTCAATTGGAAATAAGACAGTCTTTTTGCAAACTCAGCTGGTGATAAATTCTTCCTTTCTCACCCTCAGGGTGATTCTGAGTGTATTTCTCATACTCCCAGACTCTGAATCCTTCCTCTCTTAGGAGAGAGTCAATTGATTGTGTCCACTCTTCCTGGTCTAGTTGTGAAGACCAATATGGACCGGGAGACAGAGAGAGGACTGGATTTGTGAAGTTTTAGCCTACCACCCTTGGAAGTCACTCATATTCACCCCTACCAGTTCTGATCTTTTACTTCAGTTTGGTTAAGTGACTTCTGCCTTATTTCCTCTGTCTGGGCAACTATTTCCATCATTGTCCATAGCATAGGCCTTCCAGAATGAGACTTCCTTGCTGTCATGAATGCTCCCTGGCACTGAAGTTAGTCTTTGAATAATTGTTGTGATCTACTTATGCAAATGGACTGTATACACTTCCAGGATAAATTCCAAGGTACAGAGTTCCCTGACACGCTTCTCCTATCTGTTCTTTGGGACCATGCTCACCTGCTGCGGAGTTCCCTATCCTGGGCTCCTGTCATTAATAGAGAACCATCGTCACTTCAGAGCAAATCTGGGTCAGTGCCACATCCTCAGAGAAGACAGCTTCCAGGTTTGTGTCTGAGTCAGTGTCCACCCATGGCTAACCCAGTCCAGGTAAAGCTCTAGTGCTAAATTCAGGCATCCAAGGCTGCCATGTTTGGCTGTTGCTATAGTTAGCCTGATGGTGATTGCCTATACTTACTTGGATGGTAAGCTGGTAGCTGCTTGTGCTTTTATTAGAGCTACACTTAAGAGGTTAGTAAACAGAGAGCTTAGAAAACTTTGGTCCCATCTCTGCCTCAACAAAGTAACAGTGGTAGCAAGAACCCTAATGTGCAAAAGTCAACTGGCTGTCTTCAAAGAATAATTCCAGTACTGTAATCATATATGTAGATTTGAAATTTATTCCCAATTATCTCGTCTTTACTTCTAAACTCATTGAAACATTATAAATACTGGCTTTTTGTCTCTTTATGCCTCCATGTCTGAAAATATAAAGTAGTTATTAAAAAGTAGGTGCAATTTTTTAAAGAAATAAGATACAAAACACATCTTTATATGCCAATCATTGATTATGTTACCAATAATAACTTGAAGCACCTGGACATTTGAGAGCAATTTACATCAAACTAGTACTTTTCTGCAGAAACAATTACCATCTGCATAATGTAGGATGATATTTCTCATTAATACCTGGTTCATATCGGGGGTATGTAGCAAGAATGAAAAAGATGTTGCTCATGAAAGGCCTGTTTCTTGACAGTATATGAATAGTGTAACCCTTACTTTGTGTTCTATTGAAATGATCAATAGAAAGCCAACTTTTTCTACTTATAATTGCCATCAACAGAAATGATGAACATTATTAGTTCTGTTGGAAAACAAAACCTATTTCTGCAGTTCTGTGATTCTGGTTTATTCATGCTATCTAATGAATGCTTCCAATTACAACACATAAAAAGGACCATTTTATATCTTCTGGTTTTCAAATAAGGTTTGCATTTCATCCAGTCTGAACCTTAGCAATAAAATTACAGATGTCAAGTACTTTTTCAGGTAAGATAATGTTTTCTTGAAGCACAGCAGAGCAATTTTAGGTGATACAGGAAATTCTTAGACCAAAAGGCAAGAGCTCAAGCTATTAAAGACTCGAACAATTTTTATTCACTAAATACTAATTACACCTGATTCTCTACAGCTAGGAATGCCATCTGAACCTAAGTTTGCATCCATCACTCTTAATCTTGGGCTAGGTCAGAGCAAGTTATGTCAATCAGTCCCACGTTGGTTTAGCGAATGCTTTCCAAAATGGCAAACTAACAATGTTTGTTTTGCAGTCACCAGCGTCCTGTTTATTCACTTCATCATTACATTTCTACAAGTAGTCTTAAACAGAAAACATCTGGTATAGAAAAGATCTAAGTGTCCATCTGCTTTAGTTCCTAGCTAATTTATTTATGTGGATCTTAAACTTTGGCCAGTTGATATGTTTGGTTTATAATGTTCTCTTCTTTATTCAAGAGGATGCCTAGACCCATTGTAGCTTCTCTGGCACCCATGCTCCAAATGCCAGCAGCTGGTGTCATATCATCACCGCAACATACTAGTCCTAACAGTTGTCACAACATGTTCAAGTTCATCTTGTAGTTTCAAGCCAATTCACTCTGTCCACAGAAGGGAGAGAGAGAGAAACAAAGAGAAGGAAAGAAAATGGAATTCCTTTTCTTTGAATTGCTCATATGCCAGAATCAGAAAAAAAAACAAAAACCAAAAAAAAAAAACAAGTGAGGCTTTATAGAGAAAAGAGTTGTGTATGGTTTTGTGAATGATAATATACACTTACATCTTATTATCAGTGGTCTTTACACACACACTTCTAGTTTTCAAATTTAATTTCTATAATTCCATCCAATTTTTTTTTCAAAATTAGTTTCTTATTAAAGAAATCTTAGAATAATTTACTAGTTTGTTACAAATGATGTGTAGTATTAATTTCAAGCCTAGGCATTTGAATTCTTTTTAGAAACATTTTGGAAAATATAGTTATCAAATGCAACTATTTAATCTAGTTATTTTTGAAGGTTAATTGTGTATGAAAAAAAATGCCCTCTACATTTTTTTTATCAGTCATTAATATAGCTGCCATGCTGTGATTTTCTCTTTTATTACTTTAAATAGACATTCCAAAAGAAATGTTATGTGACTCAGTCAGTCCAAAGCATTCTTACTTGTTTCATAATTAAATAATGCCATTCTTAAAGAGAGAAAAAATGCTTATTTTAAGAATTTTATCTGAAGGAAAAAAAAGCCTTCATTTGAACAAAATGCAATTAGTACAAAAATGGTAGTTTGAGGTTTTATTATATGAATGATTGCCTCAATTATCCATTTAATTTTCTTAGCATAAAACTGGAATTTTTCATGCATTTACTTTGAGATCCTGAATAAAACATAACCTGTTTTATTTTCTTCATCTCTAAAGACAATACTTATTGTAGAGACTATTTTGAGGAACAAAATGTTAATGGTGTTAAATTATTTTAATTAAAGTAAAGTAGGTTTCTGAAGTAAAGATATTCAAATACTAATTTTTCTTTACTCTGAATCGTATTTTTTTCTTGTCTTTCAATTATTTGGTCTGTTTTTAATAGAAATTAAGAGACCCTTGCTGGTTGCAAAGATCAAATAATTATTATTTAAATTTTTATTTATTTAACAGGGTCTCACTTTTTTGCCCAGGCTAGAGTTCAGTGGTACAATCACAGCTCATTGCAGTCTCAAACTCCTGGGCTCAAGTGATTCTCCTGCCTTAGCCTCCCGAGTAGCTAGGACCACAGGGGCATGCCACCACATCTGGCTATTTTTTTGTAAGAAAGGGTTTTACTATGTTGCCCAGGCTGGTCCCAGACTTCTGGGCTCAAGCAAACTTCCTGCCTCAGCCTCCCAAGGTGCTGGGATTAAAAATGTGAGCCACCATGCCTGGCCTTGTTTAGTTATTTACTATAATAGAAATACCTAGATAGTGTTAAACTTTTAGGTGAGTAATTTTAAATTTCCAATTCAAAAGTATTTTTATTAAAAACTTTATGTCAAAATTTATTTTAAAATAAATACTTACAAATGTTATTAAGAGACAAAATCAAGAGAAAATAGAAGGCAGTATTTCTTTAATACAAAAAGTTGGGCAAATCTAATTCATGTGGCAGTTAGATTTTTCCTCAGATTTTGGTCCTATATTCAAACCTGCCCTTTCAAGTCACTCTCACCTATCCCTGAACTGCCTCTGTTAGAGTTTACAGATGAACAGTTATTTAGAAGTGATTTGGTGCTGATATCTTTACTACCTAGCGGAAGATTAAAGTGGAGTAGAAAAAAAAAGCTGTAAAAATTTCCGTAATTAAAAAAAACAGACTCTGCCTCCTTCTGACCAACACTGACTGTGTCATCTAAATAGCATCAGCCACTCCCTACTCCCACGCACCCAGCTATCCTACCTTTCTTGACTTTTCTGGAAGGTTGCAAGAAAAGAATAAAAGGGAGGGTATCAAAACAGAAAATAAATAAAATAGAACAGAAAATTAAAGCAAAAGATAAAAGGTAGAGGCTGGGTATGGTGATTCGTGTTTATAATCCCAGCATTTTGGGATGCTGAGGGAGGAAGATCACTTGAGCCCAGGAGTTCAAGACCAGCCTGGGCAATATAGTGAGACCCTATCTCTACCAAAAAATTTTAAAAATTAGCTGCACATGGTGACACACACATGTTTCCAGCTACTCAGGAAACAGACAAGACGATTAGTTGAGCTCATAGGTTGAGGCTGTAGTGAACCGTGATTATGTGACTGCACTGCAGCATGGGGGACAGAGTGAGACCCTGACTCTAAATAAAATAAAATAAAAGATCATCTCTCCAGGAGTTTTTACGCTGTAAAATGTGGGGAGCAGAATTAAGGCGATTAAGACAACCAAAAGACGAATCGAAAGATGAAATCACCATTGTGGCTACAGAGGTCATAGGGCCTGGGAGTAAGACCTCAGGGCTTGTGATCCTGGGTTTACTACTCTAGCTCTAGGGCCTAGGACTAGTTATTTAACCCCATCCGTAAAATGGGAACAATAACCGTTCTACTTCAGAGACCTGTGAGGACTAAATGAGATAATGCATATAAAGCTCCAGTCAGAACACAGTAAATGCTGCTTCATCAAAAATTGCTCTGATCACAACATTGTAGACCTCAAATTATTGATTTTCCCTACCAAGAGCCTAAGTTACCAGAGGAGAATGTAACTCCCAAAGTAAAAGTCAATTTTTGCCACATTTCAAAGGTGACTTAATCTCAAGAGACTGCAATAAACCACACCAAACATATTTCTAGAGACAAAGCTAACGTAAGAGTGGCAACCATCCATTGACAAAGATTCTTATTCTAGGATTCAGGGAGTCTGTCACACCCAGGTCTTTGTGCTTTAGCTTTGATCCAATTTCCGAGGATATTCAGAATGTTAATAAAACGTGTGTGCCATCTTTACCTCAAATTAATTCAAAAGGGAAATTAACAAATTCCAAGGCAGGAATAGTAATTGGTACATGCAACAAGGCAACTCTTGCCACATGACAGGTGCTCACCATTAATTCTGGAAACTCTAGACTTGTGATGCCATGTGAGTGCAGTTGATCTGGTCTGAATAGGGTTGATCTTAGAATATTCATTTTTCCCTCAAATAATCCTTCTCACCCAAAGGATAGATATGGCTGTCTCTGGCCCAAAGTGTTCAAATCCACTCTTGGGTTTTCATTAGTGGATCAGTATCTCCAGGCCTATAAAGGCTTTTGACAAGTTTCCTTGATGAAGAAGTTTTGGCCGCTTTATTTTGAGTACTCACCTAAGATAGGCCTGGGGGCCTCAGGGTTGCAGATCAAGCAAAGTCAAGATGTTCAAACTTTAAAAATTTCATGGACAGTGAGACTTGCTAGCCTCACCATAGGTATAAGAAACTATGAGGCAGACAACCCAAATGCGTGATTTGATCCTCTTAAGGAAAAGCTAATATAATTTAGTCTGGAATTATTATTTGGGCTTCAGAAAAGGTTTGCTCGTTTGCCATCTGCTTTTGATTCTACAACAGCTGTCATATGCTTTATATGAATATTAAAGCCAGTCATGTCTGAATTTACATATTTTAGAATTATTTGCACTTAGTACTTCAAAAAATTTATTTTGTAAGTTATTTGATTTCTAAAAATCCCTAGAATCTTTGTTGTAATCTCTTCGAAGCCATTTTTTCCTCTTAAAATCAGGACGTTCTCTTTTTCTTTGATTTTTCTTTTTAGAAAAATCTGTCTGGGTGTGGTGACTCATGCCTATAATCCCAGCACTTTGGGAGGCTGAGACAGGAGGATTGCTTGAGGCCAGGAATTTGAGACCAGCCTGGGCAAAATAGCAAGACCACCATCTCTCTTTCTCTCTGTATTTATACATATTTCCTGATTTTATATATACATATAAAATCAGAAAAAAAAAAATTAAACTCCCACATTGCTCAAACCAAATCAAAGTTCTATAAACCAAGATATTTAAATAGGCTCTGAATTTGGAAAACTCACTTTTAATGTTATCGATTATCACCATGTAAAATGTAATGGTGAACTCAGAACTTAAAGTAGTTAAAACATTTTGTTAAATAAGTTTTTTTATAATACACTTTTTTCTTGTAGCAAGCTATCAAAGTATTAACGAAAAAAGAATTTCCATGCTTTAATATTATATATAAGCTATTACTGTTACATATTTGTATGGATATTTCCTATAATATACATAAAAGCATTATCTTGAATATGTATATGTTTTAAATACAAGAGAATTATGTTAAAAGATAAAATAAATATGTAATATCTGGGATACAACAAAACAAGTGACATGTGAAAACTATTTTCTGAGGTATCATTTATCTATTAAAATATAGAATAAGAGCTAGCATTAAACTACATTAATCTCAGTTTCATTCACCACCTTCAGGACTACAACCTTATCCCTATATTTTAAAATGTCTTCACTCTTCTGAACTCAGACATGCTTACTGAAACTAGGGCAATTTTATTACCAAGTTAGCAGTTTGTGGGATCTGCAATTTATTATGGCCAGGTGAATTATAAAATTTGGATTCTTTAAAATACAGAAAAATTACAGTTAATTCTCTTCTTCATTTTTGTTATTAATAGTGTTTGACACTATAAGAATTATACTATACTTGCATGATATTTTCTCTTGCAAGTCTTCAGCTCCTACTGTTTCATCTGTTCTGTCAGCTAATTAAACACATACACCTGTGAGGAAACTACTGTTAAATTCACCCTGCTTAAAATGATGATTTCTCAATAGGCCTGATGTCCAATGTGTTTGAGGTGCACAGAATAACCTCCTCAGGAAGAAAAATGCATCTGCTCACAGGCTGCCAACCTAGACTGCTTCAAATTGAACACTGGTGTTTAATCACTTACCACAAACATCTGTAAAAAAAGGCTTGGACTTTATAGAAAGGCTTAATAATCCAATACATTATTATATCTTCAAAATAGATATAATTTTTTAGAAGTAGAAATTGGCTTATTAGGTAAAATTGAAGTAGGATCTAGATATACACACGCACACGCTTGCAGATGCATGTGTATATGCACATACACATGGATATCTGTATATATTAAAATCATTTCCTTAACATAAAAATACTCGTTTTTCATATCTTTCTAAAAATGGATGTGATGAGTTCCATGTCTAACATCATTAAAAATGTCTTTTGTTGTTATGCTGTTTAAATCAATCTCTCTGTTTTCAGATATAATAGCTAAAGTATAATTAGTATCATAAAGAAATATTTACTGGCTGGGCGTGGTAACTCACGGCTGTTTTTCCAGCACCTTGGGAGGCTCAGGCAGGCAGATCACCTGAGGTCAGGAGTTGAGACCTGCCTGACCAACACGGAGAAACCCCGTCTGACTAAAAATACAAAATTAGTCAGGCATAGTGGTGCATGCCTGTAATTCCAGCTACTTGGGAGGCTGAAGCAGGAGAATCACTTGAACTCGGGAGGCGGAGGTTGTGGTGAGCCAAGATAGTGCCATTGCACTCCCAAACTCTGTCTCAAAAAATAAAATAAAATAAAATAAAATGTCTACTATAAATACAATTAAGTAGATTTAGTTTTTCATGCAATAAATCACTTTTGATTTCAACAACTGGTACTATATAAACCTTATTAGGCTAAATGGTATTGGACTTATCACTGCAAAATAATTGAATAAAGAGAAGAGCTAGGTAAATGATGTGGAAAAAATATCTAACATCACTCTTATCAAAATGAAAGTTATTTTGAAAATAAAATACAATTTCAGCTTTTTGTAGCTAGTGTAATCATTTTCTTACCTTTGTTTCAGAAAAACACCTTCCTCCTACAGTTTACAACATATACCATCTATAAAGTGCCCTTGTGATGCCTCAATTTCATCAGATAATTTTTAAATTGTATAGCTTGATTTTTGAACATATAACAATTGATTCTACATGTTATTAACAAAACTAAAAGTACATTTGCATGTATTATTACACAGTGTCACAAATTTGGGAGATGCCTGGTGGGTTAATTACTAGTAGATAAAATTACTCTTCATGGTACTAATAAATCTATCCTTCAAAATTGTAAGCATACAACATTATGTTTTGGATCTTTGAACATCAGATCTATGGGTTATTTTCCCTAATAACTTCTTTTATTAAATAATACACTCTGAATATGCTTAAATGTAGATTGTAAACCTTTTAGATCTGAGGCAGAGTGAATCTTTGTGTGAGATATAGCTAAGGTTTTGCTAAAGAATTTTAAGATTGGAGTTTCTTTTTCAATTTGTTGGACATTTGGGAAATGTATTATTCTATTTCTATTGAGATTCTCATCAAGTCTTATGCAAAGTAGTGAACCACACCTTCTAAGATCTTAATAGATTCTTAAGGGGTGGTTATTAATGAATAAAGTCACCCCCCAGACATACATATTATGGGAATCGTAAAGAAATGAGGGGGAATCTCATTGTTTGTACTATATTTTACAGTGGATACTTTCAGTATAAGAATGTTTTACCTTCAGGCTTGATCTGATTTTTAGGTGATCATGGGATTTTCCCACTTCTATTACTGACCTATATTACCTGGTACATTATGAGAATAAAGTGTAACTTTACTGGAGTCTGTTAATAGATACCTAATGCTCCCACATGAGCTTTTAGAGACTTGCACCTCAAGTTCACCTGAGGCATTTCTGCAGAATTACAACTTCATATAGCTAGCAAAAACCAGGATTCCTAGATGAGTGTTAGAAAAACTAGATCTTTTCTAATACTAACATTCCCATACTTGCTATTATTCAAGTCTTGGTTTCACCCAAGGAAATAAAAGGAAATAAAACAAGTTAAAAGTTCTTAGGTGCCTAGAGAAAAGATTCACTTGGGTTCTCACAATATTATGAAGAAATTTTCTGAGCAGAGCACCCCCCTGTGATTCACTTTCTTGAAGGAAATACTCTGTCTGACTCCTGTAGTTAAACTCAGCTCACTTCTCAGTTATTCTCACATGCCGATTTGCTACCGTGGTTCTAATACCCAATTACTTACGTTTACATCTGTTAATAGAAAACTTCTAATTTTCTAAATTTCAGTAATTTAACAGTCATTAGACACTACTCTGGTTTAAGGTAATAGAAAATTCTAGAGATTAGGTATAGGTTATTGGTTGTCTAAATGCATACAGCAAAATATCTTTTGTGTACATGTATAACTTGCCTCAAGAAAAATCTGTTTTGCATAGTACGTATAATATTTAAACACTTATTATATGTAACCATTGAATTACATGCTTTGAATGTATTATATCATTGATTCTCATAACAACCTAATGAGGCATAGAATAACTACTTTCCCCATTTTGCAGAAGAGGAAACTGTTCACTAAATTTGGCTTGTAAATTAACTCCTGTAGAAACATTTGGAGGGAATTGATGAAATCAGAATTTCTTTTCTTTCTCTGTGTGTGTGTGTGTGCATGTGTGTGTGTGTGTGTGTGTTTGTGTGCGTGTATGCGCGCACGAGTGTGATGGAGTCTCACTCTGACACCCTGGCTGGAGTACAGTGGTGTGACCTTGGCTCATTGCAACTTCCTCCCACTATGGGGCAAGTGATTCTCCTGCCTCAGCCTCCCGAGTAGCTGGGATTACAGGCGTGCTCCACCACACCCAGCTAATTTTTGTATTTTTAGTAGAGATGGGATTTCGCCATGCTGACCAGGCTAATCTCAAAGTCTTGACCTCAGGTGATCTGCCTGCCTCGGCCTCCCAAAGTGCTGGAATTACAGGTGTGAACCACTGCACCTGGCAAATCAGAATTCCTTAATGAGGAAACAAGTTACCCAGGTGATTCTTATGCACGCTAACCCAAGAAACACTGACATAATGGTTTTTAAATATAATTTCTTAGTATATATTTGTACATATCTTTATACTAATTCAAATACATGGTTATAGTGATCTGTATTATCACCACTGAAAATCTGGGTAAATAACATTTATCTTGTGGTTTCTTAAAGCCAATGCCACATTGCAAATGATTTGATATTTTCCTGGAGAAAATAATCAATGATATCAAGGCCACTCTTTGATTTATAAACATTCTACAAAGCTAAGAGGCACAGATATATGTCCATGCATGCCTCACTAAAGTGGAAAGTTTGTAATAGAGACTTGCACTTTAAGTTCACCTGAGGTGAACCAAAGCACACATTTTTAAAACTAATACATTCTGTTTCATCTCATTTCTGTGGAGTCACACATGTTTTGGATACTGTACTAGAGCCCAAGAACAAAATGTTGATAAGAATAATCCCTGGGAGAAACAGACTGAGCCCAGAGGACTCCCTGAGTTAAAGATGTGTTACTGAGAATCTAGGAAGATCAAGGAGGCTAGAATGTCAGAGCAGAATAAAAGAGGAGAAAGTTTCACAGAGTAACTACTCCAGAGATCTGCAGATGGATCCCCTGGAGTGTTCACCAGAGTAATGATCACTGCATGCATGTAAAGAAATTACCCAATGCCAAGGAAAGAACCAATTGAAAGAACTAACGGTGGCAGTATCCAGCCCTCGAACTGGACCAAAGATAGTGCCTCCTTCTGCCAGTCAGACTGGAAAACTTTATAATTTATAAACTTTATAGCATTAAGTAGAGAGTCTTCCCTCAGTACCAGAAAATAAAGCACACTATACTAACTGGGGGCTTTGTTCTTGCCTAATAAAACATAAAATTAATAGCCAAAAGTAGCAAACTATTTCCAAGTAACTTAACAACCCAAGAAAATTTGGAGGAATAAAAATGATCCAGCTGGGCCTGATGGCACATCCCAGAACTTTGGTAGGCTGAGGCAGGAAGATCACTTGAGCCCAGGACTTCAGGACCAGACTGGCAACACAGTGAGACCCTGTCTCAAATAATAATAATCCAACACTTAACAAGGTATAATTTACAATGTTTGGATCTGATTTTAGAAATTTTCAGATATGCGAAGAGTAGGCAAATATGATCCATAATGAGAAAATGAATCAGTCAACTGACCAAGAACTAACGCAGACATTACAATGACCAGGCAAGGGTATTAAACAGTTATGATAACTATATTACATATGACCAATACCTAAAGGAAAAATTGAATAAATATAGGACAGACATGGAAGATGGAAAAAAGACATGGAAGATAGAAAAAAGCCCCAACCAAATTGAACTTGTAGAGATGAAAACTATAATGTGTGCAATAATCGCTTCTCGGCCTTTTGGCTAGATCAAGTGAAAACTATAATGTGTGCAATAAAACATATTTTGGATGCAATAACAGCAGACCACATATTTTAGTAAGAAAAATCAGTGAGCTTGAGGACACAGCAATTGAAGCTATTTAAAGTGAAACAGGAAGAGAAAAAAAAGACCCTAAAAAAATGTCATAGAGCATCAGTGACTTGCAGAAGAAATGCAGCCTAATAACATATAGCTGGGGTACTCAAATGAAGGGAGGAAAATGAAAGGTAATATTAAAATATATAATAGCCAAAAATGTTCCAAATTTAATGAAAACTATAAACTTAGAAACTAAAGAACCTCAATGAATCCCAAGCACAAGAAACGTAAAGAAAAAGACACCAAAACACATTATAATTAAACTGCTAAAAATCAGTGATAAAGAGCCAGAGACAAAGCATTTATCACATACAGAAGAATAGCCACAAAAATGACAGATTTCTTGTCAGAAATAATGCAAGCAAGAAGAGAGTGGAGCAGTATCCTTATTTTACTAAGACATATTTTAAAAATTCAGTCTAGTATTCTATACTCAGTGAAACTATCTTTCAAAAAAAAAGTGAAGAGTGTTTTTAAACTGTTTTCAAGCTGAAAAATTTTGTGATTAGCAAACATGCACTATAAGAAATGTTAAAGAGAATCTTTCAGACAGAGGAAAGGGGTTTCAAGATATAAAAAGCAAAAACAACAAGAAAAACAAAAGTAAAGGAAACTAAGCTCTTATTTATGAACAGATGAATAAAAGTGATGCCTCTACCTAAACTGTCAGGATAAAAGAAAAAAAGGACACGAATTTCCAAGCTTGTGCATTGTAGAGGTGACACCACTACAGATTCTACAGATATTAAGAAATAAGAAGAAAATATTATAAACAACTTAGATAGAGACATTCCTTGAAAGTCACAAACTACCAAAGATTACTAAAGGAATAGGTAAACTAAATAATACAATGTCTATTAAAGATATTTAATTTATAGTTGAAAATATTAGAACCCAAAAAAATTACAGGCTTATGTGGCTACACTGGTGGGTTCTACCAAATATCTAATAAATTAATTTTATCAATTGTATGCATATTCTTCCAAAACATTGAAGAGATATTTTCCATGAGGCCAGCATTACTCGGATACCAAAACCACAAGACAAATAAAGAAAACTGCAGACCAATAGTTCATATGTAGATTAAATTATATAGATGAAAAAACTCCTGACAAAATTTCCAATTACTTAGATGAAAAACATCCTGACAAAATTCTAATAGAGTCCAACAGTATATAAAAAGAATAACATATTATTATCAAGTGGAGTACATCTCTGGAATGTAAGATTGGTTTAATATCTTAAAATTAATCAATATAAGTGACCATATTAACAAACAAAAAATTTTATAATCCTCTCAATAGTTGAATAAAAAGCATAAAAGTATTTCAGAAAATTTAACATCCTTTCTTTATGAAAACTTTTAGCAAACTAGGAATAGAAGGGAACTTCCTAACCTGATAATGAGCATTTACAAACAAACCTACAATAACATCAAACTTGATGGTTTAAAAAAAGTATACTCTCCACTTAAGATTAGAATGCCTTCTCTTTACACTTCTATTCAAAATTTCATTGGAGATATTAGCAGGTGAAATAAGATAAGAAAAGGGGAATAAAAGGCACCCACATGATAAAGAAGTTAAACTGCCTTTGTTCACAGACAATATGATTGTGGGTGTAGATATGTGATAGAAACTACAGAAAAGCAATTAAAACCAACAAAGTGATAAGTAGGTTTAGCATAGTTTGTAGGATTCAAGATCAACAGAAAAATATCAATCATAGATCTGTATAATCATGAAGAATTATAAATTATAATTTAAAACATAATATTATT
The DNA here is from genome assembly GCF_001604975.1 of Cebus imitator. NCBI lineage: Eukaryota > Metazoa > Chordata > Mammalia > Primates > Cebidae > Cebus > Cebus imitator. The sequence goes on from NW_016107331.1 coordinate 8,389,066, forward strand.
TACAATAACATGTAAAATCATTATATACTTAGGAATAAGCTGATAGGGTGCACAAAAACTGTGCACCGAAAACTGCAACACATTGCTGAGAAAATTAAACAAGACAAATAAATGGAGAGTTCATGCATCAGAAGACATAATATTACTAAATGTCAGTTCTTTCCAAATTAATCTACAGAGCCAATAAAATCCAAACAAAATCTCAGCATTTTGGGGCGGGGGGGATAGATATTTACACGCTGATTCAAACATTTTTCTAGATATTCAAAAAATCTTGAATAGTTAAAACAACTTGAAATTGAATAAAAAGTTAAAGGCTTAGCATTACCTAACTTTGAAAATTATTTAAGCCAGAGTAATATATAGAAAAATAGATCAATGAAACAGAATTGAGAATCCAGAAATAAACCCACACAAATACAGAAAACTAGTTTTGAATAAATGTGCAAAGATAGTTCAGTATTCAAAAGGATTGTCTCTTCCAAAAACGATGCTGAAATAATTAAGTATCTATATGCCAAATACAGAAGAGAAAAAAGAATTTTTATTTCTCATATCATTACAAAATAATTCAAAATGAATCACAGACATAAATGTGAAACATAAAATAATACAGCTTTCAGAAGAGTAAGAGTGGAAGATTTAGGTGTGAAAATAAAAACATAATGGACAAAAAAAAAATGGATAAACTGGACTTCACTTAAATGTAAACTTCTGCTATCTAAAAGTCACTTAAAAAATAAGCCATTGCCTGATAGAAAATATTTCCAAACCAATTATTGGCTAAAAGACCGGTGTCCAGAATGTATTAAAAAACTCTTAAAACTCAATAATAAGAAAACAACAATTTTTTTAATGGGTAAAACCAAGTAAGATTTATGAATGGCATAATTATGCATATGAAAGAAAGCACAACATCATTAATCATTAAGGAAATTCAAATTAAAATCATAATGAGATACCATTACACACTGATTATAATAGCTAAAATTAAGGTTGACCATAGTAAGTGTTGGCTTGCATGTGAAAGAACTGGAATTCTCATATATTGCTTATGGGAATGTTAAGTAGTACAACTGCTTTGGAAAATAGTTTGGCAGTTTCTTGAAAAGTTAAAATACACCTACGACAGGAAGCAGTTATTTTACCCCAAGGTTTTTACCCAAAAGAAATACATACATTTATTCTATATAAAGACTTACACATGAATGTTCAAAGTAGCTTTATTTGTTTATTATTTTCCTTTGATTTGATATGTGATTCAATTTTATTGTTGGAAATTATTTTCTTATTTTTTTTTCCATAGATTATTGGGGAATAGGTGGTGTTTAATGGCATGAATAAGTTCTTTAGTGATGATTTGTGAGATTTTGGTGCACCCATCACCCGAGCAGTATACACTGCACACAATTTGTAATCTTTTATTTAAACAATTTTTTTCATTGATGCATAATAGATACACATAGTTTTTGAGTACATGTGATAATTTAACACATTCATATAATTTGCAGAGATCAAATCAGTATAATTGGGATATCCATCATTCCAAATATCTGCCTTTTCTTTATGCTAGAAACATTTGAATTATTATCTATCTATTTTGAAATGTGCAATAGATTATTATCAACTAGATACCATACTTATCTATTTGACATTAGGTCTTATTTCTTTTTCTAACCATATATTTGTATCCATTAACCAACTTCTCTTTGTGCCCTTTTCCTTCTCCCCTTCCCAGCCTCTGATGACCACAATCTACTCTTTACCTTCATGAGATTGACATTTTTAGCTTCCTCATATGAGTGAGACCATGCAATATTTGTCTTTCTGTGTTTGGCTTATTTCACTGAACATAAAAACATATTTTATAATACGCAAAAACTGGAAACAACCTAAATGTCTATCAGCAGGTGAATGAACAAAGTGTTGTATATCCAAATAATGTTATTACTCAGCAGTAACAAAAGAATGAACTATTGTTAAATGCGACAACATGGGAGAATAATTATGCTGAGTGAAAGGGGACAGACTTCTTCAAAAGCATACATTGAATGATTTCTCCTATATAAAAATTTTTAAAATGCAAAGTGATCAATAGTGACAGAAATTAGAATGGTGCTTGCCTGAGGATGGGCTTTAGGAGAGGCTGGCAGGGGTGGGAGGGTTGGATAACAAAGCATCAGGAAACTTAGAGGTACTAGATATGTTCATTACCTTGATTGGGGTGATTTAATGGGTATACAAATATATAAAAACTTGTCAAATTGTACAATTTAAATATATGCCATTAATATATGACAATTATGTCTCTTTAAAAGAAAACAGAAAAATTCCTGGCCTCCAAATGCTCACATCTAAATGTGATCAGTGGACTCTGTAGGCAATCTCAGTAACAGGTGGTAAAGAGGTACCTCAGCATTCTGCACAGTTGCTATGAAGGGCAGGGGAGAGTGTAGCTTGAAACATCCAAGAAAGGGTTCTGTAGGAAACCCATGAATTGCATGAGTGTAGTCACATCTTCTCACATCCTACCTCCTTCTTCCATTACACCTTCACACCATACCTCTCCTGAGTTCCAATCCCCTTCCAATATACTTTCCCTTGTAGGATCAGTCTTTTACATAGACAGGTTTCAAAAAGTCAATCTCATGCAGGTAAAGAGTAGAGTTAATGTACAGCAATAGGATTGGTTTAAAATAAAGCACAGCTCTCCTTAATTCAGTGTCTAACAGAAGCAAACAGAAATACATTTAGAGTGCATTTATTATTCTTTCAGGACAAGGGTCATGTGGATAAGCCCATACATTGGCCTATGGACTAGGTATCCTCTGCAGTAACTTATTTGCAACAGGAATGCTGGCTTATTGTAGTGGATTCACATTACCATTGCTCTAGAAAATAATGGTGTGTCTACAACCCGTTGGATTAGACCATTGGAAAAAACTGGCAAGTGCAATGACAGAGAAGGGAACATATCCTGATAGGTAGTATATCCCAAGGGGTAGAAAATAAACTGGCAGGCCAGGCTCAGTGGCTCACACCTGTAATCCCATCACTTTGAGAGACTGAGGCAAGTGGATTGCTTGAGGCCAGGAGTTTGAAAAAAAATTGGCCTACGACGTCAAAAGGTGAAATGCTCTTACTGATTTTGCCAATATCTTGTCTATATCCCAGTTTCTTCTTCAGGACTTATTTAAGAGTTGGATCCTGGAGAAAGAACTCCATGATAGCCATATTCAATGTTATTGAAAAAAATCCATTTGCTAAATATATTTGTACAGACAATTACTACTTTGTGTAGATTTCAAGCCTGTACTAGGCTAGAGAACTATAACAGAGACATACCTAATTATAACTGTATCCCTTTCCTATCAAAATATTGCTAAGGAAGGTAATTACTATTTTACTTTTTAAATATAAAAGCAATATATGTTTAGTATATAGTAATGGGGAGTAGGTAGAAATAGACTACAGAAAATAAACATCAACAGCAGTCTTGTAGCCCAGAAATGGCCTCGGTTAACCCTTTCATCTGTACCCTATTGGTTATTTTTGCTGCATATCTTAGGTTATTTTTACAAAGTCAGAATCACATGTGTGTGTATACACACATTTTTAGAAACATGTATGCTAAATATATATTGAAATATATATTTTTAAATCTATATAAGATTCCATCATATAGACATACCATAGTTTGTTAGTTTTTTATTCTTGTTTATATTATTTGCAATTTTTAATGATTAAAAATAATGTTAAATTGAATATATTTGCATATAAATCTTAGCATGTTCCTCTATTTTCTTAGGATAAATTCTGAGGAAGAAAATTCTTGGATTGTAGGTCAAATATATGTTTAAGCTTTTCATAAATAGGAGGGTTTCTTCTGAAATAGGGTACAGCATTTTAAATTCCGACAAGTGTATGATAGAGCTGCTTTTGAAGACCTCAGCCATCTTGACGTTATTCTTTGGTCTTTCAAATATTTGTCAATTTTCTAATTTTAATTTTAGTTGTTTTTTATTTGATAACTATTGGAACCAACTTTTTGGTTCATATAATTGACCCTGCGTATTGCATATTCATGTTGCTTGCTCATTTTCTTCTATTAAAATATATCTTTTATTTATATATTTATTTTATTATTGAATTTTAATAGCTTTTTACCTCAGACACATCTATCACAAATGTTTTGTCAATTTTTTTCTTTTGCATTTTAATTTACTCTTAAACATTGAGTATCTTATAAATACAACAAAATTTATTCTTTTTAAAGTAAATACTTCATTGAATTTTAAATTATGTGACTGCTATCAGTTATTTCTTGTTTCTTTTAGGTCATTCTCTTTAGCAAATGCCTAGGAGCGGGATTGCTGGGTTGTAGAGTAAGTGTATGTTTAATTTGATAACAAACTAAATTACTGTTTTCACAGTTTCTACAGTACATTCTGCATTCACCAGCAAGGTATGAGAATTCCAGTTACTCTGTATTTCCACCCATTTTATATCATCAGTTTGTTTAATTTTAGCTATTCTAGTGGGTGTACAGGGCATTTTGTGGCTTTAATTTATATTTCTTTGATGTCTAATTGCATTGAGGGTTTTTTCTTGCTATTAGTGCCCATCCAAATCTATGTATTATTGCTAAAGAATATGTTCAAATCATTTGTTCCTTTTTTCTGGAGTGTCTTATTGTTGAGTTGTAAGAGTTCTATATATTCTGTAGACAAATCAGATATGTGTCTTACAAATATTTTCTTTTCTTTTGGTCTGTGGATAAACTTTTTATTTTATTTTTTAAGTTTCAGTCATGCAACTACTGCCAGAATTAAAATATACAATATTTATGCCCCCCACGGAAGTTCTTTCTTGACCCTTTTCAAAATTATAAGACAGATATTTTTTGAATATCAAAAATGTTAATTATGAGACAAATTAAAAATTATATTTCTGTTATGGTTCATGCTTTGTTTGCTATATATAAGAAACCATTGTCTAGCCTAATCACAATGATATTTTCTTTTGCTTTCTTCTAAAGAGTTATGCCTTTAAGTTTTTATTATTTAATCCATTTCAAGTTAATTTATATATCTGGTACAAAATAATGTTGGAGGTAATATTTTACAATGAATGTCTGGTTCTTTCGGGACCTTCTTGAGTATCTTTTCCATGTTGAAACACTTGAGCACCAAAAAGAAGAGCTAAGATGATCAACTAAATGCAGCCATGGAGACTCTCCCACAAAGAGACTAGACCATCAAGAAGACTGGCACACTCTGAGCGTCTTAGGAAGAAAGGCATTGAGAGTGAACAGAGGGAGAACAGAAACCCTGGGCTGAAGTGGGAGGGAGCTGAGAAGCCTGCACAGGGTTGCCAAGCACTAGGACTAATTCCTGGCCCTGAACACTGCCCAGGGAAGGAGTGGGTTAAATAAGCATGGAGTAGGTGACTCTTACCATGGACCTCTAGAATCCTAGCTGCAGGAGACCCTATGACCTCCATTGACATTTGAGCTAGCAGGAAGAGCTGCTTGGAGAGTTGTGAGGGACAGGATGCCAGCCTCTGGAGTACAGAGGATTTGGCAAGGGAATAGGTGCAGAGGAGCACAACCAGGGATGCCTGTCATCCAAGGCTCATTGCACTCCTTTAGGTCGCTTGGGTCTTTGTTGACCGGCAGACCGGGACAAACCATGGGTTGGAGCTAGTCTGATCTGAGCACATCCCTGTCTGCTAGCTTCTCCCATGATCCTTGCCTGGCTGCATCTTCTTGCAGAGCAGCCTCAGATACCCAATTGGGGTACTTCCCAGTGGCTATTGCCATAGCTTCTTCACTGGCAGACCCCACCTAACCATCTAATAACTTCTGCAGATAGGCCCCCACTGGTGTGCACCCACCTGTAACCTGCCTCCATTGCTTTGCCAGTGCACGTGTGGCACCTGCTAACCACTACCCAACTACTACTGGTGCACATGGACCTTGCCGTGCTGCTGAACTACCACTGACACATGTGTGTAAATGTGGACTCTGCTGCTACCACCCCAATGAAGTGCCTCTGCTGGCACCCCAGCCCCATCAGAGTTTTGTTGCCAGCAGACTGTGAACACCTTGACACCTCCAGCACAGGTACTCAACCTCTAGGGGCAAAGGAACAAAACCACAGATCTGGTGTCAGGCCCCATGGATTAGAGGACAGCTTAGGAGTGCTGAGCTGAGCATCGGCCCCCGAAATACTCCAGAAATGAAACCAATTGACTGAACCCAACTTGCAGCATAGACAAACCCTCAAGGACATCAAAGACTATAAAAGCAAAAAGCCCCATTCAAAGGGCAGCAACTTCAAAGATTAAGGGAACATTAGCCCACACAGATGAGAAAGAACCAGTGCAAGAACACTGGCAACTCAAAAGAACTAGAGTGCCTTCTTACCTTCAACAAACTTCAGCAGCTCTGCAGCAATGGTTCTTTTCTTGACTGAAATAGCTGAATGACAGAGTTCAGAATCCAGATGGCAGGTAAGATTATTGAGATTCAGGAAAAAATAGAAATCCAATTCAAGGAATATAAGAACTTCAGTAAAATGATACAAGAGCCAAAAGACAAAATAGCCATTTGAAGAAAGAACAAAACTGATCTGATAGAACTGAAAACTCACTATAAGAATTTCATAATACAATGGGAAGTATTAATAGCAGGATAGAACAAGCTCAGGAAATAATCTCAGATCTCAAAGACTGGTCCTTTGAATCAATTCAGTCAGACAAAAATAAAGAAAAAAAGTAAAAAAGAAGGAACAAAACCTCTCAGAAATATGGGATTATGTAAAGAGGCAAAACGTATGACTCACTGATGTCTCTGAAAGAGAAAGCAAGCAACTTGGAAAATATATTTGAGAATATTATCCACAAAATTTTCCCCAACCTCACTAGAAAGATTGACATTCAAATTAAGACAATTCAGAGAACCCCTATGAGATACTATATAAGACAATTGTCCCCATGACACATAGTCATTAGATTCTTCAAGATCAATGTGAAAGAAAAAAATTTAAAGGCTGCTACAGAGAAGGGGCAGGCCACATCCAAAGGAACCCCATCAAGCTAATAGTGGACCTTTTAGCAGTCACCGTCCAAGCCAGAAGAAAGCGAAAAAAATCTAAAAAAAAAAAAAAAACAAAAGACTGGGCAACAAAAAAAAAATTCCAAAAAAAAAAAAAAAAAAACAAAAAAAATCTAAAAAAAAAAAAAAAGGAAAATACAACAAAATGAACCACACCTCACAGGATCAAATCCACACATATCATACATTTGGGTCTTGCTTCTTTATTCAACTTTTAAATGGGACATTTAGCCTGTTTATGTTACAAGTTAATAATGATATGTGTGGACTTGATCCTGTGAGGTATGGTCAGCTGGTTATTATGTAGACTTGATTGTGTAGTTGGCCTATGTCCAAATGGCATTTCCTAAGTTTTCTTTTAGGGTTTTTATAGTTTTAGGTTTTATATTTAAGTCTTTAATCCATCTTGAGTTGATTTTTGTATATGCTGAAAATAAGGAGTGTAGTTTCAATCATCTGCATATGGCAAGACAGTCATCACATTCATTTATTGAATAGGGAGTCATTTTCCCATTGTTTGTTGTTGTTGACTTTGTTGAAGAACAGGTGGTTATAGGTGTGAGGCTTTATTTATGGATTCTATAATCTGTTCCATTGGTCTATATGTCTATTTTTGTACCAGTACCATGGTGTTTTGATTACTGCAGCCTTGGGTATATTTTGAAGTCAGGTAGTATGATACTTGGCTTTTTTCTTTTTGCTTATTATTGCTTTGTCTATTCAGGCTCTTGTGTAGTTCCACATGAATATTAGGGTTGTTTTTTTCTAATTCTGTGAAGAATGACGCTGGGAGTTTGGCAGGAATATCACTGCATCTGTACATTGCTTTGGGAAATATGGCTATTTTAACAATATTGATTCTTCCTATTTATAAGGATGGAATGCTTTCCCATTTGCTTGTGTCATCTCTGATTTCTTTCAACAGTGTTTTGTAATTCCCATTGTAGAGATCGTTCACCTCCCTGGTTAGCTGTATTCCTAGATGTTTTATTCTTTTTGTGGCTATTGTGAATGGGATTACATTCTTGATTTGGCTCTCAGCTTAGATGCTATTGATGCACAGAAATGTTACTGATTTCTAAATGTTAATTTTGTACCCTGAAATGTTGCTGAAGTTGTTTGTCAGATCTAGGAGGCTTTGGACAGAGGCAATGAGGTTTTCTAGGTATGGAATCATATTGACTGCAGAGAAGGAGTTTTACTTCCTCTCTTCCCAATTAAATGCCTTTTATTTCTTTCTCTTGCCTGATTGCTCTGGCTAGGACCTCTAGTAATATGTTGAAGAGGAGTTCAGAGCGTGGGCATCCTTGTCTAATTTTCTTCCTCAAGTGGAATTCTTCCAGCTTTTGCCTAGTCAGTATAATGTTGGCTGTGGGTTTGTTATAGATGGCTCTTACTATTTGAAGATATACTTCTCTGATGCATAGTTTGTTGAGGGATTTTGCTATTAAGAAATATTGAATTTCATCAAAAACGTTTCTGCACCTATTGAGATGATTGTGTATTTTTGTTTTTAGTTCTATTTATGTGATAAACTACATGTATTCATTTGTGTATGTCAAACCAGCCTTTCAACCCAAGAATAAAATCTACTTGATTGTGATGGGTTACCTTTTTGATATGCTGTTAGATTTTTTTTTAACATTTTGTTGAGGATTTTTGCATCTATGTTCATCAGGGATATTGGCCTCAAGTTATCTTTTTTGTTGTTGTTGTGTCTTTATTAGGTTTCAGAGTCATAATGATGCTGACCTCATAAAATGAGTTAGGGAGCAACCTCTCCTCCATAATTTTTAGGAATGGTTTTAGTAGGTTTGGTACCAGCTCTTCTTTATACATCTGGTAGAATTCAGCTCTGAATCTGCCTGGTCCAGGGCTTTTTCTGGATGGTAGGTTATTTTTACTGATTCAATTTCAGAACTTAATATTGGTCTGTTCAGGATTTCAATTTCTTTCTGGTTCAATCTTGGGAAGTTGTGTTTCCAGAAATTTGTCCATTTCTTTTAGGATTTCTACTTTGTGTTTATATAAGTATTCATAACAATCTCTGTGGGTATTTTTTATTTCTGTGGAGTTGGTGGCAATGTTCCCTTTGTCCTAATTGTGTTTATTTGGATTTTCTCTCTTTTTTCTTTATTAGTGTAGCTAGTGTTCCATCAATTTTATGTATTATTTTGAAAATCAAATCAATCTTTTGTATGATTTCTTATGCCTTGATTTTTTTCAGTTCAACTCTGAGTTTGGCTATGTCTTTTCTTCTGCTAGCTTTGGTACTGCTTTGCTCTTGTTTTTAGAAAAATAAAGTATGATTCTAGATTGTACATTTGGGACCTTCCTAAATTTTTTATGTGAGTGTTTAGCACTGGAAACTTTCCTTTTAACACTGCTTTAGCTGTATCCCAGAGATTGACTGTGTTGTGTCTTTGTTTTTATTTGTTTCAAAGAATTTCTGGATTCCTGACTTAATTTCATTGTCTAACTAAAAGTCATTTAAGAATAGATTGTTTAATTTCCACCTAACCATATGATTTTGGGAGATTTTCTTTGTATTAATTTATCTGTTTGTTGTGCTGTGGTCCAAGAGTATAGTTAGTATGATTTTGTTTTCTTGGAATTTTTTTAGAATTGTTTTATGACCAAGCGTGTTGTCAGTTTTAGAGTATGTGCCATGTTTGGTGAGAAGAAAATATTCTATTTTTGTTGGGTGGGTGTTCTATAGGTGTCTGTTAGGTCCATTTGGCCAAGTGTCAAGTTTAGATCACAAATATCTTTGTTAATTTTCTGCCTCAATGATCTGTTTAATACTGTCAGTGGGAAGTTGAAGTCTACCTCTGTTATTGTGTGGTTACATAAGCCTCTTCATAGGTGTCTAAGAACTTGTTTTATGGATCTGAGTTCTCCACTGTTGAGTGCATATGTATTTAGTAAAGTTAAACCCTCATGTTGAATTCATTTATGATTACACAATGTTCTTTGCCCATTTTGATTATTGTTGGTTTAAAGTCTGTTTTGTCTGAAATAAGAATATTACCCCTTGCTCTTTTTGGTTTTTGTTGCCCTGATTGATCTTTCTCCATATATTTACTTTGACCCTGTGGGTGTCATTGCATGGGAGATGAGTCCTTGAAGACAGCAATAAGTTGGGTCTTGCCTCATTATCCATATCTTTTGGACATAGGCCCTGACAAAGACTCATGACAAAGACTCCAAAAGCAATTGTAACAAAAACAAAAATTGACAAAGTGAGTCCTAATTAAATCAGAGAGCTTCTGCAGAGCAAAAGAAACTATCAACAGAGTGAGCCGACGACCTACAGAGTGGGAGAAATAATTTTCAAACTATGGATCTGACAAAGGCCCAGTATCCAGAATCTACAAAGAACTGAAACAAATGAAGAAGCAAAACAAACAAACAAACAAAAAGCATTAAAAATGGGCAAAGGACATGAATAGACACTTTCGTGTAGCCAATAAGCATATGAAAATATGCTGAACATCACTAATCATTAGAAAAATGCAGATCAAAATCACAATAAGATATCATCTCACATCAATCAAGTTGACTATTATCAAAAAGTCAGAAAATAACTGATGCTGGCAATGTTGCAGAGAAAAAGGAATGCTTATACACCGCTGGTGGGAATGTAAATTAGTTCAGCCACTGTGGAAAGCAGTTTGGAGATTTCTCAGAGTACCCAGAACTACCATTCAACCCAGCAATCCCATTACTAAGCATATGCTCAAAAATATATATTTTTTTCTATCATAAAGACACATGCATGCATATGATCATCACAGCACTATTCACAATAGCAAAGACATGGAATCATCCTGGATGCCCATAAACAGTGGACTGGATAAAAATAATGTCATACATATGCATCATAGAGTACTATGCTGCCATCAAAAGGAATGAAGTCATTTCTTCCAGCACCATGGATAGAACTGGAGGCCATTATCCTATGCAAATTAACACACAAACAGAAAACTAAATATCACATGTTTTCTCCTGTAAATAGGAGCTAAACATTGAGTATTTATAAAAACAAAGAAGGGAACAATAGACATTATGGACTACTTGTGGGTAGAAGATGGGAGGAAGGTGATGATTAAAAAAAACTACCTATTGGGTACTATGCTCATTACCTGGGTGATGAAATAATCTATACATCAAATACTCAAGACATGAAATTTTCCCATGTTACAAACCTTCACATATACCGCCTGAACCTAAAATAAATGTTGGAAAAAATGAAAAAATCTTTAAAAATAAAAATATACTTGAGCAACTTTATACAAAATCAATTGAAACTGTTGTGTGGGTCTATTTCTGTACAATCTATTATATTTTATTGATTTATATGTCAATCCTCATATTAATACTACATTGTCTTTATTACTTTAGCTTTATAGTGAGTCTTGAAATAAGTGGTATAAATTCTTTTTTCAACTTGTTTTGGCAAATCTAGGCCCCTTGGATTTCAGCACAGATTTAAAATCAGCTTAGTATCTTATTTAAAAAAAAGAAGAAGACTGATGGAATTTGGTTGAGATGACATTAACTCTATAAATTAATTTGGGTAGTATTGATATCTTAACAATATTGATTCTCCAATCAGTGAACAGCATGTATCTCCCTATTTCATTAATTTTTTCTCATCAATATTTTGTGGCATTTGTTGGGTCAGAACATTTTAAGTTTTAGTAAATAACTATAGGCAGCTAATATAAATGCGTGTACTGAGATGTTCATCACAGTGTTTAAAACCAAAAAAAAAGTGAAACAATCCAAAAGTATAACTAGACAAAATTGTTTGGCAGTATTCAGTTCTTTAAATGCTTGTATTTTTCTAAAATAATTATCTTACAGAGGCAAGATATTACTTTCAGTGATATACTATTGCTCAAAATATTTTGGCAGCTCAGAATTTGTAAAACACACTTTTAAATAGTTTCCACTGGAGACAATTATGCTACTTTGCTGATGGGTTAGAATTGTGACAAAACCAATTGTCATTAAGAGTCAAAATTGACAAAGTAGGATGAAAGATCAATCTAGGTAAGCTACTTGGGTCAAAAGGACATAATTTTTGTACATAGTTTATAAACTGGCTTTTAAGGAAAATTTATTATAGATTTTAATATATTTGAACAGACCCTGCCACAGGTTGCCTGGAGCTTAGAAATATGTCATAAATAAATTGCTTCTTATTTGAAACAGTGTGCTGTATTTTTTAAAATTAGATTTTTTAAAAAAGTAAATCTGGATTTTATTTCCAACTCTGACAGCTTCTGCCCACATGGACCTGGTATAAGGCATTTAGCCCTTATAAGAACCACTTGTACTGACAGTGAAACTGTTATCTGGACCCCATCCTGCAAATTCTTATTTAATTGGTCTAAGGCAGATGATTCTCAGAAATTTAACTTTTTATTGTTCTTGTATTTTTGATGTTTTATGGCAGCAAGTTTATACACAGGGACTGGGGACTATTGGAATAAATAATCATTAGAATTCTTTCTAATTCTAACGTCTTATGATTCTGAAAAAGCAATGGAAAAAATAGAGATTCCACATCACTTCTAATCAGTTCCTAATTATCACATTTGCTGCTGATTAGAGTAAAAGGAGGATTCATTTCAAATTAAGAAATAATTATTGAAATAATAAAAATAAGAGTCCTTAATATACAATAGTTAGTGCAAGCAGCAATGAATAAAAGAGCATTTCATTGTCCCCTGCTCTAAAATTCTTAAGAATATTGACAATTTTCCACTCCTTCCTTTAGGGAAGAAGAAGAAAAAAAAAACAGATGAACTTATTCGGAATTCTATGTACTTTGCCCTTTAGAACTAGATGGTGTTACTGAAAGTAATATGGATCCCAGCACATTACAATATATAAATATCAGAACCTGAATATAAATGTGCAGTGCATCTTTGGCCTTTGGGATATTAAAATGCTTGATGAGCCATGGACACACATTAAGTTTTAAAAAAAGAAGAGAAAGATGGTCCCCCTATGTTATGTTATGAGCCCACAGGGAAAGAACAATGTCTTATTTGATGTCCACTATAGTACTTTGTTCAACAGCCATTCAATACAAAACACTGATAATATATATGATTATAAGTTAAGTAATGATGAAACTGGCACTTCAATGATAGTTAATAGGTATTTTACAGGGACATAGACATAACTTTCATACTGCACAGCATTTTATATATAAATATATTCATAAGTCTTTTTGTATCATTTATGTCATATAATTAACTCACATAATATGTAAAATGAACTTTATCTATATTTTATTTAATTTGAATTTATATATTCAATTCATATATAACCTCATTTACTCATACATTTGACGAACATATTTTTAGTACCTGCATAAACCACTTCCCTAGAACATTAAAAAAAAAAAAAAACTAAAACAGGCGAATAAAACCAAAAAAAATCTACCTTTTCCTTTTTTCCAGTCAAATCGTTTTTATTTTTCATATATATACATATATATGTATGTATATATATGTATGTATAAATATATATACACACATATATGTATATATGTGTGTATATATATATGTGTGTGTATATATATAATTGCACTTTAGGTTCTGGGGTATATGTGTAGAACATGCAGGATTGTTGCATAGGTACATAAATGGCAATGTGATTTGCTGCCTCAATCCCCATCACCTATATCTGGCATTTCTCCCCATGTTATCCTTCCCCAACTCCCCACCCACCCCATTGTGTGATGCTCCCCTCCCTGTGTCCATGTGTTCCCATTGTTCAACATCTGCCTATGAGTAAGAACATGTAGTGTTTGATTTCCTGTTCTAGTGTCAGTTTGCTAAGAATGATGGCTTCCAGATTCATCCATGTCCCTACAGAGGACATGAACTCACCATTTTTAATGGCTGCATAGTATTCCATGGTATATATGTGCCACATTTTCCTTGTTCAGTCTATCATCAAAGGGCATTTGGGTTGGTTCCTCATCTTTGCTATTGTAAACAGTGCTGCGATGAACATACGTGTGCATGTGTCTTTATAATAGAACACTTTATAATCCTGTGGATGGATATATACCCGGTAATGGGATTGCTGGGTCAAATGGAATTTCTGTTTCTAGGTCCTTGAGGAATTGCCACACTGTCTTCCACAATGGTTGAACTAATTTACACTCCCACCAGCAATGTAAAAATATTCCTATTTCTCCACATCCTCTCCAGCATCTGTTGTCTTCAGGTTTTTTAATGATTGCCATTCTAACTGGCGTGAGATGGTATCTCAATGTGGTTTTGATTTGCATTTTCTAATAACCAGTAATGATTAGCATTTTTTCATATGTTTGCTGACCTCATATATGTCTTCTTTTGAAAATTGTCTGTTCATATAATTTGCCTACTTTTGAATGGGTTTATTTTTTTTTTTCTTTTAAATCTGTTTTAATTCTTTGTAGATCCTGGATATTAGCCCTTTGTTAGATGGGTAGATTGCAAAAATTTTTTCCCATTCTGTTGGTTGCCGATTCACTCTAATGACAGTTTCTTTTGTTGTGCAGAAGTTGTGGAGTTTGATTAGGTCCCATTTGTCTATTTTGGCTTTTGTTGTCAATGCTTTTGGTGTTTTAGTCATGAAGTCCTTGCCTATGCCTATGTCCTGAATGATTTTGCCTGGATTTTCTTCTAGGGTTTTTATGGTGTTAGGTCTTATGTTTGTCTTTAATCCATCTGGAGTTAATTTTAGTGTAAGGTGTCAGGAAGGGGTCCAGATTCTGCTTTCTGCACATGGCTAGTGAGTTTTCCCAACACCATTTATTAAACAGGGAATCCCTTCCCCATTGCTTGTGTTTACAGGTTTGTCAAAGATCAGATGGTTGTAGATGTGTGGCATTGCCTCCGAGGCCTCTGTTCTCTTCCATTGGTCTTTATCTCTGTTTTGGTACCAGTACCATGCTGTTTTAATTACTGTAGCTTTGTAATATAGTTTGAAGTCAGGTAGTGTGATGCTTCCAGATTTGTTGTTTTTGCCTAGAATTGACTTGGCTATGTGGGCTCTCTTTTGTTTCTATACGAAGTTTAAGGTGGTTTTTTTCCAGTTCTGTGAAGAGGGTCATAGGTAGCTTGATAGTGATAGCATCGAATCTATAAATTTCTTTGGGCAGTGTGGCCATTTTCACAATATCAATTCTTGCTAACCACGAGCATGGAATGTTTTTCCATCTGTTTGTGTCCTCTCTTATTTCCTTGAGTGGGTGGTTTTTAGTTCTCCTTGAAGACGTCCTTTGCATCCTTTGTTAGTTGTATTCCTAGGTATTTTATTCTCTTCGTAGCAATTGTGAAAGGCAGTTTGTTCTTGGTTTGGCTCTCTTTAAGTCTGTTATTGGTGTATAGAATGCTTGTGATTTCTGCACATTGATTTTTGTATCCTGAGACTTTGCTGAAGTTGCTTATCAGTTTCAGGAGATTTTGGGCTGAGATGATGGGGTCTTCTAAATATATAATCATTTCATCTGCAAATAGAGACAATTTGACTTCCTCCTTTCCTAATTGAATACCCTTTATTTCTTTTTCTTGCCTGATTGCTCTGGCTAGAAGTTCCAATACTATATTAATAGGAGTGGTGAGAAAGGGCATCCTTGTCTAGTGCCAGATTTCAAAGGGAATGCTTCTACTTTTTGCCCATTCAATATGATATTTGCTGTGAGTTTGTCATAAATAGGTTTTATTATTTTGAGATACATTGCATTGATACTAGTTTATTGAGAGTTTTTAGCACAAAGGGCTGTTGAACTTGGTTGAAGGCTTCTCTGCATCTATTGAGATAATCATGTGGTTTTTGTCTTTGGTTCTGTTTATGTGGTGAATTACCTTTACAGACTTGTGTATGTTGAACCAGCCTTGCATCCCCAGGATGAAGCCTATTTGATCGTGATGGATAACCTTTTGATGTGCCCTTGCAATTGGTTTGCCAGTATTTTATTTAAGATTGTTGCATCTATGTTCATCATGGATATTGGCCTGAAGGTTTCTTTTCTTGTTGAGTCTATGCTGGGTTTTGATATCAGGA
The DNA here is from genome assembly GCF_001604975.1 of Cebus imitator. Taxonomy (NCBI): domain Eukaryota; kingdom Metazoa; phylum Chordata; class Mammalia; order Primates; family Cebidae; genus Cebus; species Cebus imitator. Next base: position 8,405,261 of record NW_016107331.1, read on the forward strand.
TGATGCTGGTCTCATCAAATGATTTGGGAAGGATTCGCTCCTTTTGGATTCTTTGGAATAGTTTCAGAGGAGTGGTACCAGCTCCTCTTTGTATGTCTGGTAGAATTTAGCTGTGAATCCATCTGGATCTATTTTTTTTTTTTTTGATTGGTAGGCTATTAATTGCTGCCTCAACTTCAGCTGTTTTCATTGATATATTCAGGGTTTGACTTCTTCCTGGTTTAGACTTGGAAGGGTGAAAGTGTTCAGGAATTTATCCATTTCTTCCAGGTTTACTGGTTTATGTGCATAGAGTTGTTCGTAGTAATCTCTGATGGTGGTTTGTATTTCTGTGGAATCTGTGGTGATATCTCTTTTATCATTTTCTATTGCATCTATTTGATGCTTCTCCCTTTTCTGTTTTATTAAGCTGGCTAGTGGTCTATTTTGTTGCTCTTTTCAAAAAACCAGCTCCTGGATTTATTAATTTTTTGAAGGGTTTTTTGTGTCTCTATCTCCTTCAGTTTTGCTCTGATCTTAGTTATTTCTTGTATTCTGCTAGCATTTGAGTTTTTTGATCTTGCTCCTCTAGCTCTTTCAATTTTGGTGATAGCATGTCAATTTTAGATCTTTCCTTGTTTCTCATGTGGGCATTTATTGCTATAAATTTCCCTCTAAACGCTACTTTAAATGTGTCCCAGAGATTCTGGTATGTTGTGTCTTCATTCTTATTGGTTTTGAAGGACATCTTTATTTCTGCCTTCATTTCATTGTTTATCCAGTCAACATTCAAGAGCCAGTTGTTCAGTTTCCATGTAGTTGTGTGGCTCTGAGTTATTTTCTTAATCCTGAGTTCAAATTTGATTGCACTGTGGTCTAAGAGACTGCTATGATTTCTTTTCTTTTGCATTTGCTGGGGAGTGATTTGCTTCCAATTATATGGTCAGTTTTAGAGAAGGTGTGATGTGTTGCTGAGAAAAATGTATATTTTGTGGATTTCGAGTGGAGAGTTTTGTAAATGTCTATTAGGTTGGCTTGGTCCAGATCTGAGTTGAAGTCCTGGATATCCTTGTTAATTTTCTGTTTCATTGATCTGTCTAATATTGACAGTGGAGTGTTAAAGTCTCCCACAATTATTGTGTGGGAGTCTAAGTCTCTTTGTACGTCGTTAAGAACTTGCTTTATGTATCTGGGTGCTCCTGTATTGGGTGCATATATATTTAGGATTGTTAGCTCTTCTTGTTCCTTTTACCATCATGTAATGCCCTTGTCTCTTTTGATCTTTGTTGGTTTAACGTCTATTTTATCAGAGACTAGGATTGCAGCTCCTGCTTTTTTTCTGCTCTCCATTTGCTTGGTAAATCTTCCTCCATCCCTTTATTTTGAGCCTTTGTGTATCCTTGCACGTGAGATGTGTTTCCGAGATACAGCACAATGATGGGTCTTGACTTTTTATCCAGTTTGCCAGTGTGTCTTTTGATTGGGGTATTTAGCTCATTTACATTTAAGGTTAATATTGTTATGTGTGAATTTAATCCTGTCATTTTGATTCTAGCTGGTTGTTTTGCCCATTAGTTGACACAGTTTCTTCATTGTATCTATGCTCTTTAACATTTGGTACATTTTTGGGTGGCTGGTACTGGTTGTTCCTTCTAAGCTTCTTTCAGGAGCTCTTGTAGGGCAGGCCTGGTGGTGATGAAATCTCTGAGGAATTGCTTGTTCATAAAGAATTTTATTTCTTCTTTGCTTATGAAGCTTAGTTTGGCTGGAAATGAAATTCTGGGTTGAAAGTTCTTTTCTTTAATGATGTTGAATATTGGCCCCCACTCTCTTCTGGCTTGTAGGGTTTCTGCCAAGAGACCAGCTGTGAGTCTGATGGGCTTCCGTTTGTGGGTAATCCAACCTTTCTCTCTGGCTGCTCTTAGGATTTTTTCCTTCATTTCAACCCTCGTGCATCTGACAATTATGTGCCTTGGGGTTGCTCTTCTTCAGGAATATCTTTGTGGTGTTCTGTGTATTTCCTGGACTTGAACATTGGCCTGCCTTGCTAGGTTGGGGAAGTTTTCCTGAATAATATCCTGAAGAGTATTTTCCAGCTTGGATTCATTCTCTTCATCAAATGTAGATTAGGTCTTTTCACATACTCACATATTTCCTGGAGGCTTTGTTCATTTCTTTTTACTCTTTTTTCTCTAATCTTGCCTTCTCTTTTTATTTCATTGAGTTGATCTTCAATCTCTGATATGCTTTTTTCTGCTTGATCGATTCAGCTATTGAAATTTGTGTATGCTTCGTGAAGTTCTTGTGTTGTGTTTCTCAGCTCCACCAGTTCATTTATATTCTTCTCTAAGCTGTTTATTCTCATTAGCATTTCGTCAAACCTTTTTTCAAGGATCTTAGCTTCTTTGCATTGGGTTAGAACATGTTCTTTTAGCTCAGAGAATTTTGTTATTACCCACTTTCTGAAGCCTGTTTCTGTCAATTCATCAGACTCACTCTCCATCCAGCCTGTTCCCTTGCTGATGAGGAGTTGTAATCCCTTGGAGGAGGACAGGCATTCTGGTTTTGGGTGTTTTCATCCTTTTTGCGCTGGTTTCTTCCCATCTTTGTGGATTTACCTACCTGTCATCTTTGTAGCTGGTAACTTTCAGATGGGGTCTCTGAGTGGACATCCTTTCTGTTGATGATGAAGTTATGTCTTTCTGTTTCTTAGTTTTCCTTCTACCAGTCAGGCTCCTCTGCTGTAGGACTGCTGGAGGTCGACTCCAGATCCTGCTTGCCTGGGAATCACCTGTAGCAGTTGCAGAACAGTAAGGGTTGCTTCCAGTTTCTTCTTCTGTTATCTTTGTCCCAAAATGATACCTGCCAGATGTCAGCCTGAACTCTCCTTTATGAGGTGTCTCTTTGGATATATGGGGGGGGGGGTTGGGGAGCTGCTTGAGGATACAGTCTGTCCCTTATAGGAGCTCAAGTGCTGAGCTGTGAGCTCTGTTGTTCTATTCAGAGCTTCTGGGCAGGTATGTTTAAGTCTGCTGCAGCAGAACTCATAACTGCCTTTTTTTCCCTCATGCTCTGTCCTGGGAAGGTGAGGCTTTATTGATAAGTTCCCGACATGCTGCTGCCTTTTTTCAGAGATGCCCTTCCCAGTGAGGTGGTATCCTAGTCACAGTCTGCCAGCAGAGGTGTTGCTGAGCTACCATGGGCTCTGCTTAGCTGCTATGTGAACTTCCTTGTGGTTTTGTTTATAGAGGTATAGTTAGAACTGCCTCAGTAATGGCAGTCTGCCTCAGTAATGGTGGACAGCCTCAGTAATTGTGGACTGCCTTGGTAATGGCAGACTGCCTTGGTAGTGATGGACTGCCTTGGTAATGGCGGATACCCTTCCTCTCACAGAGCTAGACCTTCCTGGGTCCAACTGTGCTTGCTGTGAAACTCTCAGTCAAGAGCATTTCAGATTGCTGGTCTTTGTAAGAGTGGAACTCGTCAAGCCAGATCTCCTGGCTCCCTGTTTCAGCCCCCTTTTTCTCAGTTGAATGGGCAACTCTGTCTCCCAGGTGTTCCGGGTGCCAGTTGAAACTGCTGCCCAGATTTGTGTGAGTTTTTGTATGGAGACCCACTTCACCAGCTGAAACAGCCCTGTTGGAGACTTGTGGTACTTTTTCACCCAGGATTCTCCTGGTCTGTGGGCAGTAAAACCTCATTTGGAAATGTGGTTTTCACTCACCCTCTGTGTTCTCGCTGGGAACTGAAGTCCAGTGCTGTTCCTATTCAGCCATCTTGGATCATCTTCTATCCTATTCTTGGAAATTGTCCCTACTTCTTTTTTCTTTTCTTTTTAATCATCCTAAATATTTTTACCAAGTGCGTCTCCTATTCTTGGGCATGTTGGTCATTTTTTTCCTAAGCCGAGAAACCTCTCTTTCCCTGGGACACAATGCGTGACTTTCAGTATCGTGACAGTAACCATCATATTTCCTGAAATAATGGCATTATTTTTTGTTAGACCTAACTTCTTTGATCTTCAAGACAGTTCCCAAGGACATTTTGTTCTTGCCTTGCTGCTAAACTTCTCATACCTTAGCATTTTATCATGGACAGCTTGATTTTCCCATATTCTTCATTCCTTTCATTGATGGCTCACCTGTCTCAAGAAAACTTCAACTTGGAAAAGCAAGTGCAGTCAACACCCCTGCCATTACCCTTTCTATTCTCACAGACTTAGTGTAGCATGTAATCTTCTGTTACTGTAATGACATGGATATGAACTGGCTTATTATTAGATTGAGAACTTACTTTGTATAGGACATTGTCAGAATTAGAGGATGCCAAGAGGTAAAATATAATTTTTTCCAAGATTGTAAATCTATTTGAGAAGTTAAGTGGATACAACATTGTAAAACACATGCTAAGTCCAAATTAGTAGAATAGACTTAAATATGTAGTAGAATCAACATATGCATACTACACGGCACTCACTGTCCACACACACATACATCTTTTTAGCTGATTTTATCATGTTCTGGTGCTTCTTTTTGTTTACTTGATGGACATCTCACTTTGTTGCCCAGGCTGGAGTACAGTGGTATGATTACAGCTCAAATGATTCCCTCACCTCAGTCTCTCAAGTAGCTAGGATTACAGGTGTGTGCCACCATTATTTTTTTTTTTGATTTTTTGTAGATACAAACTCTCACTATGTCCCCCAGATGAGGCTTATATTTTATTCAGTAGAAAACTTATTGTTTTAAAATTTAAAAATTTCTTGTCAATTCAATTGTGTTTTATGATTGATTGCTAGACAAAGAGAGGGGTGCATTACAATGGAAATGGATAGTCTTTTCTTCTCCTCCTTGCTTTCCCAAGGGTTGTCTGTCTGGTCAAAGGAAGTTTTTAAATTCTATGGCAGCAGGAGAGGGCTTCAAGTATTTTCATGCAACCTTCACTGTCAGTTCTCTCTGACCGATAGCTGAGCTCATAGATTCTGATTTAGAGGAGTTGGCCCAAGGTTAGAGCAATGTTGCTCTGAAGTGGGATATGCCCAACCATTGTTTTGGAGAGTTGTGCCAATTTTGCTGCTGACCAGGCCCCCACCTTGGTTCTTGATGACAACCCTGACACCATCAATGTCTTCCTCTCATCCCCTGCTTTAAGTACTTCCTTTGAGATTTCTAGAGGTCCTTCCATCTCAAGGTGATGACACCTTGGTTTGTAGGCACACTGACTCAGTATGATATATGTTTTGTATGTCTTCAGTGTCACAAAGGAAATTCTGGATAGCAGTGACAGCTTACGTAGACCACAGAAGACTGAGAGAGAGAGAAAGAGGAAAGGGAAAGGGGAGGCTCACTAGGAAGAACTGCAAGTAGTTAGGTTTGATTATTGTGGAGTTGGAGCAAGTTACAAGGCATGAGCTTTGGAGAGACATCATAAACAGCTCTGTAAGCCTTGCTAGCAAGTTTAGAATTTATTCTAAATACCATTATTTTCAACAAAAATTCATACCCATTCCCAGGGTCAGAAGGGAAATTAAAGTTCAGGGGTAACAACTGTGGATTATTAGTGGTAAAATTAGAGACCACAGGCTTAAGTGACAAGGAAAGGGAGATCTCTTGCTCCAGGAGGACAAGACCAAGTCAGCATTATGCAGCACTGTATCATTACTATCCGAAGTATAGATTTTTAAAAACACTTATTGAATAAATGAATATAATTAATGAAGTAATAAAATTCCATCAAAATTCCTAAAGAGATGGTTTTAGCAGGCTTTCTTTGGGAACTTCCATTCTAAATTCAGAGACACAGTGAACTTTTTTGGAATATGAATACATTCAACTTAACTTATACTAAAGAGTTATGCCATTTCTACTGCAAAAAAAAATCCCATCCTGTAATATTTCAGGTTATCTGAATAAGAGCCTGAATAGTTGCAGCACTACAGACAGGAGGCTTTATTCTGCTTGTAGTTTCAGTCCTTTGGGAGACCCTTGGAATTGTTTGCTCTCAGCATTCATAACCTGCTGAAGCCACTTCAGAATATAGCTGCCCTGGTCAATGATGAAAGCAGTTCCTTTCATCTTAAAGTATCATTTTAATTGTGCAGCAGGTGGAGCTTTGTAAAACAAGAGTGTGCAGAGAAGTCTCCACACTGCCCATTAAGTTGGGTTATCTTTAGCATCATCAGTTTGCATGCTGAGGAATTTCAGGTGGAAGCAACCTTATGAGACACTTCAGTTATTTTAGTAACAAAATGCATAGAGTCATTAATTTCATTTGGAGCTATTTTGAGACTTAATCATTAAATTTAAAATATTTTTTCTAATCTAGAGAAAATGCTGAATTTCAGTATCATCATATACTCACTAGGGCATCTGAGTCATGGTACTGAAGATGTGAAATTATAAATTGCTCCCAAAATATGTAGAATTCTCCTTTCAGCTTCTAAGTGCCTGGTATTTTATAAACATAATTTCATTTCATTGTTGCAACAACCTACATAGTAGCTATTGATAACTCCATTTTACAAGTAAGAAAGACAAGGAGACAGCCTCAGAAAGCATAAATTCCCTATTCAAAGACATTCTTTTAAAAAGCTGGGAAGGTCTGTCTGACTCCGAAGTCTTTGGCCTACCTGCAGCAGCCTCTAGGCAGACCCTCAGGGTCACTGATTTGGCAGGTCCACTCTCCTGGAGAATTCACAAAATGCCTCATTATTGCTCATTTATTATTATGAACACTGCTGTTTCTCTGCTCTGAACATTATGCCCATTTTTCCATTCTGTTACGTAGATGTGAGTATAAAAATGCTTTGGGAATGGGGGAAATGTACTAGTACTAGAATGGAGTTCCTTTTCCTTATGGCAGGAGAGAAAGAATTATTTTGGGGTGCAATATTGCATTCAAATAATTTTCTTAACAATTCAACATACTTCTGGTGTTCACCTCAGACTGAAAAGTCTGACTCAAGTGGCAAGTGTTGAGATTTTTGTTGTGCCTGTCTTTTTGTCAAAGTGATTCACCAAGACAAGTTGATGTTCTCCAAGCTTTTAAAAGTTATTGCCTTTTTAAAATTAAAAAACCCCACTAATGTGCAGAGGGTACAATTAATTAAACAAAATAGGATCAGATTTAAAGCGAAGGAAATAGGAAATAAAGCACAAAGCAAAATGTCACTCTTTAGAGTTGAAATTGTCAGCTTCACTAAATGGTCTCTGCTGTTGAACTTCCCACAAAAGGCATTTCGATATGTGGAGGCCAAGGACCCTCCAAATAAAATACTCTGAAGGGTCTTTTCTGTGCAGATGGTCTGTCGTTTACTTTGAGAAAGTCTTCTGAGTGTGGTTATCTTGGGATATTTTCTATCTTAGTTACAGACCATATATTTGTTCAGGAATAAAAGAAAAACACTTAAGCTGAATGGATATTTACTGTAAAGAATCAGGGATGGGCTATAGAGCCTGAAATGATTCTGACTAGGAGAGAAACAGAACATTCTTTAGGAACCAAAGCTCTCCCTCCTCTTCTCTTTTGTTTATTTTTCAGATGGGTCAAATAGAGTTATTGGAGGACTGTCTTTAAGTAACCTTCCAGTTCAGAAGTTTGTTAAACTCATTGGATTTCCCGCAATCCATTTCTAAATGCCCAGGTAAAGGAATTGGATTGGCCCACCCTAGTTCAATCAGCTGTGGGTAGGTGGGCAGGGCCAGGAACCCGTCACTCAGAGAAGCAGCATGAGCGTGTCAGCTTTGGGATGTCAGAAAACCTGCCAAAGAGCCTCAGGGCTCTTCCTCCTCTCAGCAGGCAGAGTACATCAAGTTAATTTCCTCAGGAGTGCATTCTGATTAGAATATGCTATAATTAATTTCTGATGCCTGGAGAGACTGGATTAACTATCATGTTTATCCAAATCTCTTACAACCATTACGTAGCAAAAAAAAAAAAATCTTTTGGGTTAGTACTTCAAAAGATACACAAAACCCTTCAATCCACTCACCACCGCACCACTCATACACCATATCCCCATCCTCCTTCCTGTCTGCCACTTCCCCTCCATCAGAGATAACTGTAAACACAAAGAACATGCTATTGGCCCAATAGCAAAGAGAATAATACTACCTTCCCCTAACTTTATGCAAAAGGATGTTGTTGACAATGACTATATTACGTACTATTTGTTGAGTAATTTGAGTTTCTCAGACAGTCACTGTATAAATACAAGATACTATTACTATTACTACCATGTTTAATATTTGTTTAATAGTAGGAAAGTTTTTTACAGTCTTGGCTGTAAACTACAGCTATAAATTTTTCCCATAGTCTTTAAGGCTGTTCCAGAGGCTTTGAACAATGATACTAAAGTAACAGTTCAAGCACATCACCGTGCCTAATGAATAACAGCGCTCTTGATTAATGGTACTTGTTCAACATCACACTGACAGAAGTATGAAGTGTAAAAAAAATGGAGTTTCTGCCTACTGTGATTTTTTTTCTCCATTTTTTTTTAAAGAAAACAGGCATCATCAGAGCTGAATTTTTTTACAGCTGGAAGTTTTTTTTATTACCTATTCATCTATTCAACTACTGCTGTATTTTTTTATTTGACAAGTACTGTGCTTTTGTCTCATGCTGGTGCTTGCTATCATTATATAGCGTCACTCAAGAAATCTGCTATAGGATCTGCTAAGCATCTCTGCAATCAGAAAGCCCTCTACTAGCCTAGCACTAGACCTCTGCCCGGGGTAGAAAAAAAGAGAGGTTGGGGGAGGGAAGGAGGATGAACTTTGCTGAAAGGTACACACTGGTCACAGCTGACAAGAAACAACCAGGTGCTGAGAATATCTATCATGAAGCCATTGGTGAATTGCAGGTGACTAGAGGCATGCTTCACGGTGCTGTTATCAGAGTTTATGTATTTTACTAACCTTATTTCATTGGGTTGAAGCTATAAGTTTTATGAGCCCCCCAATCCTATACTAGTTGGAAATAAATTCCTCCTCAGCTATATATCAGAGAATGACACTGGTTGTTGGCCCATCTCTCTGGGCAAATTCACTGCCTGTATTTCTTCTTTCTCTTTTGTCCCGGGGCTAGGGTGCAGTGCAGGGTTGTTTCTGTATGACATGACATGCCATGAAGGAAATGCCTTGCAGTTCAAGGTGAGGGAGGCAGGGCAACCTGAGTACCAGCTTTAGCCTCCTGTTACAACCCTATCTTGTAAATTGTTCAGTCTCATGGCGACTTGAATGGTTAGCAATGTTGTCAGCTATCTCTGCACGCCAGCTTTTCTCTCCTGGCAGGAACATCTGGAACCCAGACTTCACAAACAGTAATAATAACCCTCCTTTAGCTTTCCCATTTTTGCAGTTGTTATTATGTCATCATGGTAAATGCCCATAATTGACCCCCACAATGAAATGTTGCCAACATTCATATGAATAGCAACTGCAATCTCACAGGCTAGCAGGCATGTGCTTTGCAAATAAAAATTTTGCTGAATAGCTGAAATCTCAGGTTCGTTTGGGGACCTGAGTACTTCTGAATTATAAAGAAAAATGATTTGTTTCTGAAACAGAGCAGTGCTGCATATAGGAACCGAAACAGGAGATCAGGGGTAAGTAAGTATTAGAAGGGTATTTCCAGGATTTGCAAGAGCCCTTATGTCTTTGGGGGCTGATTTAGATATGGAGTGATGAGTCATGAGATGCCACCTGAGCACAGAGTTCTTGTAATTGTATTTCTCACCTAAAGGGCGCACAAAATACACACACACTCACACATTCACGTACACAAAGTTCTGGCTTCACTGCCATCCCAAAGTTAGCATATACCTTTCCAGACATTTTCCAGAGCTAGCGTGCAATGAAGACATAACAAAAGAGTGAAAAATGAAATGACAGGCTGAGTGGGGTGGCTCACCTGTAATCCCAGCACTTTGGGAGGTGGAGGTGGGCAGATCACTTGAGGTTGGGAGTTCGAGATCAGCGTGACCAACATGGAGAAACCCTATCTCTACTAAAAGTACAAAATTAACAGGGCATGGTGGTGCATGCCTGTACTCCCAGCTACTTGGGAGGCTGAGGCAGAAGAACCGTTTGAACCTGGGTGGCAAAGATTGCAGTGAGCTGAGATTATGGCACTGCACTCCAGCCTGGGCAACAAAAAAAAAACTCCGTCTCAAAAAAAAAAAAAAAAAAAAAGAAAGAAATTATAATGCAAAAATTCACATCAGTACTCTGGCTCTAAGTGTACATTTTAACATTGTGCTCAGGAGGCAATTTCAGTTAAATTAGTATTGATGATTTTTGATTGATTTGGTTGAGAAACCAGGACCAATTCAAGATGTTTGTTTCAATAAATGAATGAATGGGTGAATGAATGAATGAAATATATTTTCTTCTATTTCTTGAGGAATCTATTTTATCACAAAATGCGGTTTTTATTATAACTTTTTTTCAAACTAGGCTTGTTACCCTAAAATAAAACACAATCTAACACAGAAGGCAGGGATCTTGAAATTAGCTTTACATAGATTTATATAATCTAAATAAACCTTCTTGATTCAGTCATTATTATCCTGATCTAGTTAAAATCACTCGCACAGGATTTGAAACCTGCTCAAAGTCTTCTCTTAATCTCCCTTCATGTTTCAGAAACAAGCTTCTCTCCAGTTCTGTCCTGTGCTTAATGAGAGAGCCTTTGGGAAGAATAACCAACAATCCCAGATCATTGTTGGCATAGAAATTAAGGGAGATCAGAAATGTCTCATCATATAAAGAAAATAATGGAAATTATTCAGCTAATGATTCTCAAATTATAGGGAAATTGAGAAAGAATCTTGCCTAAAACGTCACTAGCATTTTTGATAAACTATTTACAAGAGTAGGTTTCTTGTGGCACAAAGAGGGATGTCTCCAGGATGACTTAAAACAACTACTTCCACCTTTCTGAAACTTCTCCTTATCTCCTGTTTTGCCTATTGACCAGTGGCTCCATCTGGTCAATGGCCCCTCAGGATGGGTCAAAGCCCCACAGTATTTGCCACTCCTTCCCTATCCTCCACCCAACCATGTAATTATATTTGCTCCCTTAGTCCTAGCTCTCTCAATACAATCAAAATTCCCCATTATATCAGTGTGGCAAACCTAGCTATTACCAGAAAGCTCATTAGATGTATGCTTTTTTTTTCCACTGGGTTGTGGATAGCTGTAATTCTTCTAATAAAGATTTTTAATTTTATAAAGGGATTTATTAACCCAGTTGAATCTCTTACTTGTTAAAAGAATGATCAGAGATATTTTGTTTAGGGAGGACTTGTCAACAGGACATTCCCCTGATTCTACTCTAGCATGCTAAAGTCAGCAACTTGATACCCTATATCTGAAAAGTTCTCTGACTTGGATTGAATTTCAAAGTCCAAATTAAAGTATCTTAATCTTCTTTTCAGGTTTATTCCAAGGCTAGCTAAAAACAAACTAAGAATAAAGGCAGAAGCATATAACTTTTTCTAAATTGCCTTTATTGTTTTACTCTTTCTTTTCTTATTTCTACCAGAACAGAAAGGAGCTGGGAAAGGAGAGGCTAAAGGGCAGACAGCTACTGATTGTTGATCATGCAAGGCCTGGAGTGTATCCAGCTGGACTGGTCGTCGTTGTGAGTCATGGAGGTGCTCTTCATAGAATTTGCAAGTAGAGAGGTGTATGTAAAGGCACTTTTGTTTATACTGAATTTTTGAAGTTTGTGGGTTCTACTATTGACTCAGTTTTATATATTTTGACCAGGGAAGTCTTTAACCAGCAACATGAGATTTTAGTGGGGACACAGCCAAACCATACCATTCTATGCCAGTTCCTCTCAAATGTCATGTCCTCACATTTGAAAACCAATCATACCTTTCCAACAGTCCTGCAAAGTCTTAATTCATTTCAGCATTAACTCAAAAGTCCATAGTCCAAAGTTTCATCTGAGACAAGGCAAGCTCATAGGCTTTTGCCTATGAGCCTGTAGAATCAAAAGCAAGTTAGTTACTTCCTAGATATGATGGAGGTACAGGCATTGTGTAAATACAGCCATTCCAAATGGGAGAAATTGGCCAAAAGAAAGAGGCTCCATGCAAGTCTGAAATCTAGCAGGGCAGTCAAATCTTATAGCTCCAAAATGATCTCCTTTGACTCCATATCTCACATCCAGGTCATCACGCTGATGCAAGAGGCTAGTTCTCATGGCCTTGGGCAGCTCTGTTCCTGTAGCTTTGCAGGGTACAGCCTCCCTCCCAGCTGCTTTGACAAGCTGGTGTCGCATGCCTGTGGCTTTTCCAGGTGCAGGGTGCAAGCTATTGGTGAATCTACCATTCTGGGGTGTGGAGGATGGGAGCCCTCTTCTCATAGCTCCACTAGGCAGTAACCCAGTAGGGACTTGGTGTGGGACATCTGACTTCACATTTCTCTTCCTCACTGCCTTAGCAGAGGCTTTCCATGAGAGACCTGCTTCTGCAGCAAACTTCTGCATGGACATTTCGGCATTTCCATACATCATCTGAAATCTAGGCAGAGGTTCCCAAACTCCAATTCTTGACTTCTGTGCACTGGCAGCCTCAACACCATGTGGAAGCTGCCAAGGCTTGAGGCTTGCACCTTCTGAAGCCCTAGCCTGAGGTATATGTTGGCCCCTTCAGCCATGGCTGGAGTGACTGGGACAGAGGGCACCAAGTAAGTCCCTATACCGCACACAGCATGGGGACCATGGGCCTGGCCCACAAAACCACTTTTTCCTTCTAGGTCGGTGGGCCTGTGATGGGAGGAGATGCCATGAAGGCCTCTGTCTTTTTTTTTTTTTTTTTTTTTTTTTTTTTTAGGGACTTTATGTATTAAAGAAAAGTCATTTGTGAGTGACTAGTTAAATTAGCATGCTTAACATTAACACTCTGAGTTGAAACCGGTCTCCGTTAAATAACACGTGGACTCTCCAAGCAAATGTCTAGAGGGCAGTTCAAGTAGCAACTCAAGAGCCCAGAGGAGCACGGGAGGAAGCCATTACTCCACTTCCTGGGGCCACAACCACTTTTTTGTAAACACCTGTCAGATGCTAAAAATACGGCCTTACGCACTACCATCACCGACGTTTATAAGCAATCAGATCAAAGAGCAGGAGCAGCCACAGCGCCTCCAACAGTCCAGGGCTGAGGAGCTGAAGTGAGTTTCCTGGCGAGGTCCGCTCTGTCCGGTCTTGGGCTGCGCTGGGCGCTGCTGTGGCCAGACAGCCGAGTGGAGCAGCGCCACCTACATGAGATTTCGCGTCTGGGAGATTCTAGAGATCTGCAGCATGACGGACCCGTTTCTGGATCATTCACCCACTGGGTGCTGTTCAACGGGTTCTCCAGCAGGTCTTCAAATGCCAGGAATGTTTTCGGGTTGGGTCAGGCCCAGCTGTACCACTGGGTTATCCAGGATGGCCTGAGAGGACTGTCGGGTCGATGCCCTTGTCCAGCTCCTCTGGGGAGGGCTTCTGGTCCCCCAGCAGCCACTGACACGCAGCGTTCTGCTGGTTGTTGTTCACTCTGAGGGAGTATATCACCTCCTCGTCGAACCCCATCTCCATCAGGGAAATGACGGCCCAAGCATCGGCGGAAACTCCCTTTTCCTCCAGATCCTCTTGAAGATTTCCGTTAGCTCATCTCTGGCCTCCTCGGCGGTGGTGCTGGCTCCTGCGGCAGCCTTGGAGATGGCTGCTGCGGCTGCTGAAGCCCCCTGAGCCCCTGGGGGAGCTTGGCCTGGAAGAGGCGTGTCTGTGGTTGGATCTTCTCCGAGTTCTATTAGCCACTCCATGGCCTGAGGCACCGACATGGGGTTCAGCTGAAGGGCCCTGATGGCCCTGGTCTCGGGAAAGCCCATATCCGTGAGCTGCCACAGGGCAGCCTCATCCACACGCTCATCCTCCTTCTCGTCCAGCATAGCATTCGCCTTCTTAAACAATTCCACCGCATCAGGGTCCAGTGCTAACAGCTTCTGCGCCACCTCGATGAAAGACACCAGTATCTTCCAGAGTTCTGTCTGGAAGTCTTTCATGTTGGTCTGGACCACAGCCCAGTCCATGTTGTGGGAGGGCAGGTTGGCAGTGACCTGGAGGATGGCATCTTTATCTCAGCCATCTTGGTAAGTGGTGCTGAAGCACCTTTTTTATCAATAATAGGACATCTTGGTCCTGGATGTCATGCCAAGACAAGGTATCCCATTGTCTTGGGGATTAACACTGTGTTCCTTGTTAGTTATGCAAATTTCTACAGCCAGCTTGAATTTCTTCTCAGAAAATAGGATTTTCTTTTATATTGCATTCTTGAGCTGCACATTTTCTAAACTTGTATGCTCTGCTTCACTTATAAAACTGAATGCCTTTAACAGCACCCAAGTTAACTCTTGAATGCTTTGCTGCTTAGAAATTTCTCCCACCAGTTACTCTAAATCATCTCTCTCAGGTGCAAAGCTTACAAATCTGTAGGGAGGGGCAAAATGCTCCCAGTCTCTTTGCTAAATTATAACAAGTAACTTTTGCTCCAGTTCCAAAAAAGTTCCATATCTCCATTTGAGACCACCTCAGTCTGGATTTCATTGTCCATATCACTATCAGGCTTTTGGTCAAAGTCATTAAACAAGTCCTTAGGGAGTTCCAAACTTTCCCACATTTTCTTGTCTTCTTCTGAGCCCTCCAAACTGCTCCAACCCCTGCCTGTTACCCAGCTCCAGAGTCACTTCCACATTTTGGGGTATCAACAGCAGTGTCCCACTCTCCTGGTACCAATTTACTGTATTAGTCCATTGTCACGCTGCTGATAAAGACATACCAGAGATTGGGCAGTTTACAAATGAAAGAGGTTTATTGGATTCTAATTCCACATGGCTGGGAGGCCTCACAATCACAGTGGAAGGCGAAAGGCATGTCTCACATGGTGGCAGACAAGAGAAGAGAGGTTGTGCAGAGAAACTCCCATTTTTAAAACCATCAGATCTTGTGAGACTTATTCACTATCACCAGAACAGCATGAGAAAGTCCTGCCGCCATGATTCAATTATTTCTCATCAGGTGCCTCCCACAACATATGGGAATTCAAGATGAGATTTGAATGGGGATTAACCAAACCATATCACTCACCATCTGCATTCATTGCTCTCCCCATATTTGTTCTGGATGCATGTGTCTTATGGCATACTTAAACTTCTCTCTCTTACAGGCATTTCGGTTACCCTTGAGTGGGACAGGCTGGGTTTTTAATATATAACGTGATGAATCCTTACTGATTCTGGTAGATTATGTTGAATATTGTTTGAAGATAAAGAGATAGAATTTATTAGTGGATTGCATTTGGGATGTGAGAAAAAATAATCAAAGATGATTATAAGGGTTCTAAGCTGAAAGGGGAAAGGATAGATGGGGAAGACTTGGAAAAGCAGAAGTGAAAGGGGACGGTCAGTTGTCCAGTCTTGGAAAATTACCTTAGATCTTTCAATGTCACAATAAACTGAGCCCTTGATTCAACTGCCCAGGTACATTTTCAACTCTCCAGCAAAAGGGATTTGATACAACGATATTCAACATAGTAATAATAGTAGCTAACTCTTACAGATTATTTATGAAGTTCCAGGCACTATTTTAGACACTTAAGTAAGTTCCCAGCTGGAACATATAGAAGTGCCAATCTTCCTAGGTTTCAGCTAATGAGATATAAGTGGAGATGATGTGTATAAATTCTGGATCATTGCTAACTTGAAGCCAAATTGGCTGTCCTGAATTTTGGCTCTTATTTCCATGAATAAGACTGTTTCTAAGCCAATAATGCAAATCTCAACTTTGCAAATTATGATGGAGGCGCATGATGAAAGGATTCCACCATCCTAAAAGGTTACAGAGAAAATATACACCACCATTCTAGACTAGCCTGTCATATTAGATATAACTAAACATCTAATTGTTCAAGGTAGTTTGGTCTCCTTTTTAATAGAAATACAACAATTTATGCTAATTAATAAATGCAGTTTTCTGAGGTAAAATGATAGTAACATTAGCCAGGCACAAGTAGATTTTACATTTTTATAGACTTTTTAAAATAATTATAAGAGAGTAAATTCCTATATTAAATCTGGGCAGCTGTTTTCCAGTCAGAACCTCACTCCATTCCCCTGCCCTCACTCCCACCCAAGCTGTTAAGAACGGTGATATTCAAGACCTGGTAAATGATCAGATGTACACATTATGTTTCCAACACATTTAATTATTATCACTATTAAGCACCGTTTTATTATTGAATTTCTAGAGCAAAGCCATATTTCCCAAATTTTCCACTAATTCTCAATATCTTGCCCCAACTATGGAAAGTAAACCAGAGTTTTCTACTCAGCTCTTATATCATTCACCAAAAGGGTATGGAAATTTTTGCTTCATTAGACGCTTTAAGCTTTCTCTTTGTTCCTCCTGTTCTGTGCTCCAAAGAACAACCTGTAATAATTTGCTCCCACTTCACAACCAAAAATAAAATCTTCTTTTAAAATGAAATGCTTTAATTTCAACTATGATAATGCCAAATTTGGCACAAACTATGATAAATTAACTATTTAAACCTCAAAATCTCCACAAGATATTAGATTAAAAAGCCTGTTTAAAATTCAGAAAACATTCTTCTGAGGAAAACATTCGTGTAGTTAAAAGGACTCTAACAATGAGGGACCTATATTCAACTTTTTCCATTTCTTCTGTTACCATCACTAGCCAATACCTAATTGCTATACTCCAACTGTAAGAAATTAGTCTATCCATGACTTTTACAACTCTTCTTGTAAGCATCATTCATTTAGAATTTAGCTTGTCATTAGTATTATAGTTATTTATCTTTTTGAATGCAGATCCCGTCTCTTCGTTAATCTTGGAAGATGGGAACCAATGGATAATATCATATAGCCCTAGTTTGTAGCACGCCCACTCCCTGGATACAATACAGTGTACTTGGGCAGGGTGTATTGAGTATCATATACATAAAAGCTGTTCTCATGTAGTCCCAGTGTTTCTGGGGAAGAGGGTTGGGAAGGGAAACCTGAAAGAAGAGGAGGCACACTTCTCTACTAAACACACACGTGCATACACACATGTATATATGCATGTGTGCATTTGTGTATTTTAGTGGTTAATAAAGGTAAAGAAAGCCTATAATTTTTTTATTCTTGTGAACCAAGGTTTTAAGTTTCTGCTATTCCCTCAGGATATTTCTTGAATCCCAGTTCTCAATTAAATACGCAGTACTTGAATTTAATGATCTCAAGAACATAAGATCAGAAGACTTATATTTCATATCTAACAAGTTATGGGGAGAATTTTATAAGAGTATAAATAAATAGGATTTTTTGTTTCTACCATATATTCAGTGGAAAATATTTTAAATCTTCTTTTCCTATATACTTTACTGAATCCTTAAGGTTTATTATCTTTTATTTTTGTTTTTTGTTTGTTTACTTTGTCAAAAATTAACTTTGTAGTATTCACCTCTTTGAGAAATGTGGAAAATGATATTACCACAATTTATCTCAAAATCTGGAAATGGCATGTACCAACATGACATTGCCTATATTTTTACACAGGTATCATTTTACATAGATATCATTGTAAAGGTAGAGGTAAGGACAACTCAAGCAAAACAAAAATAAATCTGCAATCAAAAACTCATCTGAAGCCATTTTTCCTTTTTAATGTAGTGGTGCAGAGTAGTGTCTTTAAAGTTAGTTTTATAAATTTTTACAAAGGCAACATAGTAAGTTAAAAAAAAAAAAAGCTCTATAACCAGACTGACTGGATTTGAATCCCATATTTATCACTTACTAGCTATTAAAACTAGAGAATATCACTTCTCTTTGCTTCCATTTCTTCAACTCGAAGAATGGAAGAAAAATAGCATCCATCTCACAGAGTGATTCTGAAGATTGAGTAAATGAACATATGCAAAACATGAAGGATATGGTAAGGGCTCAGAGAATATTGGCTGTTATTTGGGGATAAATTATGTATTTGGATTATAGGCAGCAAGCACCCTGGATACATCAAGTGCTGAAATCGCTATTTGACTTTGCATTTTCTTTCTTTTTTTTAAAATTAATATATAACATATGCATATATTTGTGGGGTACATGTGATATTTTGATTATGCATGCAATGTGTAATGACCAAATCAGGGCATTTAGGATAGACATCACCTTTAACACACCCTTTATTTGTGTTAGGAACCCTTTAGTGTTTTCTTCTAGCCATTTTAAAATATATCATATGTTGATGTTAACTATAGTCACTCTAATGTGCTATCCAATGTTAGAACTTATTCTCTCTACCTAACTGTATGTTTAACATACAAAACTTAATGAAACTTTCTTCATCCACTTCTCCAACAACAACCTCTGGCAATTTTCTGTCTCCTCTCTTCCTCCATAACATCAACTTTTTTAGCTCCCACATATAAATGACAACATGCAATATTTACTGTATTAGTTGATTTTCATACTGCTATGAAGAAATACCTAAGACTGGGTAATTTTTAAAGAAAAATAGGTGTAATGGACTCACAGTTTCACATGTCATCACAGTCATGGCAGAAGGCACAGGCGGAGCCAAGATATGTCTTACATGGTGGCAGGAAAGAGAGCATGTGCAGAGGAACTGCCTTTCATAAAGCCAACAGATGTCATGAAACTTATTCACTATCATGAGAGCAGCATGGGAAAAACATACCTGCATGATTCAATTACCTCCCAGTGGGTTCCTCCCATGACATGTGAGGATTGTGGGAGCTATGATTTCAGATGAGATTTGGGTGGGGACACAGCCAAACCATATCAGTTTGTTTCTCTGTTTCTGTGGCCTATTTCACTTAACATAATGACCTCCAGTCCTATCAATTTTACTACAAACCACAGGATATCATTCTTTTTTATGGCTGAATAATATTCCACTATGTATATTTACTACATTTTTTAATCCATTTATCTATTGATGAACATTTAAGTTGATTCCATATCTTGGCTATTGTGAATAGTGCTGCAAAAACACTGGGGTGTAGGTATCCCTTTGATATACTGATTTTCTTTCCTTTGGATAACTGTTCAGTAGTGGAATTATTGAATTATATGGTAGTTCTATTTTTAGTTTTTTGGAAAACCTCCATACCATTTTCCATAGTCCCTGTACTATTTACATTCCCAAGAACAGTATATAAGTGTTCCCTTTTAAAAGAGGGAGGCAAATTACCTCTGTTTGCAGATAATATGATCCTATATCTAGAAAACCCCATCATATCAGGCCAAAAGCTTCTTAAGCTGTTAAGCAACTGTGGCAAAGTCTCAGGATAAAAAATCAATGTGCAAAAATCACAAGCAATTCTATACACCAACGGCAAACAATCAGAGAGCCAAATAATGAATCAACTTCCATTTGCAATTGCAACAAAAAGAATAAAATACCTAGGAATACAGCTAACAAGGGAAGTGAAGGATCTCTTCAAGGAGAATTACAAACCACTGCTCAAAGAAATCAGAGAACATAAACAAATGGAAAACCATTCCATGCTCATAAATAGAAAGAATCAATATCATGAAAATGGCCATACTACCCAAAGTAATTCATAGATTCAATGCTATTCCCATTAAACTACCATTGATATTCTTCACTGAATTAGAAAAAAGCTATTTCAAAATTCATTTGGAATGAAAAAAAGAACCCATATAGCCAAAACAATCCTAAGCAGAAAGACAAAGATAGAGGCATCATGTTCCTCAACTTCAAACTACTACAACAAAACGGTAACCAAAATAACATGGTACTGGTACATAAACAGACACATAGACCAGTGGAACAAAATAGAGAACTCAGAAATAATGCCACACATGTACAGTCATCTGATCTTTGACAAACCTGATAAAAACAAGCAATGGGGAAAGGATTTCCTACTTAATAAATGGTGCTGGTCATATGCAGAAAATTGAAACAGAACCCCTTTCCTTACACCTTATGCAAAAATTAACTCAAGATTAAAGACTTAAATATAAAACCCAAAACTATAAAAAGCCTAGAAGAAAACATAGGCAATACCATTTAGGACATAGGCACAGTCAAAAGTTTCATGATGTCAAAAGAATTTGCAACAAAAGCAAAAATTGACAAATGGGATCAAATTAAAGAACTTCTAGACAGCAAAAGAAGCTATCATCAGAGTAAACAGAAAACCTACAGAATGGGAGAAAAATTTTGCAATCTATCCATCTTACAAAGGTCTAATATCCAGAATCTGCAAGAAACTTACACAGACTTACAAGAAAAACAAACCCATTAAAAAGTAGGCAAAGGACATGAACAGACACTTATCGAAAGAAGACATATGTGCGGTCAATAAACATGAAAAAAGGTGAACATCACTAATTATTAGAGAAATGAAAATCAAAACCACAATGAGATACCATCTCACACATCAGAATGGTGATTATTAAGTCAAGAAACAACAGATGCAGGCAAGGCTGAAGAGAAATACAAACATTTTCACGCTGTTGGTGGGAATGCAAATTAATTAAACCATTGTGGAAGACTGTGTGGGGGTTCCTCAGATACCTAGAACCAGAAATATCATTTGACCCAGAACCCAGAAATCCCATCACTGGGTATATACTCAAAGAAATATAAATTATTATATTACAGAGATACATGAACCTGTCTGTTTACTGTAGCACTATTCACAATAGCAAAAACATGGAATCAACCCAAATGCCCATCAATAATAGACTGGCTAAAGAAAATGTGGTACATGTACACCATGGAATACTATGCAGCCATAAAAAGGAATGAATTCATGTCATTTGCAGAGACATGGATAAAGCTGGAAGTCGTTATCCTCCGCAAACTAATGCAGGAACAGAGAACCAAACATCACATGTTCTCACTTGTAAGTGGGAGCTGAAAGATGTGAACACATAGACACGGGGAAAGGAACAACACACACTAGGTCCTGTTGGGGGGAGGGAGGGCAGCGGGCACATCAGGAAAAATAGCTAATGCATGCTTGGCTTAATAACTAGGTGACAAGATGATAGGCGCAGCACATCAGCATGGCATACAATTATCTATGCAACAAACCTGCATATCCTACTCATGTATCCTGAAACTTAAAAGAAAATAAATAAGAGTTCCCTGTTACTGCATCCTCATTATCATTCACTATTTTTTTTTTGTCTTTTTGAAATAGCCATTTTAACTGGGGTGAGATGATATTTAATTGTAGTTTTGATTTACATTTCCTTGATGGTTGGTGATGTTGAGAATTTCTTCCTATACCTGTGGGCTATTTGCATGCCTTCTTTTGAGAAATGTATGTTCAGACCCTCTGACCATTTTTAATAATATTTTAAAATTTTTACTATTGAGTTTTTTGAGTTTCTGTATATTCTGGATATGAGTATCTTGTTAGATGAATAATTTGAAAATATTTTCTTTCATTCAACAGGCTGTCTTACTCTGTTCATTGTTTCCTTTGTCCTGAAGAAGGTTTTTAGTTTAATATAGAGTCATTTGTGTATTTTTGTTTGTGTTGTCTGTGCCTTTGAAGTCTTAGTCATAAAATATTTGCCCAGACCAAAGTCCTTAATCATTTCCCCTATGTTTTCTTCTAGTAGTTTTACAGTTTTGGATCTTGCATTTAAGTTTTCAATCCATTTTGAGTTGATTTTTGTAAATGGTGATAGATAGGAGTCTAGTTTTGTTCTCCTGCATATAAATTTTCAGTTGTCCCAGAACCACTTATTGAAGAGGGTATATTTTCTTCATTTTATATTCTTGGTGCCTTAGTCAAAAATTGGTAAGCTGTAAGCATTGGATTCATTTCTGAGTTCTCTATTTGTCTATGTGACTGTTTTTATGCCAGTACCATGCTGTTTTAGTTACTATAGTTTTGTGGTATATTTCGAAATCAGTGTGATGCCTCCAGCTTTGTTCATTCACTCAGTATTGCTATGGCTATTCAGACTTTTGTGATTCCATCTAAATTTTCAAATTGTTTTTTCTATTTCTGTGAAGAATGTCATTGACATTTTGATAGAGACTGCATTTAACATATAGATTGCTTGGGTGTTATGGTTATTTTAACAATATCATTTCTTCCAATCCATGAGCATGGGAAGTTTTTCCATTTGTTTTGTCCTCTTCAGTATCTTTCATGGATGTTTTGTAGGTTTCCTTGTAGAAGTCTTTCACCTCCTGGGTTACATTTATTCCCAGGTATTTTTTGTAGCTATTTAAAATGATATTCTTTCTCAGTTTTTTTCAGCTAGTTTGTCACTTGTGTATAGAAATGCTACTGATTTTTGTATGTTGATTTTGCATTCTGCAGCCATACTCAATACGATTATCAGTTCTAAGAGGTTTTTGGTGGAATCTTTACATTTCTCTAGATATATGATTATTTCATCTGCAAAAGTAAAACAATTTGACTTCTTCTTTTTCAATATGAATGTCTTTTATTTCTTTCTCTTGCCTGATTCCTCAGGCTAGATCTTACAGTGCTATGTTGAATAGGAATGATGAAAGTAGGCATCCTTATCTTCTAGTTCTTAGAGAAAAGGCTTTCAGCTTTTCCTTATTCAGTATAATGTTAGCTTTGGCTTTGTCACACATAGCCTTTATTATGTTGAGGTATGTTCCCTCTATTCCTAATTTGTTGAGAGTATTTATCATGAAACATAGTTGAATTTTATCAAATGCTTTTTGTCCAGGATATTGGCCTGTAGTATTCTTTTTCTGCTATGTTCTTCTCTAGTTTGGATATCAGGGAAATGCCCACATCACAGAATTTGAAATATTTCTCTTCCACTTTTTGGATTAAGTTTGAGAAGAATTAATATTAGTTATCATTATTAGGTTTGGTAGAATTCAGCAGTAAAGCCATTCAATCCTGGGCCTTTCTTTAATGGGAGATTTTTTTAATTACTGATTTGATTAATTATTTATTGTTGGTTTGTTCAGGTTTTCTATTTCTTTTTGGTTTAATCTTGGTGGGTTGTATGTGTCCAGGAATTTATCAATTTCCTCTAGGTTTTCCAGTTTGTTAGTATATAATGGTTTATTATATTTTCTGATGAACCTTTGTATTACTGTGGTATCTGTTATAATGCCTTCTTTTTCATTCTGGTTTTGCTTATTTTGGTCTTCTATCTTTTTTTTCTCGATTTGTCTAGCTAGCATTTTACCAATTTTGTTTGATTTTTTTTTTAAAGAAACAACTTTTCATTTTTTTTATTCTTTGTAATTTTTTAGTCTCTATTTTGTTTAATTCTGCTCTAATCTTTATTATTTCTTATACTAATTTTGAGTTTAACTTTTTCATGCTTTTTTAGTTCTCGGAGTTGCATTGTTAGGTTAGTATTTCTGCTTTTTAAATGTAGACATTTCTTACTATAAAATTCTCTCTTAGCACTGCTTTTGATATATTCCATAAGTTTTGGTGTGTTATATTTGCATTTTAATTTGTTTCAAGATTTTTTAAAAAGTTTTAATTTTTTTTATTGACCCAGTGTCCTTTAGGAGCATGTTGTTTAATTTCCATGTGTTCATACAGTTTCCAAAGTTCCTCTTTTATTTATTTCTAGTTGTATTTCTAAAAAAATACTTGATATGACTTTGATTTTTAAAAATTTATTGAGACTTATTTTATGGGCTAACTTGTGGTTAATCTGAAGAACATTCCATGTGCTGATGAAAGGAATGTGTATTCTTCAGCTTTGGGGTAAAATACTTTGTAAATGTCAGTTTGGTATATAGTGCAGTTTAAATTCAATGTCTTCTTATTGATTTTCTGTCTTCATGATGATCTGTTCAGTGATGAGTGTGGGGTGCTGAAGTCTCCAACTATTGTTGTGGTGAAATCTCTCTCTTAAGGTCTAATAATATTTGCTTTGATGTCCCAGTGTTGGATGCATGTGTATTTAGCATTGTTATACCCTCTTGCTGTATTGATCCCTTTGTTATTATGTATTTATGATCTTCATCTTTTTTGACTTAATGTTGGTTTTATCGGAAATGTATATAACTACTCTTTCTTGCTTTTAGTTTTTATTTGCATGGAATATCTTTTCCCATCCCTTCACTTTCAGTTTATATGTGTCTTTATAGATGAAATAAGTTTCTTGTAGGCAGCATATAGTTGAGTTATGTTCTTTATATCAAGGTTATTACTGGTAGGTGAGGACTTATTCTTGTTCTCTTTTTTTCATTGTTTGTTGGTTATCTTGTATTTTACTTTGTTTCTTTCTTTCTCTCTTATTTGTTATCATTCTATTTGATTTTTTTTTTTAATTGGTAACATTTAAGTCTCTTCTCTTTAACATTTGTGTTTTCTCTACCAGGGAGTTTTATCTTTTTGTATATTTTCATGATGTTAGATCTGGTCCTTTTGCTTCCAGATGTAAGATTCCCATAAGCATTGATTGTAGCTCTAGTCTGATGGTGATAAATTTTCTCAGATTTTGCTTATCTGGGAAAGGCTTTCTTTCTCTTTCACCTTTGAAGAATAGCTTTGCTGGACATAGTATTATTGGCTGTCAGGCTTTTTCTTTCAATGCCCTGAATATGTCATTTCATTCTCTCTTGGCTTGTAAGGTTTATGCCGAGAAATCTGCTTTTATTGATTGATTGATTGATTGATTAGTATTCCCTTATATGTGACTTGATGTTCTCCCATTGCTGTTTTTAGAAATTATTTTGTCTTTTACTTTTGATAGTTTGACGATGATGCAGATTGGAGAAGCTCTTTTTGGATTCAATATATTTGAAAATCTTTGAGTTTCCTCTGAGTGTCTATATATTTTTCAAGACTTCAGAAGTATCTAGATATTATTGTGTTAAATAGATTATCTACGTCCTTCTCCATCTCTTCTCCTTTTGGAATACCTAAAAATTAAATATTTGGTTATATTATGGTGTCCCTTACATCACTTGAGTTCTGTTCATTCATTTTATTACTTTTTATAATCTGATCAGATTATGTCAAAAGACCTGTCTTCAAGTACAAAAATTATTTTTTCTGCTAGATCTAGTCTATTGTTGAAGCTCTCAATTGTATTTTTATTTTAATCCTTGGACTTCTCAGTTCTAGGATTTCTTTCTTTGTTCATTTTATGATATATATCTCTGTTGAATTTTTCATTCAGATCATGAATTGTTTTTCTAATTTCTTTGTACTATTTGATCTGTGTTCTCTTGTGTCTCACTTAGCTTCCTTAATATCATCATTCTGAATTCTCTTTTGGGCATTTAATGATTTCTTTTTATTGAAATCTGTTGCTTGAAAATTATTGTGTTCTTTTGGAAGTGTTATGTTTTCTTGTTTTCTCTTGTTTCTTATGTTATATTAATATCTACACATCTACTCACTGCTTCCATTTTTTTGGATTAGCTTTCATAAGGAAATAATTTTATTTATATATATATATATTTACAATGTTGGTTGGGTAGCTTTTTACAATGTTTTTTAGATTAGCTTTCATAAGGAAATAATTCAATATATATATATATATGTGTGTGTATGTGTGTATATATATACATATATATATACACACAGACACAATGTTGGTTAGGTAGGGCACCTTTGTTTTTATTCTGGGTGTACATATTAGTGTATTCTGCATATGACTACTTCAACTATAATCAACATCAGTAGTGTCTCTTAGTTCCTCAACGGCTTAGGCTGCATTTGTTAGTGGAGGCCACAGTGAGGTTTTGCTGAGAATAAGAACACCAGGTGAATGAGTCTTTGTGCTCCAGTGGTGATGTCAACAGAACAAATGTGCCCATCCTTGGGATCATAGTTGATGCATGCAAGCACTGGTGTTAGCAGGACCTGGCCGGCCTATCTTTGGGCCTCCAGGAAGCTGAAAGTGGCAGCAACACTCAGGCAGGTGAGAAGGTCCTTGAGCCCCTAGGTGGTGTGTGTGGTGTCAGAAATGGCAGTAGCAGTGGTGAGTCAACTATCAGGCCCCCAGGCAGTATGTGGGAGCACAAGCAATGGTCGTGGCGGGTTGGGTAGGCCAGTTCCCAGGCCCTCAGGTTTTACATGGGGGTGGGTGTAGATGGTGGTGGTAGTTGCAGGCTGATGGGCCCATCCTTAGGCCTTTGGGAGAAGTGCACAGGTGCTGGTGGTGGCAGACAAACAGGTTGAATCTCAGGCCTGCAGGCAGCACTCAGGCACTGGTAGCAGGCTTGCTGGGTCTGCTGTTAGGCCTCCTGATAGTATGCATGCATGCCAAAATGGCAATAGGGTAGGTCGATCCCCAGGTCACCAGGCAGCTTGCTCAGGCACTGACTGAGGTGGTACTGGGCAGTATGAACCTGCTTTCAGGGAGGGTGTCCATGTAGGCTATTTCCCTGACCCCCTGAAGGTGCAGCCATGTACATGGTGGCCCTGGTGATGGAGGAGCATGTGGCTTTGCTGTCAGTGGCTGTGACCCCTGGAAGGCAACACTCAGACTCTAGGAAGTGTTCACTTTGTCTCCATTTGTCCCAGCAGCAGCCTCCCTCGTGGGCTGTACCTCCCTTTTCCCGGTGTGTAGGACACTGCATGGGCTAAAGTGCTGGCAACTCAGCTGCACCACTGGGTCCAGCTGGTGTCATGATGCTTCAGTTCTCTGGATGGTTATGGAGGGATGTCAGTGAGGTTTCAGGATTGTGAAGATTCAGGAGCTTTTGGGCCCTAGGGCAGGATGTAGTTTGTTGGGGGCTGGGCTCTCAAAATGATGCTGTACTATCTATTTGGGTCTCAGGGGGTGTGTTGGGACCCAGCATGAACTCCCTCTCTAAAGTCATGTAGTTGTGTGAACTTCTGGAAGCTCCCTATACTAGTCTCTGGGCCTGCAAGGGTCAAGGGGCTCTCTTGCTTCTAGGATTACTAGAGTCCACGGTGGGAATGCGGACCACTGAATTCCCCCATTAACCTTTTTTCCACACTTGCTCCCAGGTGCCTCACTTCTATCTTTTTTCATGCTTCAGATGTTCCCTGTCACTTTCTTACTGAATTCTAGTGTTCTTTCTTTTTTCTTTTCTTTTTTTTTTTTTTTTTTTTTTTTTGAGACAGAATCTCACTCTGTCACCCAGGCTGGAGTGCAATGGCACCATCTTGCTTGGCTCACTCCAACTTCTGCCCTCCAAGTTCAAGCGATTCTTCTGCCTCAGCCTCCCAAGTAGCTGCGACTACAGGCACACATCACTATGCCTGGCTAATTTTTGTATTTTAAGTAGATGCGGTGTTTCACCATATTGGCCAGGCTGGTCTCGAACTCCTGACCTCATGATGCAACTGCCTAAGCCTCCCAACGTGCTGGAATTACAGGCGTGAGCCACCGCACTTGGCCCATTAGTATTCTTTCTTAATCTATTCTATGTGTGATTATCTACTTGCTGTTTTGATTCTTCTTTGTGAAGGAGGTGAGTGTTGGGAGGCCCTAGTCAGCAATCTTGAAACCCCTCACTTGACTTTGTATTTTCTTTCTTTGTTTCTTTCTTTTTTGTCTTTGTATTTTCTGATGAGAGCCCATACATCAAAATTTTTGTCATATTTTAAGTTTTATTTATTCTTGCCATCTACAAATGAATTGTTCTTTATGAAGAAAATAACTTCAATAAATAATGCAACCACAAGACAGAAGGGATCTACAGTGATTATTCCTTTTATAAAAGTATTAAGCAATGGTTTGAAAAAATATTTGTGCTTAATATTGCATCATACTACCTACATTTTCAGTTTTTAGGAAGATTGAATTAAGAGATAAACCTAAGGTTAATTGTAAAATAAGAAAAATGGTCTTATCTCCCATCATAGTATGATTTCCCCTTCCCTAGGAGACTATCTTGCATTAGAAATTAATCACTGTCTCAGAGGCTATCTAAGCTTGGAGAATTCCCACCAAGATGTTAATTTTGTATTATTCCTTCCAAATATAATCTCATTTCTAGTGTAGTACAAACATACTATTTTGTCCACTTACTATGTGCTACATTTCTTTTTTGATAACTGCCTTCTACTCTACCTACTCTTCCTATGTCCTATATCATCTTGAATTTTGACCCAGGCAATAGCACTTGTCCTTGGCTAGACCAATACCCATTCTTGAGAATTTTTAAGTTGAGACAGAGAGATGCAGGGAAATTTCTCTTCTGGGATAAATCTATATGATATAAACTTAATAAGCATTGGTGATTACATTTATATCATATGGAAAAATCTAGCTTACCAGGAGAAAGAAGAATATATAGACATTAAGGGCAGAAAGAGTTTGAGAAACATTAGAAATGCTGATTCCACATGACTTATTGTGGGGAAAGGAATGAAGAAAGGGGCCAAGCAGTTTCCCTACTGCTTTTAGCTCCTCTTTGGAGTCCAGAAGGCATCTTTTATATGCTGTCCTTCAGAATCCTCCTGACCAAATTTGTTTGACCAGCCATGCTGTGGCCATTGATTTTATGCAGGCTTGCATCAGCTTATTTAGGGTACATTTATATGGGATCTCACCAAAGGTGAGATCTGTACTTCCTGCTTGCTACCTGAAAACGTCTCAGATGTTACAGTGTGGGACTCTATTCCATATCTTTGTAGGTACATTATGTAAGTCTAAGAGATTTAATGCTAATTGAGCCACTGCTGACCAATAGAAGCTACTAGATAAAGACTTTCTCTTTTTGACCCCAAGGTGTGTTTTATAAGTGTTTCCAGAGGTCTCAGAGAAATCGAGCACCAGTCATCCAATCCCCTGGTGCAAGTTAGGGTGGCCAACTTCATAAAAGCCTTGATTGGCATTTCCTCCTTCCTTGTTTTATTCCCCTTGCCCTGTACTGCTGTTCCCTGGCATCACATTCCCATATAATCTCTAAAGATCCTTCATGTCAGCCTCTACTTTTGAGAGAACCCTCACTAAGACACCCAGCATTATTTCAAAAAATTTTATTTGCATTATATTTCAGTCATAACTAATTATAGTGGGTTATAAGAGACTTCATTTCTAGTCCAAGTGAAGTAGTTAACACAACAACCGTGACTTTGAACAAATTAACTCGTCTATGCCTCATTTATTAATATGTAAAATGGTGGTATTGGGCTCATTTCTGTGGTTCCCTTCACCACTAGATTCTATGATTCTATGATTCACTAAGATTCTATGACTTAAAGAAAAGCCTTCGTGTCTTAGAGAAATAAATCTCTAATGGTGGCAGACACTGAAACTGCCAGTTCCTCCTGCATGTATGTTCTATATATCAGTGCTTGTGTCCCTGGCAATACTCTGGCAGTTAGCCCTTGATTTTCATGTGTCCCTTAATCCAGAACACCAGGGAGGGAGCAATGATGGTGGTAGCATTTGGGAGTGAAGTTTATAAATTAATTTCTTATCTGAGTCTCTCAAGCCTCTTCAAAAGAATCCCTGATTTATAATTCATCTAAAATTAATTGTATTCTCATTTTAAAAAGCCAGAAATTTTATGAAACATTCTTGGAAGTCTTTTTCATTTTTTGAAACTGTAAGTCTCATGGAACTTTAAAAAGTTCCTACAACTTTTCTTGGTTTCAAGATTCTCAAATATGGGATTCTGATTTCAGTGAATTCCCCTGTTTTCCTCTTCCATCACTCACCAGACTCATTCCAAGGGGCTTTTGGTTATTAAAGTACACTCATTCTCTAGCACCATTCATCACCTTTAAAACTCTGTACTGTGAATTACCATCAGACTTTATTGTCTTTGGTGAGGACTGGTTGAATCGAAAATTCTTTCTACTTTGACATCTCTTCATAAATATGATCAGGGCGAATAAAGCAAAAAGTTCGAAAGATTATGTGGCTTGAAAAAACGCTAGCTAAATAATTCTACATACTTGGTACTGAAGAAAATATGAGGATTAATGTCCTAAATAAATCAAAATAACTGTAGATGTTGCTGAGAGTAAATTGCAGATAATTCAGAGCATTTTGAAGAGTGAGCATATTCAACATGCAGTGGAATTAACATAGTAAAACCACAGCAAAGCACTGAGGTAAGGCAGTAGAAGACATATTTAGCTTCACCTAGTGCCTTTGGAGCAAAGGAGAAGTGGTGGAATATTTTATAGTATGATAGAACAAATGATTTTAGAGTAAGGGGAGCCTAAGTGATAATGATTTTTAGACAATGATGAATCTCAAATTTTTTGTTTGATCCATGTAAAATCAGAGACGTTATAAAATCTTTATTCAATAGCATTGGGAAGGCAGTGATTTTTTAGGAAGCATGAATTTGTACATTAGACAATAAAAACAGAAATGGTCAGAAAAATTAAATTGTAGTTGAGAAATACATTTGCTTTAGAAACTCACCTGAGTAACTAGTAAAATGAAGACAAATAAGTTTTTGTAAAGGATACATAAAATCTGACTATTTTTTAAATGTGTTTGGGATTTAGAAGATCGAAGGAAAATGCAGTAGAAGTTTCTGGTGTAAAACCAGTGCTGGGTTGCCCAAAAAGCAGACTCCTCACAGGGTTAGGATTTTAGCCAAGCACAGGGTAAGGGGAAAAAACAAAACAAAACAAAACCAAACAAGAAACGCAGGTACCTTTTTAATGAACTTATACAGAATTTTGAAAACTAAAAAACAACTGGAATGAAACTATATCCATTTCCTTGTCAATTTAAGCAGTGTTCTTTTACAAACTAAACTTTTAGTTTGAATTACCTTTGAAGGTGAGAATAAGACCCAGCCTCTCCACTGGTAGCTTCTGTGATGCTCTTCCCAGGGCCAGTGTGGAATCCAGTGGACATTGTGATGGAAAGAAGATGGAATCGAAGCAGCTCCAACCCAGCTCAGTGTCTAGTTCTGCCCAAACTAGCATTGCCTCTAAAAATAAGTGAAGACTCTACATTCTAGAGCACCATGTTTTATAGGTTACAAAAGATGATGAAGATGGAGACGTTTCCTATCGATATATTTTCTAAGATAATGAAACAAAAACAAAGTGATAATTCCTGTATCTAAAAATGATTGAGGATCTGATGATTCCTTGCTCTAATATTCATGGCCATAAAAATTAAATGTTAACCAATAATGGAGACTTTATGATTCAGTGCATATTTTTTTTTTCTATACCACTAGATCCCCACCCAAAATTTTTTCAAACAATCCTCTTTCTTTAAGGAAACAACTGGTGAAATATATCTTGAGATATATTCTAAGGCTTTCCTATTTTCCTACAGAACACTAGGCGTTTCTTCAAAGAAGAAAGAATGGTAGGGCTGAAGCCTCTAAATCCAGTATCACTAATCCTGCACGTATTCTTTTACTGCTGAGTTTAGCTCCCAAGAAATCCTTTTATGTGTTAGTTTGGGGAAACTTACCTATCTCTTTCCTCTTGGTCATGGCTTTCTTGACTTCCTGTTGAGTTACACATTGGCTATAAATTGTGCCTCACCAGAAAAGTAATCTTTTAAAACGAGAATTTTCCTTTAAGTTATTGAAATAATTACAGGAAATGGTTAAAGATATTAACAACGTTTCAGAAGAATTTACATCATGTACTTTACTAAACAAATGGTCATTCTAAAGGCCAAAATGCTGCTACTAAAATTCCAATGATATCTGGTACTGAAAACTAAATCCTCTGAGAAACCAGGGGACTGGCTTATTCCATAACCTGCAAAATTTATCACACTCCAGGGTATAAAGCAAGGCAAAGAACTTTATTTTCTGTGTTATGTATTTCAGTAAATATGTCTGTGTCCCTAAAAGGTTATTAGCTTTAAGACCCTAAAGATGTTGAATTACCCAAGACTTCAACATTTCAGGATGATTCCAACTTGCAGAACAAAATCTATATTTTCCACAAAATTTAAATTGATTACTTCATGAGTTTCCCAGATTTACATTAACAGTGTTTGTAATAACATTTGTAAGATGGACAGATAGCTGTCACAATACTAAAGTCATGATTCTTGTTTTCTTTCCTAATATGAAGAGAGGGGAGTTAAAGAAGTAAAAAATGGGGCTCCTCTTGAAAGAAATTTGATTAAAATAAGCCTATTTTATTCATAGACTTATTTTATATTTATATTCTGTTTTTTTATAGACTCCTCGCCCCCGCTTAAGTGTCAATTTAGAGACTTAGCTGTAAGAAGGAGGTCGTTAAATATAAAAGAATCAATCTTGATTTTTCTAAAACCCCTGCTGTCTTTGTTCAGCCACTCAATTTGAATCTTGTCCGACATGATTTCTGAAGAAGCAAAGTGCGAGCTGGCTGGAAAAAAAAGTGACCAAGCATTTCAGCTTTTCTCAGTTCTGCTGGATAATGGAAGAGAACAGCAGCAAGGCTCCTTTCTTGCCATTCAGAATTGAGGTGGGACCACCTGGGGTTTCCAGTTTTAGAATATAACTCTTTGGGCAATTAGCAAATCTCTGAGCATCTGTCTCCCATGGCATTTAGGTAAATTAATAATATTAAGCATTTCTAAAATAAGAAGTGGGTTATAAGATATGCCAATGTACCACGAACATAATTTGCTCAGTTACCTTTTTCCCAAAGGAGCCTCAACAAGGTACGGTCCTACAGCATTAAATGCTGTGAGCTCATAGGCCTGAAATATCTATTTCCCATAGATTCAAGACAATGAAACTTCATTATCATGCCCTCTTATTTAACTTCAATGCCCAGGACAACGATTTGTTTTAATGTCCCAGTCTAAACCTCCTGGAGCAATATTGTTTCAGATAATAGCTTTCATTCATAATGCTAACAGCTCTTGAATTCTCCAGTCAATTTGACAGTTAGGATCTTCTCTTTTCTTCGACTTCCTAAGCTTTATACCTTGCTATACACAGTCCAAGGTACTTGTTTTTTTTAAAGCACAAATGTTGCCTGTGGCATCTGAGAAAACTAGACAATTTTAAAATCAACAGGAGCTTTGCTCTTAAGGTAAATATATTTCTTCTAAATTTTTCATAAATAAGAATAAAAGATTCTTGCTAAATTTTTCAAAATTTAAGTAAATTTTTTAATCTATGGTTTATAGGATTTTCAGTTTCTAAAATATTTGTCATTTCAAGACTCTTAAGCTTCTCATTAGTTATTTTATAGCCTGACATTTATGAAAGAGAAATTCTAAAAACCTTTCCTGATATAGATTAGATAGCCTTGTATGTGTTTAATTTGTGCTACATAGGCAATGCGGTAAAATAGAATCACTTTGAGATTCAAAGTTAGAATGACCTGAATTTGTTCTCAAATCACTACTTACAAAATGTTTGCCTTTGGGAAAATTTTCTCATCTGAAAAATGGGGACACACTATCTAATTCACAAGATTCCTATAAAGATTAAAAGTTTTTACAGGTATTTTCAATTGTGTCTTGGAACTCATCATTCATTTCTCCCTTGCCTATGCAATGATTTCCACTTAGGGCCTGTGTGGTTCCAGAGAAGATGATCTTACCTTCTGGCCTGTGACCCAAGCTAAGCAATCAACATGTCTACACTCCTGGCCACAGAGGTAGTTTGAACCAGGGTGAATCTCAGGACTTTTGCTGACTATATTAGGACGAATAAACTCTTTTTCCAGCTAGACAAACCATAGAAAGGATGGAGTTTTAAGAACCTTTGACAACCATCTTAGATCCAAACAGGAGTCAATAAAAGGGTTGAATTCTCAAGCCTTACCTGATGCCAATGTAACCTCTGGATGGTTCAGTTATATAATCCAATACATTCCCTGTGTTTCAGCCAGTTGAGGAAGCTTTTTAAAATTACTTTTGTAACTAATACGTTAAACATACATAGAGTATGATAAATGAAATTTTATGTTGTTTCCTAAAGTCCCTTTACATATTATTTAGCCTATGAAAAATTTCCCCCATGCCACTGTATGATAACTCCAGCAGGATTACTGATTTCTCTGCTCACTTACACTCAGGTAATAGAAAATCCTATAATCATTTTAAGTCATAAAACATAGTGTTACTTCAGAAATGTAAAGTCCCCAAAATTCAATATATAAGCAATCTTTTAGTCTTCGTTCAAAAGGAAGACTTTTCCTTCTCTTTAGCCTGTAACTGGCAAGCCACCTGCGTTCTCCTCTCACCTCCTCCCCATCTTATTAGCTGTCCTCTTTGTCCCATCTGTGTTATAGGTATTAGGAGGAAAAAAGTCAAGTTGTTGAATGGAATGACTCTTATTTGGCTGGTGCTTAGTAATGCAGTATTCTGGCTTCCCACTCTCTGGGACACACACACACACGTACACACAGACCCCATGGGCTCTTCAGAATTCCCTATTAGACCTCTCTTACCACCACCATCATGATCCACAAAAGGCACATTTTTTTTTACTCACCCTTCTTCTCTTCCCATAAGTTTATCTTTCACTGGCCATCCCCACCATGAAGCATTCACGATTGGGATTTACTCATGCTGTGATAGAAGCCTTATTGACCATATAAAAATAATATTTAATGTAATAAGATCACCCACAAGAATGAGAAGTTGTAAGAACATAAGCTCATCTTTGAAAATATTTATTTGAAGCCAATATGTATTTTTTAATTATAAAAACAGCCAAACAGAGCAAGTCAAAATGATGTGAGAATTAGTTAAAAATAGGAAGAAAAATAAAAACTGAAAATAGGTAACTAAAACTGAAAAACAGATCAAACTCCTTAAAGACTTACAATACGTGGCAAGCCTGTTTCCCTGGTGCACCCAATTTAGCAATATGTGAAAAAGATAATATTCCTTATTAACTAATAGCTGGGGATATTTGCTTTTAACCAGATTGTTGTTTCAATTTGCTTTTGATGAAATCTCCTGGTACCACCTATGAACTGAGGATGGCTCTATGACCTTAGGACTTCTCTGCCTTATGTTCTCACTGACTTTGCAAAGCTCCTATTGGATCTGTGCTTCCATTTCTTCTGCAGCTTTCCCCTTCCTAGAGACATTCCTTCCTCTGAACTGCTGCTAGTAGTTATGGAAGCCGTAGTTATTTTCCCAAACTCCTGCCGCTGTTTACTGCAAACTCTCTCAGCAAAATATTATTATTCTGTCTCAAATTTCCACAGTCCAACAGCCACAATCTTCAACTCCCAATGTCAATATTTCCTTCATTCTACTTCGGTGTCAGATTGCCCCTGAAGTGTATTTTTATTTTCTTCATTGGGTGCCATGACCTCCTTTTGGACACAACGTGTGTGGCATCCTGGCTCACATCCATTTTCATTGTATAGCTCAGTGGAGATTAGCATGGGATTTAAAACTTAAATCCGTGTTTTCCTCCATTTTTAAAACTTAAAACTTGGGGGCAAGCACACAAAAGCTTCCTTATTTTATTGTTCATCTTGTGATACCGAGGCAGAAGTAAGCCAAGTATGGTTAACGTTTTCAATTATTTGTCATATAAATTCATAAAAAATTTCACGTGAAGCATTTATTCCTTTTTCTCTTAATTTTAGTTAATTTGAAGTTTGGATAGAATGCACAATGTATACTCAGACTTTCCATGGCTGATTTCTTTCTGATTAGAAATCAGCATAATTTTTTTGGCCAAAAAACTAGGAAAGAAAGAAAGTGCTTGCTTTTCCCAGGCACTTCAAAATATTCTTAGGAATACTCTTGCTAAAGATCTCATTGTCGCCCTCTAACTTTGCAGACCACCTAAGTTCCTCTATCTCATGGCTCCTATATCTCCCCTAGAAGCCTTCTCAAAGAAATATCCATGAAATCCATGGGCATTGTGAAGCCATCTTTCTCCATTACCCAAACATTCAGCATCTACTGTTCCTTGGCAGATTTCACAAAGGGCTGCACACCAGGAGACGAAAAGGTAATGATGTGTGTTTGTCTTATGGGTACACTCACATTTCAAACTTGTCTACAATTTCACTAAATGAAAGGAGTTGTTAAACCATAACAAAAGCTAAATAAAAAGAAACATTAAACTGTAAAATGAATAAAAACTGTCATTAGGTGTAACCTAAACAGTCTGTGTGTGGTTTCTTAGAATGACAAGTAAACAATAAACACTAAGTGTTGTCAAGTAGCTTCAACAAAAAGTGTTTCCATGCATGTGCAAATAGGGAGATGTGCTGTAGCAAGCACCAAATCACAGGAGCTTTGCGGGCAATCACACGGGCAGCAAATAAAAAATCTCCACCTGCCAAGGTGGCCTTATTTTCCTCCTTCAGTCAGGGTGACAGAAATTCTCTCTCTCTAATTGAATATCCAGTGACCCTTTAGTCTGCTTTTAACTGCTTACTTAACAAAGCACTTGAAGAAATTGCTGTAAGAACAAGTCCCCTTTTAGATTATTTTAGTGGCAACTCTTTTTTCAAAACCACAAATGCAGTATCAGCATTCATAGTATATATTCATAATAAAAATGAAACACGTTTTCCACTCCAAAATGACAGGGTCATGCAAAAATAAATACCTGAGTTATTTGCTTATTTCCTCCTTGCCTTGAGTCAGAAACCTCAGACTCCAGTGCCCACTAGGACCAGGCAATTTACATAAATAAATGAAGCCAGCTGGGTGTGAGACAGAATGCAGAGAGATGGAGACTTAGGATAGTAGATAGTGAACACCTGTCCAAAGATTACAGCCATTTTCCAACCTTTAAAACCTGATGCTGCCCAAAGAAGACATCTCCAGGCTAAATTCAGCACACAGGCTAGATGTAGCAGGCCATTTTTCATGTAATTAAAGTTAATCAGAAGAGCTTAAGAAAGCCAATATTCCACCAACTAGAAGTTTGGTTAAAAGTCCAAGTCAGGTATATCATAAAGGAGATAAAGATCTTCCTACTCTCCTCCAACACTCCCCTCCTCGCAATTAGCACTCATCAGTCATAAAATAATCAAGTATTTTACTAACAAAGCCACATATTTAAACAATTATGTTCTCATTTATTCATGACCTTTACAGTAACTTTGATTATATGCTACTGCTATGCACTAGTCATTTTGATTCATAAAACAGACCTTTGCAGAAGAATAGCAAAGTTATAAGCATATATTGTGCACTTTGAACATCTTTCAGCTGAGACTGGTAAGAAACTTTTTCAACTTAATATTGTAATAAATATAATATTCATTTGATCCACTAGGAATCAAATATAAAATAATGTGTTTGTCAAAAGCTAAGTATGCAGCATTAACTTTAACTGTTTGTACTGATCTTAGCACAGAATACCTAGCAAATACAATGTCAAAGTCCACCTCTAAAGATATCTGTTTTCCAAATGAAGAAGCAGAGAGTATAATGAGATAGTTCACTATAATGGGCCACAGGCTATACATATATATTCTCTTCTTTCATTATTGTACTGACTTTCTGAAGATGGTTATTATCTGCATTGATAAGAAGACTGAGGTTCAAGAAAGTCAAATGACATGTGGTGGAGAAACCGCTGAGCCCCACCCTCAGCCATGCAGGGTTTTTTTTTTTCTCTAAATCATATTGATTTCCTAAGTTTGAAGGAAAAGTTTTTGCCTGCAACACTTCTTCAATATTTGGGCTCTTCGATATTTGGGTTCCCATTTTCTGTTAATTTTCTTTATAAATTTGTGATCACTGTCATGGCAGCAAGCCCAGACTCATTTAGAAACACTTAGATATTGTCATCTCCTTGTGCTCCTTTAATAAACTTAAACGTAACTACTGAGTCAAGAGATAGGCTGCAACTGGTTTCCTTATGTCCCTTTGGCAGATCTTAATACATAGTTTGAAAGAGAAGGTAGACATTTTTGAGGAGAAGGGAAGATGGAGGCTGGTTTCCAGCTGATGAAGTTGGCACAGGAGGATCCTTGTGGACTGGGGGAAAAGAATGGAGGCTGATTGTCAAACAGGCTAAGCTCTACTCCTTCCTAGGGGTTCAAGTTTATAGTAATAGAAGTAACTGCACATAGTTGTAAATTCTTTCTTATAAGATTTTTGAACTTCAGCTTCACTCCTAAGGAAAATGCTACCATGCTTACAGGGAACTCAAATCTCACCTTTAATTCACTAGGGTAAATCTGTTTACCATTCACACGTAGAAAGAAAGTGTCAAAGAGCTCCCTCCAATAATTTCTGACATTTGTCATATTTTCCTCCACATTTCTTTTTTTCATTCCTTCTTCCTCTATTAGGCTCAAATGTTCTGTTTGATCTTACATATTTTTTATAAATGAAATTTTAGTTTCATTTCAACTATTTCATTATGCCTCAATTTTAATTTCATACTGATTAAAATCTTTATTAATATTATTGCAAGAAATTTTTTCCAAGAGTCTTGAGTAAAATGCACCTTTAAATCATAAATAGATGCTGTTTCTGAGTGGCTAAAACATGGGTTTTGGAGTAACACTGATTTTGATTCGTGACCTAATTTTGACATTTGCTCTACATCCTGGCTCTTGCCACATACTAGCCATGTGACCTTAGGGAAGTTATTGAAACTCTCGGTGCCTCCTCTCTAACATGGTAATAGTAATAATAAATAATTTTATGAGCACTTAAGATTTAGAATGTAAATATCTTAGAAGAATGCTTGGTATATAGCAAATTGCTTTAAAATATTTGTTTTTATTACTGTTAACAATATGACTTTATGCAAGTTCTCCAAACATTTTAGATTCCTGTTTTTTCATCTAAAAATTGGAATAAAAGTACTTTCTTCATGGGTGTGTTGTATTTTCTAGCTGATATAATCTATGTAAAGCAGGGTTTCCAGCAAACATACTCATCTAGAGAGTTCCTGTGGTAAGTGATGCATTTCTCATACAAATTTCAAACCTTAACTTCATCTCCGATGTTCTTCAACTCTACCTCATCTCATTAACTTTCCTCCACATTCATCCCCTGGATCTTGTCAACACCTGAAAGAGAGAGATCTTTATAGTTTTCGATGACAGAATTCCCACATTCTGACCACAGCTTTCTCTGTCCTGTCATTACTCTGTTTGATAAAATCTAATTGTCAATCTTCCTGCCCTACATCTAAGCATCTAAGTTTTCTTTCTTTTTTTTTTTTAAATTATACTTTAAGTTCTGGGATACATGTGCAGAATGTGCAGGTTTGTTACATAGGTATACACATGCCATGGTTGTTTTTAAGCAACCAAATTTTCATGGAAAGAGCCATGCAATGGCAAACACTGGTGCCACCAAGAGGTCATAATTTCTGACTAATTGGAAGACGGGGCATGTGCAGCAAGAAGGCAGTCATTTCTTCTCTTCTAAGCTCTCGTCTGGGGCTATAATTTAACTCAAGGAGATGCAGGCTACCATTTCTCATATTCCCAACCCCATATTGCAGGAGCTCTATTCCAGGAAGATATGGCAGAGAAGACTGGTCTTTCTTCCTCCACTGAGCTCCTACTGCTAGGCTGGAAGCTCTATTCCCAATGGCCATTCTCCTATCCACTGTCCACTTATACAATGGGGTATCATTCTGGGTCCCTGCTCCCAGCTCCAGTGCAGTGGTAGTGGTACAGTGGTTCTGCCTAGGGGTAAAGGCAAGCCATAATGGTTAAGAGTGCTATACTTCTTCCATAGGGTGCTAACTTTATTTGGAACATAGTAAATAATTCTATACATAAGAATGTTGTTGAAAACAATGGCAATATTGGTGGGGAGCAATTGTAAAAGACAGGTATCTCTGATACAAGCAAGCAAGGTGATAGAGAAATTGAATAGGAGGAACCAAAAAAAGAGACAACCAAAAATAGTCCTCCTAAGATCACAGTGAAGTCTGTGTACATGTGCTAGACGTACCCACTGTGGAGCTATCAGAGCAAAACCTGGGGAAGACCTGAAAATATTCCCCAAGCCACACACTGAAACACTTTAGATTTAATAATACAGATAGATTGAGAGTAAACTTATGGAAAAATATATACCATGCGTATGATAAGTAAAAACTAGTTTAAATAGTGATAGCAGTATCAGGCAAAATAGACTTAAAACAATAAAAAAATTAGTAGAGATTTTGTAGTAATAAAAAGTTCAATCCATCAGAAAGTTATAACAGTTATAAACATATATGCATCTAACAACAGAACCCTCAAATACATGAAGAAAATAAATAAAAGAATTTAAGGAAAAAATAGACAAATCAACCCTAATGATGTTGGAGAAATCAATACCCTACTTTCAATAAGAATGAAAACAACTAGACAGAAGATTGACAAGAAAATAGAAGGTTTGAACAACATTATAATCCAAATAGACTAACAAACATTTATAGAATATTCTACCCAACAGTAGCAGAATTCACATTCTTCTCAAGTGCAGATAAAATATTTTCTAGGGTAGACCATATGTTAGGGCTTAAAACAATTTCAATAAATTTAAAAGCAATAAAATCATGTAAAGTAGTTGGAATAGAATTAGAATGCAATGGAATTAGAAATCTATAATAGAAGAATTTTGGAAAAATAATAAATATGTGGAAATTAAACATTACACTCTTAAATAAACAACAGATCAAAGAAGAGACCAGAAGGGAGATTTTTAAAATACTTTTGATGAATGAAAGTAAAAATACACTATATCAAGACTACGAAATATAACTAAGGCAGTACTCAGAGAAAAATTTATAGATGTAAACACCTGTATTTAAAAAGAATAAATATCTCAAATCAATAACCTAATTTTCAACGTAAGAAACTAGAAAAAGAAGAGCTTATTGAACCCAAATCAAAGAAAAAGAAGAAAAATGTAAACACTGGCATGGAACTAAATGAGATAGAGAGTATTTTTTAAAAGTATTGAAAATCAACAAAACCAAAAACTGATATTTTGAAAAGATTAATAAAATTTATAGATCTTAAGCTAAATTGATTAAGAAAAAAAAAAGGGAGCAGGCTGAAATTACTAAAATTAGAAATGAAAAAGGGGCATTACTATAGAACTTACAGGAATAAAATGTATTATAAGGAAATACTATAAACAACTTAATGCCAACAAATTAGATAATTAAATCAAAATGAACTAATTTCTAGAAAGATACAAAATACTGAAACAAACCCAAGAAGAAAGAGAAATTCTAACCAGGCCTATAACACGTAGAGAGATTAAAACATTCATTAAAAATCTTCTCACAAGAAAAAACCAGGAACAGATGGCTTCACTGGTGAATTCTACCAAACATTCAAAAAAATGTTAATATTAATACTTCACAAACTCTTCCAGGAAATGGAAGAGGAGGGATCCATTTCCAACTTATTTTATGAGGCCAGTATTACTGTGATACCAAAACCAAAAAGATATTACAAATATAGAGAAAAAATTTCTTAACAAAATACTAAAAAACAGAATCCAGAAATATGTTTAAAATATTATGTAATATGACCATGTGAGGCTTATCCCTGGAATTCAGTGTTGGTTTAATATCCAAAAAATAAATTAACATGGTATGCCATATACTCATCTCAATAGATGCAGAAAAAGCATATCTAAATCCAAAACCTATTTACAATAAAAACAATTAACAAAGAAGCTACATTTCTCAATATAAAGAGCACCTACACAAGCTCCACAATTAACATTTTAGTTAGTGATAGAGTCTAGATACTTTATCTCAATATCAAGAACAATACAGGATGTCACTCTTTATTATTATTATTTAAATTCTGTGATACATGTGCAGAAAGTGCAGTGTTGTTACATAGGTATACAAATGTCATGGTGGTTTGCTGCAGCCATCAACCTGTCATCTACATTAGGTATTTCTCCTAATGCTATTCCTTTCTAAGCCCTCCACCCCTTGACAGGCCCCGGTGTGTGATGTTTCCCCTCCCTGTGCCCATGTATTCTCATTGTTTAACTACCACTTTTGATTGAGAACATGTGATGTTTGGTTTTCTGTTCCTGTGTTAGTTTGCTAAGAATGATGGTTTTCAGATTCATCCATGTCCCTGCAAAGAGCATGAACTCATCCTTTTTAATAACTGCTTAGTATTTTATGGTGTATATGTGCCATATTTTCTTTATCCAGTCTATCATTGATGGGCATTTGGGTAGGTTCCAAGTCTTTGCTATTGTAAACAGTGCTGCAATAAACATACATGTGCATGCATCTTCACAGTAGAATGATTTATAATCCTTTGGGTATATACCAGTAATGGGATTGCTGGGTTAAATGGTATTTCTTGTTCTAGATCCTTGAAGAATTGCCACATTGTCTTCTGCAATGGTTAAACTAATTTACAATCCCACCAACAGTGTAAAAACATTCTTATTACTCCATATCCTCTCCAGCATCTGTTTACTGGCTTTTTAATGACTTCCATTCTAACTAACGTGAGATGGTACCTCATTGTGAATTTGATTTGCAGATCTCTAATGATCAGTGATAATGAGTTTTCTTTCATATGATTGTTGGCCAAATAAATGTCTTCTTCTGGGAAGTGTCTGTTCATATCCTTTGCCCACTTTTTGATAGGTTTGTTTCTTTCTTTTAAATTTGTTTAAGTTCTTTGTAGATTCTGGATATTAGAACTTTGTTGGATTTATAAATTGCAAAATTTTTCTCCCATTCTGTGGGTTGCCTGTTCACTCTGATGATAGTTTCCTTTGCTATGCAGAAGCTCTTTAGTTTAATTAGATTCGGTTTGTCAATTTTGGCATTTGTTGCCATTGCTTTTGGTGTTTTAGTCATGAAGTCTTTGCCCATGCCTATGTCCTGAATGGTATTGCCTAGGTTTTCTTATAGGGTTTTTTATGGTTTTAGGTCTTATGTTTAAGTGTTTAATCATCTTGAATTAATTTTTCTATAAGGTGTGAGGAAGGGGTCCAGTTTCAGTTTTCTGCATATGGCTAGCCAGTTTTCCCAACATCGTTTATTAAATAGGGAATCCTCTCCCCATTGCTTGTTTTTGTTACAATTGTCAAAGATCAGATGGTTGTAGGTGTGTGACATTATTTCTGAGGCCTCTTTTCTGTTCCTTTGGTCTATATTTGTTTTGGTACCAGTACCATGCTATTTTGGTTACTGTAGCCTTGTAGTATAGTTTGAAGTTAGGTAGCGTGTTGCCTCCAGCTTTTTCTTTTTGCTTAGGATTGTCTTGTGTATACAGGCTCCTTTTTGGTTTCATACAAAGTTTAAAGTAGTTTTTTCTAATTCTGTGAAGAAAGTCAATGGTAGCTTGACGGTGATGCATTAAATCAACAAATTACTTTGGGCAGTATGGCCATTTTCACAATATTGATTCTTCCTAGCCATGAGCATGGATTTTTTTTTTTTTCCATTTGTTTGCATCCTCTCTTCTTTCCTTGAGCGATGGTTTGTAGTTCTTCTTGAAGAGGTCCTTCACATGTGAGTTGTATTCTCAGGTATTTTATTCTTTTTGTAGCAATTGTGAATGGGGAGTTCACTCATGATTTGGCTCTCTGTTTGTGTATTATTGATGTATAGAAATGCTTGTGATTTTTGCTCATGGATTTTGTATCCGGAGACTTTGCTGAAGTTGCTTATCAGCTTAAGGAGATTTTGTGCTAAGACAATGGGGTTTTCTAAATATACAATTATGTCATTTGCATAACAGACAATTTGACTACCTCTCTTCCTATTTGAATACCCTTTATTTCTTTCTCTTGCCTGATTGCCTTGGCCAGAACTTCCAATACTATATTGAACAGGGATGGTGAGAGAGGGCATCCTTGTCTTGTGCCGGTTTTCAAAGGGAATGCTTCCAGCTTTTGCCCATTTGGTATGATATTGACTGTGGGTTTGCCATAAATAGCTCTTACTATTTTGAGATATGTTCCATCAATACCTAATTTAAATTTTAATCGTGAATGGATGTTGAATTTCATCGAAGTCCTTTTCTGCATTTATTGAGAGTCATGTGATTTTTATCACTGGCTCTGTTTATGTGATTGATTATGTTTATTGATTTGCATATGTTGTACCAGCCTTGCATCCCATGGATGAACCCAACTTGATCATAGTGGATAAGCCTTTTGATGTGCTACTGGATTCTACTTGCCAGTATTTAATTGAGGATTTTCTCATAGATGTTCATTAAGGATATTGGCCTGAAATTTTCTGTTTTTGTTGTGTCTCTGCCAGGTTTTGATATCAGGAGGATGCTAGCCTCATAAAATAAGTTAGGGAGGCATTCCTCTTTTTCTTTTGTTTGGAATAGTTTCAGAAGGAATGGTACTATCTCCTTTTTGTACCTCTGGTAGAATTTGTTTCTTAATCTGTCTAGCCCTGAGCTTTTTTTCATGGTAGGCTGTTAATTACTGCCTCAATTTCAGAACTTGCTATTGGTCTATTCAGGAATTCAACTTCTTTCTGGGTTAGTCTTCAGAGGGTGTATATGTCCAGAAATTTATCCATTTCTTCTAGGTTTTTCAGTTTATTTTGTGTAGAGATGTTTATGGTATTCTCTGATAGTAGTTTGTATTTCTGTGGGATCAGTAGTGATATCCCATTTAACATTTTTTATTGTGTCTATTTGATTCTTCTCTCTTTCTTTATTATTCTGGCTAGTGGTCTATCTATTTTGTTAATCTTTCCAAAAAACTAGCTCCTGGATTCATTGATTTTTTGAAGAGTTTTTCGTGTCTCTATCTCTTTCAGTTCTGCTCTAATCTTAGTTATTTCCTGTCTTCTGCTAGCTTTTGAATTTGTTTGCTCTTGCTTCTTTGGTTCTTCTAATTGTGATGTTAGGGTGTCGATTTTAGAGCTTTCCTGCTTTCTCCTGTGGGCATTTAGTGTTATAAATTTCCCTATATACACTGCTTTAGCTGTATCCCAGAGATTCTGGTATTTTGTGTCTTTGTTCT
Source organism: Cebus imitator (assembly GCF_001604975.1). Classification (NCBI taxonomy): domain Eukaryota; kingdom Metazoa; phylum Chordata; class Mammalia; order Primates; family Cebidae; genus Cebus; species Cebus imitator. The sequence continues at coordinate 8,450,068 of NW_016107331.1, forward strand.
CTCTCTTTTTTTTTTTCTTTTTGCCTCCAGTAGCCCTATGGTCTAGCATGTGAATGTGTCTTTGTTCTCATTGGTTTCAAATAACTTCTTTATTTCTGCCTTAATTTCATTATTTACCCAGTAGTCAGTCAGGAGCAGGTTGTTCAGTTTCCATGTAGTTGTGTGGTTGTGAGTGAGTTTCTTTCTTTTTCCTTTTTCTTTTTTCTTTTTATTTTTCAGATGCAGTCTCACTCTGTCACGCAGGATGGAGTGCAGTGGCACGATCTCAGCTCACTGCAATCTGCTCCTCCTGGCTTCAAGCTATTCTCCTGCCTCAGTCTCCTGAGTAGCCGGGACTACAGGTGTGCACCACCACACCCAGCTAATTTTTGTATTTTCAGTAGAGACAGGGTTGGCCAGAATGGTCTCAATCTCTTGACTTCATGATCTACCCATCTCAGCTTCCCAAAGTGCTGGGATTACAGGCATGAGCCCCTGGCCTAGCTGGAGTGAGTTTCTTAATCCTGAGTTCTAATTTGATTGGACTGTTGTCTGAGAGACTGTTTTAATGATTTCTGGATTTTTGTTTGTTTGTTCGTTTGTTTTTTGCATTTACTGAGGAGTGTTTTGCTTCCAATTATGTGGTCAATTTTATAAAAAGTGCAATGTGGAGCTGAGAAGAATGTATATTCTCTTGATTTGGGGTGGAGAGTTCTGTAGATATCTATTAGGTCCACTTGGTCGAGAGCTGAGCTCAAGTCCTGGATATCCTTGTTAATTTTTTGTCTCATTGATCTGTCTAATATTGACAGTAGGGTGTTAAATTGTCCCAGTATTATTGTGCGGGAATCTAAGTATTTTTGTAGGCCTCTGAGAACTTGCTTTATGAATCTGGGTGCTCTTGTATTGAATGCATATATATTTAGCATAGTTAACTCTTCTTGTTGCATTGATCCCTTTACCATTATGTAATGCCCTTCTTCATCTTTTTTTATCTTTGCTGGTTTAAAGGCTGTTTTATCAGAGACTGCAATTGAAACCCCTGATTTTTTTCTTTGCTTTCCATTTGCTTGTTAAATATTCCTCCATCCTTTTATTTTGAGCCTATATGTATCTTTGCAGGTGACATGAGTCTCCTGAATACAGTGCCCTAATGCCTCTTTACTCTTTATACAATTTGCCAGTCTGTGTCTTTTAATTGAGGCATTTAGCCCATTTACATTTAAAGTTAATATTGTTATATGTGAATCTGATCCTGTCATTATGATGCTAGCTGGTTATTTTGCCCATTAGTTGATGCAGTTTCTTCATAGTGTCTTTACAATGGTATTTTTCTTTCAAATTGTAAAGATGGTCTTTACAATTTGGTATTTTTCTTACAGTGACTGATACTGATTTTTCCTTTCCATATTTAGTGCTTCCTTTAGAAGCTATTTTTTTTTTTTTTTTTTTCCTTCGCAGATGGATTCTCACTCTATTGCCCAGGCTGAAGTGCAGTGGCATGATCTTGGCTCACTGCAACCTCCATTTCCTGGGTTCAAGCAATTTCCCTACCTCAACCTCCTGAGTAGCTGGGACTACAAGCACATGCCACCACACCCTGCTACCTTCAGGAGCTCTTATAAGGCAGGCCTGCTGGTGACAAAATCTCTCAATATTCGCTTGTCTGTAAATGATTTTATTTCTTCACTTATGAAACTTAGTGTGGCTGCATATGAAATTCTGGATTGAAAATTATTTTCTTTAAAAATGTTGAATAATGGACCCACTCTCTTCTGGCTTATAGTGTTTCTGCAGAGAGATCTACTCTTAGTCTCATGAGCTTCCTTTTGTGGGTAAGCCAACCTTTCTCTCTGGCTGCTCTTAACATTTTTTCCTTCATTTCAACCTTGGTGAATCTGATGATTATGTGTCTTGGGATTGCTATTCTAGAGGAATATCTTTGTGGTGTTCTCTGTATTTCCTGAATTTCAATGTTGGCCTGTCTTGCTAGGTTGAGAAAGTTTTCCTGGATAGTATCCTGAAGTGTGTTTTCCAATTTGTTTCCATTCTCCTCATCACTTTTAGGTACACCAATCAAAAGTAGGTTTGGTCTTTTCACATAGTCCCATATATTTTGGAGGCTTTGTTCATTTCTTTTCATTCTTTTTTCTATAATCTTGTCTTCATGTTTTATTTCATTAAGTTGATCTTCAATCTCTGATATCCCTTCTTCCACTTGATTGATTTGGCTATTGATACCGAAGTATGCTTCATCAAGATCTCGTGCTATGTTTTTCAGATCTATTAGGTCCTTTATATTCTTCTCTAAACTGGTTATTCTAGTTAGTAATTCCTCTAATCTTTTTTCAAGGTTCTTAGCTTCCTTGCATTGGGTTACAACATAGAATATACTCCTTTAGCTCAGAAGAATTTGTTATTACCCACCTTCCGAAGCCTGCTTCTGTCAGTTCATCAAACTCTGTCCAGTTTTATTTTCTTGCTGGTGAGTAGTTGTGATCCTTTGGAGAAGAAGAGGTGTTCTGGTTTTTGGAATTTTCAGCCTTTTTGTGCTGATTTTCTTCATCTTTGTGGATTTATCTACCTTTGGTCTTTGACGTTTGTGACCTTTGGATGGGGTTTCTGTTTGGATGTCCTTTTTATTGATGTTGATGCTCTTCCTTTCTGCTTAGTTTTCCTTCTAACAGGCCCCTTTGCTGCAGGTCTTCTGGAGTTTTCTGGAGGTCCACTCCAGGCCCGGGTTGCCTGAGTATCACCAACGGAGTCTGCAGAACAATGAAGATTACTGCCTGTTTCTTCCCCTGGAAGTTTTGTCCCAGAGGGGCACCTGCCAGATGCCAGCTGGAGCTCTCCTGTATGAGGTATCTGTTGAAATCTGCTGAGATTTTCTCCAAGTCAGGAGGCACAGGGTTCAGGGACCCACTTGGGGAGGCAGTCTGTCCCTTAGCAGAACTCAAGCACTGTGCTAGATGATGTGCTGCTCTCTTCAGAGCTGGCAGGCAGGAATGTTTAAGTCTGCTGAAGCTGCACCCACAGCTGCCACTTTCCTCATATGCTCTGTCCAAGGGAAATGAGAATTTTATCTATAACCCCTGACTCGGGCTGCTGCCTTTCTTTCAGAGATGCTCTGCCCAGAAGAGGAGAAATCTAGAGAGGCAGTCTGGCTACAGCAGCTTTGCCGAGCTGCAGTAAGCTTTGTCCAGTTTGAGCTTCCTGGTGGCTTTGTTTACGCTGTGAGGGGAAATCTGCCTACTCAAGCTTCAGTAATGCAGACGCCCCTCCCCCACCATGCTCAAGAATCCCAGGTCGTCTTCAGACTGTTGTACTGGCAGAAGTATTTCAAACCAGTAGATCTTAGCTTGCTGGGCTCTGTGATAGTGGGATCCATTGAGCTAAACCACTTGGCACCCTGGCTTCAGCCCACTTTTCAGGGGAGTGAATGGTTCTGTCTCACTGGCGTTCCAGGTGCCATTGGGGTATGAAAAAAAACTACTGCAGCTAGCTCCATGTCTGCCCAAAGAGCTGTCCTGTTTTGTGCTTGAAATCTAGGGCCTTGTTGGCCTAGGCACCTGAAAGAATCTTCTGCGGGTTGTGAAACTGTGGAAAAAGCATAGTATCTTAGCTGGAGTGTACCATTCCTCACAGCACAGCCCCTTCACAGCAGGTTGTGAAGATCATGGGAAAAGTGTAGTATTTGGGCTGGAATGTACCATTCCTCACAGCATAGTCCCTCATGGCTTCCTTTGGCTACAGGAGGTAGTTCTCAGACCCCTTTCTGAGTGAGGCAATGACCCACCCTGCTTCAGCTCACCCTCCATGGGCTATACCCACTGTCTAAACAGTTCAATGAGGTGAGCTGGGTACCTCAGTTGGAAATGCAGAAATCACCCCCCTTCTGCATTGATCTCACTGGAAGCTGCAGCCCAGATCTGTTCCTATTCAGCTATCTTGCCAGCCACCTTCCAGGGTGTCACTCTTTTTTAAAAAATATTTTTTTCTATTATACTTTAAATTCTGGGATACCTGTGCAGAACATACAGGTTTGTTACATAGGTATACACATGCCATGGTAGTTTGCTGCACCCATCAACCCATCATCTACATTATATACTTCTCCTAATGCTATCCCTTTCCTTGCCCCCCATCCCTTGACAGGCTCCAGTGTGTGATATTCCCCTCCTTGTGTCCATATGTTCTCATTGTTGAGCTCTCACTTGTGGTGAGAACATGTGGTGTTTGGTTTTCTGTTCCCATGTTAGTTTGCTGAGAATGATGGTTTCCAGCTTCATCCATGTCCCTATAAAGGACATGAGCTCATCCTTCTTTATGGCTGCATAGTATTCCATGGTGTGTATGTGCCATATTTAAACATTAAACATATCATATGATCCAACAATTCCACTCCTAAGTATGTACCCAAGATAAATGAAAACGTACATATGCACAAAAACTTGTACACGAATATTCATAACATAGCAAGATTGTTTATAATAAATAAAAAGTGAAACAACCAAAATTTCAACCATCCTTTTTTTAAAATAATTCAAAAACTTAATTTACCTATAATCTGACTAGAATATGCCAGATAAGACTCAATATGAAAATTGTACAAAATTTTTTATATAGGAGACTTTACATTTGTACCATATACATTTTATCCATCTGAAAAAAAAATTTCTACATCCACTGTTAATACAGAATGCTTGACAATCTTGTCTTTTAACCATAAGAGCACAGTTCTACTCTTGAATGAAAAAACAAAATGTGGAAGTGGTAAATCCATATAATGGAGTAGTATTCACTAATAATAAGGAATGAAGTACTGATATGTACTGCAGTATAATTGGACCTTGAAAACGTTATGTTAAGTCAAAGAAGTCATACACAAAAGGCCACACTTTTTAGGATTCCACTTATATGAAATGCCCAGAATAGACAAAGTAATAAAGACAGAAAGTATATTAGCATTCGTTTAGGGCTCTGAATGAGGGGATAGGGATTGACTGCTAAAGAATATGCAATTTCTTTTAAGATGTTGAAAATATTCTAAAATTAAGATTGTTGTGATGGTTGCACAACTCTGTGAATACATTAAAATACTAAACTGTACACTTTAAATTGGCAAATTATATGAATTACATTTCAATAAAGCTTTTAAAAAAAGAAAATCATGTAATAGCCAACCTAACAAATGATAGAAATTACAATTTCACTACATAATAATTGAGCAGTATAAAAACAAAAACGGAGTCTAGAGTCATCAATAAATATTTCTTAGTAAATGCTTTGAGAGGGGTTTGTAGTTTTTGAGCCCTTCTCACTCCCAATTAAAACAAATGTCCAGGCAGACTCCTATTTGTTTTTTAAAGTTGCCATGAATTACCACAAACATAGTGGCCTAAAACACAAATTTATTATCACGCAGTCTGTAGATCAGACGTCTGTGGGCTGAAATCAAGATTGCAGGCAAAGCTTCATTTCTGTCTGAGGCCTCTAGGGTAAAGACAGTTTCTATGCCTTTTACAGCTTCTAAAGACTGCCTGCGTTCCTTGGCTAATGGTTCCCTTCCTTAATATTTTTTTCAGTAGCTTTTGGGGTACACATGGTTTTTGTTACATGGATAAATTGTGTAGTAATGAAGACTGAGATTTTATTGCACCTTGCACTTCAATAGTGTACATTGTATCCAATATGTAGTGTTTTTATCCCTTACCCCCTATTCTTTCCGTCCCACTGCTGAGTTTCCATAGTTCATTATATCATTCTGTGTGTACCCATAACTTAACTCACACTTATGAGAACATAAAGTATTTGGTTTTCAATTTCTTGGTTACCTCACTTAGAATAATAGCCTCCAGTTCCATTTAAGTTCCTGCAAAAGATATTATTTTATTCTTTTTTATGGCTAAGTAGTATTCCATAGTGTGTACATACCACATGTTCTTTATCCATTCATTGGTCAATGAGCACTTAGGTTGATTTCAAATCTCTGAAATTGTGAATTGTGCTGCCAAAAAACATACACATATAGGTGTCTTTTTGATATTGCTTATTTTCCTTTAGGTAGATACCCAGTAGTGGCACTGCTGGATCAAATGGTAGATCTATTTTTAGTTATTTAAACTCCATACTGTTTTCCACAGAGGTTGTACTAATTTACATTCCTACCAGCAGTGGACTAGCATTCCCTTTCTGCCACATCTATGCCAAAAACTATTGTTTTTTTTGACTTTTTAATAATGGCCATTCTTGTAGTAATAAGGAGGTATCTCATTGTAGTTTTAATCTACATTTCCTTGATGATTAGTAATGTTGACCATCTTTTCATGTTTCTTGGACATTTGTATATCTTATTTTCAAAAATGTCTATTCATATCATTTGCCCACTTTTTGATGGGGTTGTTATTTTTTTCCTGCTGATATGTTTAAGTTCCTTATAGATTCTGGGTATTAGTCCTTTGTTGGATGCATAGTTTGCAAATATTTTCTCCCACTCGTTGGGTTGTCTGTTTACTCTGATGATTATTTCTTTTTCTGTACAGGATCTTTTAGAATCTTTATTATATCCCATTTATTTATTTTTTATTTTGTTGCATTTGAATATGTGGTCTTAGTCAGAAATTCTTTGCCTAGGCCAATGTCCACTTTCACCAATTTTATTCAACATAGATAGTACTGAAAGTCCTAGCTAGAGCAATCAGGCAAGATAAAAAAATAAAGGGCATCTAAGCTGGAAAAGAGAAAATCAAACTGTCATTGTTCATTGATTATATGATAGTATACCTAGCCAGCCCTAAAGACTCCTCCAAAAGACTCCTAGATTTGATAAACAAATTCAGTAATGTCTCAGGTTATAAAATCAATATACACAAATTAATAGTACTTCTATATACCAACAATGACCAAGCAGAGAATCAAATCAAAAATTTAATCACTTTTACAACACTTAAAGAAACAACAAAACAACAAAAAACACATATGAATGTACTTGACCAAGATGAAAGAGCTCTACAAGGAGAACTACAAAACACTGCTGAAAGAAATCAGAGATGACACAAACAAATGGAAACACATCCCATGCTCATGAGCTGGAAGAATCAATATCACAAAAATGACCATATTGCCCAAAGCAATCTGCAGATTCTTTGCAATTCCTATCAAAATACCAACATTATTTTTCACAAAATTAAAACAATTCCTAAAATTCATATGGAAACACAAAAGAGCCTACATAGCCAAAGTAACACTAAGCAAAAAGAACAAAGCTGGAGACATTATACTACTGGACTTCAAATTATGCTACAAGGCTATAGTTACCAAAATAATATGATACCAATATATTAGAAGACAAATAGGCCAATGGGGCAGAATAGAGAACTCAGAAATAAAGTCAAATAATTAGAACCAACTGATCTTCAACAAAGCATTCAAAAACATAAAGTTGGGGGAAAGATACCCTGTTTAATAGATGGTGATTGGAAAATTGCTAGCCACATGTAGAATGAAACCAGATCCCTCTCACCTTATATGAAAATCAACTCAAAATGGACCGAAGACTTAAATTGAACATGCAAAACTGTAAAACCTCTAGAAGATAAACTAGGGGAAACTCTTCTAGGCATTGGCTTTTCTCCATTTTTAAAGCCAGCAATGTCAAATCTCTCTGACTCTCCTTTCATCATCACATAGTCTCCAACCACAGGCAAGAATGATTCTCTGCTTTTAAGAATTTGTACGATTAGATTTGTTTCACCCAGATACTCCAGGGTAATCCTCCCATACCAAGGTCCTTAATTTAATTGCATTTGCAAAGTTCTTTTTGCCATGTATCTTAACAGATTCACAAATTATAAGGATCAGAGTATGGATATCTTTAAAGAAAACTATTATCTTGCCTACCATATTGCCAATTGCAGCTCTGTGCTTTTGGAAACTATTTGGCTGGGCTCCACAATTTTGGAATAACTTCATAAATGCGATTGACTACCAAAAGGCTTTGGATGAAATTTGAAAAAGAAGAGCTTAAAAAAGCACATTGGAGCCAAAAATTTGTCTCCAAGTACTTCACATAAAGGAGTTAATCAGGCTGGGCGTGGTGGCTCAGCCCTGTATTCCCAACACTTTGGGAAGCCAAGTCAGGTGGATCAATCACCTGAGATCAGGAATTTGAGACCAGCCTGGCCAATATGGTGAAACCCTGTCTCTACTAAAAATACAAAAAAAAAAAAAAAAAAAAATTAGCTGGGCGTGGTGGTGGGTGCCTGTAATCCCAGCTACTCCAGAGGCTGAGGCAGGAGAATCACTTGAACCTGGGAGGCAGAGGTTGCAGTGAGCCGAGATTGTAGCATTGTGCCACTCCAGCGTGGGCAACAAGCATGAAACTTCATCTCCAAAAAAAATAATAAAGAGTTAATCAAACATTATCTTAGGAGTTAATTGAAAACTCCACCCCAGGTTGATATAAAACACTATAAAAATCATTTATACGGTTCGACTCTGTATCTCCACCCAAATCTCATTGAATTGTGATCCTGAGTGTTTGAGGTGGGGCCTGGTGGGAGGTGATTAGATCAGGGGAAATAGATTCTTCCTTGCTGTTATTGTCATTATGAGGGAGTTCTCACAATATGTGATTGTTTAAAAGTGTATAATAATTCCCCCTTCACTCTCTCTCTCTCACCTGCTACCATGTGAAGACATGCTTGCTTCCCCTTTGTGCTTCCACCATGATTGTAAGTTTCCTTAGGGCTTCCAGTCATGCTTTCTGTCCAGTCTGCAGAACAGTGAGTCGATTAAACCTCTTTTCTTCATAAATTGCCCAATCTCAAGTAGTTCTTTACAGCAGTTTGAAACAGACTAATATAATCATCCTGTCCTAAAATTGGCCTCTTCATTTGCAGGAATTTCCACAGCACAAATAACCCAAAGCTGGCTTCTGGAACCAGGTGTGATATACTCCAATGACTTGAAGTTTCCTTCTTACTTAAGCATGGGAATTATGGCTGATCTTTCCCATGAGTACAGTTGACAATGATTAGTTATTCTTACATCAAGTCCCTTTATGTGTCATTTGAGTCTTCTCTTGAGTGAGGAATCTATTAGATAAAATTGTATTGATCCCTGAATTATGTTCTTTACATTTTAGCATTTTTGTTGTACATATTGGATCTAAGTAGCCAAGGGACACTAAAAACACAATGCGGGAAAAGAGCTTCATGAAGTAGCAACAATATAATTATTTTCCATTGATTTTGGAGATTATTCTTTTTTCAACACACTTCAGTCATTTTTGGTCAACATTTCCTTACATTACTTAAAAGAATAAAACATAACTTCATGAAAGACAAATTAGAAATTCACAAAATAAATGCTTTTTAAAAAGATCAAGAATGCGACGTTTAATAAACATGCATGGCCATTCTCTCTCCCTCAGCAATTTTTTTTCTCCATAGCCAAGGCTTGAACATTCCATCTCTGCTCCCCTCTATTCTATGATTATAACTTTTCATCATTCATTGCAATTCAGTACCTTTCTTGGTAAGCAAACATAGATGTCCAAAAAGCTCACAAACACTGTAAATTACTGTTTGATTGGTTGAGTACATTAATGTTCTGCTTTACATTCATTCTATTTTCCATTAAAATGAAGTAAAGCAAAGTTGTACTCTCTCATAGAACACCTACTCTGTAAGTAAAAGCCAGGAAATGGCAACGTGCAAGGCATAGTTAGTGGATATAAGATGATTAGAGCAGAGATTTCATAAAAGGGATAGAAGCAATAATGTTCTAAAGGGAAATTTAGGCTTTATTATGAAGAGTCTTGACTGCCAGGGTCAGAAATATGAGTCCCTTTTGTAATCAGTGGTTTATTAGAGTTATCTTTTTGAGATCTTAAAAAATATGAATATTGGCAGAGCTGATAATTAGCTGGTATTTAGGAGCATTCTGGTTTTAGCAGCCATAGTCCATGCTGATTGGTCAGGAAAGTGGTTTTGGTTGGTTAGTGTTGCTGTCATATCACTGGTAAAATTCTTTGAATATCAACCTCAATATCTGGGTCCTATGTCCAGAGAGTCTGGGCACAGGATTCTCTACAATCTCCCCAGGGGTGTTAAAGTGAAGTGAGAACTGGGAAGCACTATTATAGAAGAGTGAAAGCCAGTAAAACTTCCCAGTATAAGTAACAGGATGAATACGTCATTTTAAAGGAATGATTAATCTGGAATATATTGAAGACATGAACAAATTGAGATAGAAAAGTTATTCATTTATTAACTGAATAAGTAATTATTATGTGTATTTCTGCACAATGAACTACAGTGCCAGTCCAGTTGAAGAGATGGAAAAGGAAGTGCCAGAGGAAAAATGGACTGCAGATAGTAAGATGATCAAACAGACAATACTGTCGGACCTAATGGATATGGAGTTAAGAAAGGAGACTCTGAAGTTTGTTTCCAGGAGGAACAGTGTTAAGAAAATTAAGAGATAGATTTCAGGGATATGATGAATTCAGTTAAAAATACATCCAACTTGAGGTATAGGAAGATTATCCAAAAAGCAATGTTAGTAGGCTTTTGAAGAAGAGCTGGTTAGAATATTGAATGCTAAAATAAACATTAGAGTCATCTATGCAGAAATAGTCATTGAAAGTACTACAGTGACTGAGATGAAATCTGAGGCATTATATAGAAAATACAATGGAAGACTGAGTACTAAAATTTGTTAAAGGAGTGAAGGAAGACACAAGAGGAGACCCTTGATAGGGTAGCATCAGAGACCTAGATAGGGCAGCATCAGGAAAATTAAAAGAAAGATTTTCACATATTGAGAAACATCAGCAAAAATTCAAAGGAAGAAACCATTGTCTATTCCTACAAGGAGCTTCAGATCTACTTCAAAACTCATAGGGTTGCATCAGAAGTCAAGTAGCCACATGAGATCTATACTTAATATTAAATATACAAATATAGTCACCAAAGGTTAGTTTTAATTATATAACCTTGCTGGTATCAAAACTATACTGGCTATACTTCAGTTATTGGTTAAATATGCACTGAGAAGTTGACAAGTTAGTTAAACAAATATTGGACAATAAATAAAATTTGGATAAAGTTAATACAAATTTGGCATAATTGGCATAAACTATGAACAGCCAGGAAATAAGAATACACACCAAGTAGCCTGGTATCAAAACTGAAGAAATAATATCACTGCTGTTTAACAAGGGCTAAGAGCCTACCACATGTCTAAAACGCTGAGTTTTTTTAATAGCCATTACTTACAGAAATTGGGGAACCATTTCCTTGCCTATGAAATTTTTAAATTCACCTAGATGAATAAATCTGGAGACTTAACCACTCCGGATAATCCTTTTTTCACCTTAATCCATTGTGTGGTAGATATAGGTGCACTGGACTCACATAATCCCACAATGAGGTAAGACAGATTAGTGCCAGAAGATAGAGGTTTGAGCACTAGTTCTGTCTTAATTCATTGTGGAATTCTTTGTGTCCCGTTTCCTCACTTGCAAATATATTTTAAATATGTGAAACAACGTGTAAAGTATGTTAGAGGAAGAACCATTTTTTTTTTTTCAACTTCAGCCCATCAAAATCCACCTTGGCTTTGGTAGTTACAGTATTAGTTTCTTATTCATGATATTTTTCAGCCTTTTACTGATCTTTTCTTAAACCTTTTATTTTTAGTTACTGTGACTATTGCAGAGAGGATTGAAGAAGACATTAACTGACTTTATTAAAGTCTACTCAATAGAATGTATTGAGCATTTACTTTAAGCTTGGCTCCACAGGAGATATAAGTCTCTGCTCTTGTCCTTGATAAGCTAACAATCTATTTGGGGAAAATAAGACTAATATGCAAGCAAATATTTAATTTACAACACAAATTGGTATATGATTAAGGAGCAAAAAATGGAAGATCAATAGAAGATATAGTTCATGAAAACATGAGTAAGCCCATAGCATTCGAGAAAGGCATCATAGAGAATTCCATCTTGACTTTGAAAGAGCGAGTAGGTTTTGAATAGATGGAAGAAGGAAAGGCATACCAGAAAAGAACTAAATAAGCAGATGTATAGAGGCTGGAAAATTCTGAGAGAATTCTGAGCAGACCCTTCTGGAAGGACAATCTAGTCTTTCTGCTACCGTGATTTTCATTCTTCTAGCTAGCATTCTGGTTTCCGGCTACTTCCATTGTAAAGAATTTTAAGCAGACAGAAAACCATGAGCAGAGAGAGAAAGGAGGGAACATAATGCACTGTGGTGCAGTGAGACACCCTTTACTCAAGCATTTACACATGCTTATTCTCACGAAGTGCTAGGCCAGTTTAAGATCACTCACATATTAACTTAGTTAATCTTCATAACAACCATGTAATAGAGGCACTATTTTAATCTGCATTTTTACAAGGAGAAAACAGAGGCACACAGAGTTTAAATAACTTGTGCGGGGTGACACAGCTTGGTAAATGATGGAGGTGGAATTTGAGCTCAGATAATCTGGCTTCAGCACCCTGACTGTCATGCAGAACTGGATGTGTAGGATTGGTTATTTCAGAGAGAGCTTTGAAACACAAATGTAGAAGTTGGTATTTTACTCTAAGAGCAGAAGGAAATCCTTGAAGGTTTTGACATTCAAATAACCATGATAAAATTAAACTGGCATGGGTGTGTAGGATTTACTAGTGGGGAAACTGCCATCATATTATTTTTCTGTCTTTTTCTAAATTGCACTTCTAAGTGTGCTATGTAGTTGACAGACATGGATCTGACCCAAAATTCTGGTTTAACTGAGATGCTCCGGCTTTAGAAAGATAGTTGTCTCCTTTTGCCAATGTTTTAAGTTAAACCATGGAAACAAGTGCAAGGTGGTGATTATTCTAGTTCATGTTTTTCTGTGTGGCTTAAAACACCCACACTAAAGCTACTTCTAGGGGAATCTTGCTGTTTGCCTGCCTGCCTGCCCTCTTCTCGGCTTACACAAAGCCTTATTTTTCCCCCAGCTGCCATTGCCTTTTCAAGCTGAGCATGAATGCCACACATTCATGAGGCAATGTGGACAACTGATCAGAAAAGATCCTGGTGCTTCCAATTAAAAATTGTTCAATAGCATAAAAATTCAGTCACTCTAAGACTAAAATCAAATCCCTGGTGGGTTGTTGATAGACTTGTTATTAAAGGTTTGCCAAGGCTTAATAAGACTGATAACAAGAAACTGCAAATCTCTTCAAACTATTCTGTAAACATTTGGATAGGGCTGAAATTAAGAATACGGAGAATATGCATTTCACTGATCTGTTTTTCTTAGCTGGCTTTCATGTTACGAAATCAGCAACATATGTCGGCAGATCCAATTGACCTTCAAGCTGGAGTATGAATATCTTAGGTGTATGTCACCTCATCTCTGGCTTTGATCTGCTGTAAGAAAGAGAAATATAATTATTAACACATTGTTCTGTGCAGCTGACAGAGCATCTGGTATTTTAGAAATGCTTTTGAGATGCCTAAATTGATTTGAAAGTTGGTTTTAAGGGAGCTTGGAAAAGATGCAACATCTTTATAGCATTAGTAATTAAGAGAAATCAGAAATAGGTTGTATCTGCCGAAAGTTGTAGCTGAACATAAAATACCTAAGGACAATTAATAAAAGAATTAATTTGAAAAGTGATAGCGATAAGACTCCCCATGAATGATTAGTTAACTCTCTTCCTGATATAGACAACTTACTTACATTTCCTTATTGCAGCATCACCATCCACCTGACTATGGTGACTGAATTTCCATCACAGACTATTATGTTTGAGTTTCCATTATAAACAGTAATTTCTTCAGGCTTAGAATTTCAGTCATTTCACGTTGATTCAGATTTTAACTTGGCATTTGGGCTGTTCATCCAGCTGCCATTATGTAAAAAAAAAAAAAAAAAAAGGAAGAAGAAGAACATTTTAAGACTTTCAAGACAGTACTGAATAAAAAATAAAGGTGTACAATTTTCATGTTCCCTTCCTCAATCTCTAGTCTAAAAGAAATGTGCAAACGAGTTAGTTTAAAAATGTTTCAATACTAGTTTTGATCCAAATGAATGGAAAGTATCTCTATTTATTTGAATGAGGAACATTGTCATAACAAATATTTGAAAGGGGATAGGAAGTGCAAGGCCCTTTCAAAAAAGGAGACAAAAAATACAGTAAGAAATGCTAGTTATGATTTGTTTTCCAAAATAGGAATAGTTTCCAATGTAATTCTAATATTATTAATCATTTCTTTGGGCAACTTTGCCTTCTTTCTAGAAATTTTGGAGTACATTCTCACCAAATTGAAAATACTGGAAACTCATATGTTTCATTGCTTATGTAATCTTCTTTTTCATTGGTAATGTACTTGAGGTACATTTCTGATCTGGTTATTCTTAAGAACTATTTATTTTCTGTTATGAAAGCAATGTCATTATCACAGTACTGTTCATCTTGCTTTGTAAGCTATTGTACATTTGTGGCTGAGAAGGAAATATGCAGTTGGTCAACTGTTGTATATTCATGTATTATCCTAATTATTACATACATGAGGTAATTACTTGATTGTTCTACGGCCATTGCCTGCCTTCCTTTGTGTGATTTTTTTTTTTTTTTTTTTTTTTTTTTTTTTTTTTTTTTTTTTTTTTTTAGAATATTCTAAGTAACAGTCAAAGTGATTTTCTTTGTTCAAGAAAACTTTAGTTTGTAAACTTGTAAAGATTTTTTAAACTGGAAAATCCTCTGGTGTTGACTTACATACTCTACATTTTTATGCTGTGAATATATGTATCACTTAAAATATACCACTTTAACCACAGGGATATTATTAGTCTCATGAAGAAGGCTAATAATCCTCGCATTGTAAAATTTAAAAGTCCAAACACTTGAAAAAATTATGCAAAACTAAGGAGTAAATGTTGGTTCCAAATATAACTTTCAGGAAATGTGAAATGTAGCTTTTGAGAACTCAAAAGATGAAAATCAAGCTAATCTGAAAATATTTGTTGCATTCTATAATATCAAATTAATTGATGCATATTCATTAAAAATTCCCCAAATAAAAAATTCAGTTTATCTTTGGAGAGAGATATTTCTCACTTACTTACCTACCTACCCACCTGCTATTTAGGCACACACACACACACACACACATACACACACACACACCACAAAGTGTAGTGACAGAGGATAAGACCACAATTAGGTGAAGTAGCCCATATAGAATTAGTGATCATCTCTACTCAATCTTTGTGAAGTAGATGTTTGGAAAGAATGAGAGGAGGTGAGTGGAGGTGGCCCCTGCTCTCTAAAAGTCATAATTTTAAAACTCATTATATAAAGTTCAGAGTACTGTACAAGGCTGGTGTATATTGCAAATGTTCTTTGGTACTCTTGTCCTGCATGATACCAAATAGCCATGCTTCTCATAGACTGTGACTATTTCTTTCATTCAACCACATTCATTGAATATCTACTCTTTTTCAAAGACCAAATACGTACAGATATATAAAAGAAGGTCTTTATCCTCATGTCACATGGTATCCAAAAACTGGTTGGGATGAAAGCAGAGGTTTTCCAAAGGCAAAATTCCCCTAACACTTGGAGGTAGAGGTTCTTTAACCTGAATACTATATAATTTATGGTTTCTGCCATGGGGAAAAAAATAAACAGCAAATCAGGAAAAACTTTTTGAAATATTGCGCCACCTTTATCACTATTAAACATGTGATGATTCTAGAATAATCTGATACAGAGATGGGAATTAAACTTGCTGACATTTGTCTAAAAGCATTGCCTGAATGAAGGAGGGGAAGTCAGAGGAAAAGATAAATCTGATGGAAAAGTAATAGACTCTATTCTTCAACCAAATGTAAATCATTTATCCGTCACACACTATTTTCGAGTAAACCTCCTAATTAGCATGAATAATTAGAAACAGGATTTGCATATTTTCTTTCAAGAACAAATTGTGGCTTACCATCTTGATATCCCAACAAAGTATAGCTAACCTAACTATTAAAATATTGTGAAGATTTCTATAAATAAAAGCATTTATTACGGTCAGATTTTCAAAGTCAAAATAAAGTGACTGTCAAGTGAATTTGAGGATATTTAGAGTAGTCTACTTGACTGCCTACACTTCAATTCAGTACAAACTTGCTAAGAGTGTTAGACTCACAAAACATACAACAAAGCTAAAATTGTTCTTATCTAACCATTATTTGTCAGGTTTATACAGATGACTTCCTCAACTTTCCTTTGACACCAGTTTTTCATAAATATGGTGATCATCCTCTAATTCCAGTATTCACATGAATTGTTCTTTTTGCACACATCACATTTCAATATGGAAATTCAACTGTTTATTAAAGAAAGAGCGACCAAATTTCAGAAAGCCATTTTAAAATAAAAGATTGACCTCCACACACATACACCATACATTAATATTTGGTATACATTATATTGCTTAAAAGAAGATAATACAGTATTTTTCATTTTCCCTCTATTTTAATGACAGTTTCTACTCTCTTTAGGAAAGAGAAATACTCAAGTTCTTTCTCTACAGGAGAAACCTAAACGGTAAGTGTGATACTGAACTGATAAACTGAAGTTGCCAAAGTAGTTAGCAAATGAAAGGAAGGAGAAGCAAAGAAATGTCTTAGCCTCCAACTCTGTTCCATGCTATACTATCATACTCAGCTTGCAGCTCACCAGATATAAGCCAAACCTTTGAGATGAGATATAATTCCCTTCACGATCACAGATAAGGAAGCTGAGATTCAAAAAGGTCAAAATCTGGCCAAAGACATGGCTAAAAGGAGGATAACCACTGGTTAAAACTTGACTAGAATCCATCAAGCCACAGTCTGAAGGAAATTGATTCTGAATCAGAAAGTTTGGAAATTAAAATATTAATAACCATTGTAAGGAGATGCAATTGTGGTTTGAACAATGACATTTGGCTGAAGACAGCTAACAACCAAGAGGCTGCTCAAGAATCTTTGCAGTTAATTTCTAGAGGGAAAAAAAATGCAGTCCACATATATTTTGCAATTTTTGGTTTTCCCATCTCTGCCATACATCAGCTGCCAATTTAGAAATGGTTTTGAAGGCTACCACAAAGTGGTCTTAATTTAAAGATAGATTGGTCTGTCTGGCTCCTTGACATATTTACAGGGTTCTACTGTTATCCGATGAAGTCAGGTTCGCAAATATTTGTGAAAAATGAACTTCTTTTGCAGTGTGAATCCCTTACCTCCCCGTTCTCCACTCAAAGTCCAAAGGTTTCTTTGGGTCTGTCTCCATTTTTAGCCTAAGTATGCCGGAACCATAAACTCCCACCAGTTCTATCTCTGGGAACCAAGATCAACAAGGAAGTATCACTGGATTGTCTAGTAAATTCTGTAGAAATTGAGGGCCAGAGAAAAGAGCTGACTAGGTCATAATCATCAAACATTGTAGTGAGGATGATAAATGACAGACGTATACTTAGGATCAAGGTTAGAGTTATCTAAGTGGCTTAAAGGCTCTGGTTTCATTTAATAAAGGAAAACATCAATATTTCCCAAGATGAGAGGCATTTATTTTAAGTGTTATTTGGGTATATTTTGAAAAATTCCTTTTTCTATAGTGCAACAATGATATATATCTATAGCTATATATGCCATATATACACATAAAATCTGTTACATATATTATTAATCTTTTAAAATTGTATGGTCCTTTTACATACAGGTAAAGAAATGACAAAGTTATAAATAATACTATCATATATCTGTCGAGTTTACATGGGTTCCTCTCAAAGTAGGAAAGATTCCATTTATTAACCTAGAATCAATCCCTTTTTTTCTACCCAGTGCTTGTGGTAATGCCCACTGATGAATGTCATAGCTGGCATCGTAGATAAAATGTTCTTTCTGAATAACATCCAAATATGCCTAATATTGCAAATGACAGTTGTAAGCTTTTTTGCCTGCTTATCTGTCTGCCTTCGATGTGACCCTAAATTAGGCATCAGAAGGTATAGAGTTTAATACAGATTCCAGGCATAATATACCTTCTCACAATTAGTTGAAAGTGCTGTTTTGTAATTAAAGGGTGAAGTGGGGCATGATGAACATATGGAAAAGGAGACCCTTAATAAGTGATGGAGCCTTCAAAAGAAATTGCTAATTAGTATGCATTTGATGTGCACTATACCAATTTTAAGACTTTGCCTTGAATAAATTGCTATGTTGGGTGTTCGAAGGAGTGGTGAGATTAGCATTTACAAAGGGGGCAATTTTCTGTCTTCTTGACTCTGTTAAATGGAGGAAATAACTTCCAAGACTGGAGCAGTAGTTAGCCCATCAATCATTCTCACAGCTGGAAACTGGGGATCCCAAATGCAGAGATCAGTTAATCCGTCAGCTAATAAGTTCATAGTGGCACCATATGGCGCAGGGCCACTCCACACTGGGACAAGGACAGAACTGTTTACACAGGCATGCTGCTTTCTCAGGTAGCTCCCTGCTGACAGAACCCTTTGTTCTGAAGGATCAATTTACTTTGCACAGTAAATTGACTGAATTGATCAGTTCAGAGCATATAATTGTTGACTAATCCTGTGGAATCATGTCCCATCCGTGTGAGAGGGACAAAAGGGTGCTGCCCATGGCCTGGTCTGGGGCTCCATCCTGGGGTTATTCTCATTGGATAGGCCAGACACTGATTAAAGGACCAGTGGACAGCAGATGTGTTGTCAGCATTGACTTCAAACGCCAAAGGGAAGAGAAACCTTGGAATGCCCAGAAGGGCTTTTCTGGGTATCTTTACTCAACTGGCATCATGACTTAACTTGGAATAGAAACAGTCAGTCAAGGCAATTTAGGTGCAAATTCTTTTCAAATACATGCCAGTAGTGATGAAAAGTGCTGCTCCATCTCCAAATCTAGCAAGTGATTCCACTCATGTATATTTCTAAACTTATCTTCTATTTCTTTACAAAAAAAGAAAAGGAAGACAAAAAAGTTTAAGAGTCGTGTTTGGAAAATTGTAGAAGCTGCAGTTTAAGTGAGAAACACATTTCTTAGGCATTGTGCAAAAGTGGCTGAGGTATCCACTGTCATGCCTGTGTATGGGGTATGGGAAAATGCACCAGGGCTTTTGAGAGCAAATTAGAGCAAAATCTTCTCATCCCTGCCCATGAGTGTGAACCCTTGTGCTTTGTTCTATAGATGTGTTTGATCTGACTTTGTTTTTTCCTTCTCACATAAAAAATAAAAGAAGAATAAATAAAATGAAAAAATTCCACCAATAGAGATAAATGTTGGACATAGTTCTCTTCAACTAAAGATTTTTTTCAATAGTTAGTGTCAATAGAATCATTTCACATCAATGGCTTGAAAAAAGAATTGTATTCAATAGGAACTGCAGCCATTTGGAGTTGCTGAAAGGACATTTGCTTATTAAATGTCTGAACAGTAATGAACTTTATATAACCACCCCAAGAGTTTCCACCAATTAGACAACTACTAATTTCTTCACTTATTTTACTGAGAATAAATGTCTGAGATCAGTGTCATAAAGAGAAATCGCAGCAAGTTTTTGGTTTGACAGTATTTGGAATCTTAGTGGTTATCTCAGTTTTTCTCTTTCCTATAAAGTGTATGTTCTTGACGATACTTAAGTCAATAGAGAAGGGCATACAATTTAATGGTAGCTGATGTTTTATCATAAAAATCTAAAATTAATAATTCAGAAATATTATCAATATATCTTCCCATATTTCTATGTGTCTAATTTTTTTCACTCGTGGAATTTCTAATTTCTCTATTACTACATCCACAGTCAACAGGATTCTATAGCATTGAAAAGCAGCAAAACCAATAAGTATTTGCATATTTTATTTTAGAAACTACCATAATGAGAATGAGATAAAATATAAACAATTTTGTAGAAACACTTTTAACTTGGAAAATTTAAAAAAAGCAAAAGCAGAAATGTAAATTGTATAATGAAAACATCATAAGTGGAATCTAATGTGAAAGCAGGCACTTTGCCAAACAATCCTTTTTAAGGAGCAAAAGCTCTTTGTAATTTTTTGTTACAATTTTCCCTTTCAAATGTCATCAAATTGGATTCTCCTGCTCCATAGGTAGCATATGAGGCAATCTTTAACTGTTTCTGAAACATTCATTTGCCAATTTTCCCTTTGTTTAAGTAAAATTCTCCCAAGTGCATATCCTAAAGTTGACATGAGTTCCCAGACTCTAAGTCACCAAGACTGAATCTATTTCCTTGCTCTGTTTTGAATCTGGCCAAATCTCCACCTCCCTCATAGCTCAGCATTTACCATACTGCAGAGGTAATACCAAAGTTCTTCCATTGTAAACTAAAAGACAGAACTCATAGCCATTGAAACATACGTTTTATTTTGCATGTTCATGGTATACTATGTAGTTGGAATTGAGTAAAGTTTCATACATTTAATAACTATTAATTTAATGATTGTTTCAATATAAGTAATGGTTTGGAGAGGTTCTAAACATAACATCTCACAAAAATATCGCCAAGGAGTTTCCACCCATTGCTTTATTTTATGTGTACTCATATTCTTCCTATTATAGGTTCTCTATAATAGTTACACTCAAATTATTTGGGATTTTTCATTAATCAGAAAATAAATAATGTACCTCACAGTTAGTGACAATATATTCCAACTTTCAAGACTAATTTAAATTCATTATCCCAAAATCTTTGCATAAAATCTTCAATGTGTATAACCTTTTTATTTTTTAAGTTTGCAAAAAATTAGGACTCAAGGAAAAATATATGCTTTATTCTCCCCTTTGTTACTGCTGACCTTCTCCTCCCTGGGCCTTTCTCAGCAAAGACAAAGAAAACTTCTCTCCTGTCTCATTATTCAATGTCCCTTTTCAGGCTCTTTCTCTTAAATGCATCATTAGATGTACTTTCTTTCTTCTGTAGTCTCAGACTAAATAAATGCCTATTCAAGGGCTTTAGAAATTTGCTGTTTTTCAGAACTAGTTTTGGGTACATGGGTTGGTCAGTAGAGTTCTTCATAGACTAAGACAAGGCAAAGGTCAAGACCTAGGGTGATTCCTCGTTGCTAATGCGGCAATTTCTTCATCAATCCACCTAAAAGTTTACTCTCAAGTTCATAATATTTCCCTTTCCTATTTTATCTCCTTAGCAATAATTCCTATTTATCATATTATGTATTTGGCTTGTCTTCTTTACTG
Source organism: Cebus imitator (assembly GCF_001604975.1). Classification (NCBI taxonomy): domain Eukaryota; kingdom Metazoa; phylum Chordata; class Mammalia; order Primates; family Cebidae; genus Cebus; species Cebus imitator. The sequence goes on from NW_016107331.1 coordinate 8,471,323, forward strand.
TTTCCTTTCCCCTAAACGTAAGCGCATGAGGTTAGAGATCATTGTTTTATCCATTTCTGTTTACCAGTATCTTGAATAATATCTAGGACATAATAGTCCTCAAAAATAGTTTGAGATCCTTGCACAAAATACATACACAAAAAGGGAACCTAATATACTAATTTCTATCAAAGAAAGTGAATAATTGTAAATATTATTTCAAGACTTTTTGCAGGCTTGTTTAATGTTGAGTCTGTAAATGTTTATTTTTCAGATTGTGAATTATCTGTTACTTGCAGGCATTGCTGTGGGTAAAAATGGAAACAGAAATAGTAGGAAAAAGTAAAATTCTCTCTTTCCTTAATTTGTTTTATGTCTTAATTAAAGATTTGACATAATATGGAAATTAAAAGCCAATAATGGGGTTGAGGAATATTCATGCATTTAATTTTATCCATATAATAGTATTTGTCTCTCTCACTATGAATTGCTACAGAATTGATACTTTGTTAGTATAAAAGTTTAAGGTTTTACATGTCCAATTTTTAAAAAGAACCATGACGTAAAGTCACTATGCTATAAATATAATATAATTTATTTAATTATAATATGATAGGTTACACAAGATAACTTTTCTCTTAAAAGTTGTATTCTAGCCTGTGATATGCTGGAGCCAGCTTTTGAACTTTCCAGTTCACGAGAGCTGATTTTGTACATTTGTTCCAAAATCCACATTTAGTGGCATCAAATGGGTGGCTTGAAATTGACTGTAGTGGAAGTATCACAAAAATTGGTAAATGCTACAAATCAGGGTTGTGAGACTTTTATGAGCTCACCACTACCCTTATTTGAGTCTGATGAAACTGAAAGCTAGCTAGCACATGACTAAATAAAAGACAGATACAATTTCCCAACATAAAATACTTCTTGATTCATACTAAACTTCCTAACCCATCTATTTCCCCTTTTCCTATCAAGCCAAGTAATAGTCAAGTATCACTCTTCAGATGAAGAGGTTTGCCATAGCAACTACTATTTTTCCAGGTGTCCAATCTGTACTTATAATATGATGAATGATGATGGTGTATTGGTAACAAATCTCAATCTAAAGAAAAGGAAAAGCTGTTTTGTTACTTCCTTGAAAATGCAGGATGTCAGTATATTTGGGTTACTTTGTGCTAACCCCTCTTCCTGGTATTTTTGTGTAGGGTTATTTAGAAATGAACAGAGAAACAGGAAGTTGCTTTTAATTCGTTTGCAAGAGTGGTCTGAGTATTACATAGTACATTCGTATCAAATGTGCTTTAGGAAACCATGAGAGTCTAATTAATTTAAAAATATCTTTAGTGGGACAAAGAAGCCTGGCATATTTTTAAATAATTTTAAAAAGTCATGAAGATTCAAGTTCTGATGTTTCACCTGAGGAATGTTTGAAGGAATTGCATTATTCCTTGAACAAGAGATAGATCATATGTTTTAATGTCTTGCTTTTTATTATCTTAGTTGCTTTGCAATAGTGAAATACCATAGACCAGGTGGTTTAAAGAACAAACAGTTATTTTTCACATATCTGGAGACTGGAGGTCCAAGAGCTAAAGTTGACAGATTCAGTATCTGATGAAGACCCTCTTCCTGGCTAGCAGATGGCTACTTTCCTGCTGTGTGCTCACATGGCAATGAGAAAGAGAGAGGGCTCTGGTCTCTTTTTTTCTTATAAGGACACTAATGCCATCATGGAGTCTCCACCCTCATGACTTCCTTTAAACCTAATTACTTCCCAAAAGCCTCACCTCCAAATACTATCACATTGTGATTAGGTCTTCAACAAGAATTTGGTAGGGACACATTTTATCTATATCATTTGCATATGCTCACATCTTAATGCTTTTTGTTTTTCGAAACATCTTCATGTGTTGGTGGGTTCTTATTTAGAAAACCAATATTATTTTATTACCTAAGTAAAAGATAATTTTGCTTTATTTTTGTGTTTAAAAAAAGATCTGAGCTAAGTAACATTTGTAAACATGAAGATACTGCACACTAAAATCAGAGGGTAAAGAGAGCAGGTTCTCAATGATTTTAACTAAAAATACTTAAGAATATTTCACTGATCTTTTAAAAGACAAGAGCAAAACAGTAGGTCAATATATAAATTATTTAATGTCTTCTATAGTCTCATAATTCTAAACATTAGAGATAACTGAGTTTTTTAGTTCCCACAATTTGTAAAGCACATGTCTCAAAAAATAAGACATTGAATAAAAATCTTGATATGTATTCACTAAGGAAAGCACAAATAATCTTATTAAAACATTGATATAAACAGTTCTCATTCGGGATGACTTGTCTGAGTCAGAAGAATGTAATTGTGGAAATAAAAAGGGGCATTTATTTTACATTACTAAAAGTGTAGCATACTTAATCTCCAAAGTCTATCTCATCCTGAGACCCATTCATGGAATGGTGATTAACTGTTCTCACATAGCCTCCATACTTTCCAATCTAAGAGAAAATAATTAAGAAACTGTGGAAGACAAACTAGCAGTTGCTGTGACTTTCTCATAAACTGGAGATGGATAAAACAAAATAAAGATCTTTTGAATCTCAAAGTTGGTGACATTTGTCTGTGGAATCAGCAACTGCAGTGCCAATAAATCACTATATCCTGTTCTCGCAGTTAAAGTGAAAGATTGTCAGGATTATCAGGACTAGTTCAACCCTAACTGCAATAGTTCACCTCATCCTCAGCCACACCCCTACACATATGTATATACACTTACACACAAAGATATCATAGAACCTCAATGCTACAAGACTAAGAAATCATTTGACCCATAGTGAATAAACGTAAGGCATGCATAGCAATGTTCACCACCCCAAACTACCATGCAGATACCACTAATTGACTGCAGCATTTCTCCCCCATTTCCAAACTTGGGTTCCCATCATACATAGCTTAATGCTCCAGATGACCAGTACCAATTGAACAGGAATAACACATAACATGAAAGCTATTTACCAATCCTAATTTTGGCAAACCATTTTATTTAACATTTTTTTCTGCATGATATTCTGAGCTAATGAAAACTATCTTCTCATCCCATTACAAAGATACAGTTGCTGGATAAAAATATAGTAAAAGACTTTTTAAATTGTAACTGAATTAAAAAGGAAAAAAAGGAATTCTCATATCTGAGAAATGAAGAACTGCTTTTGTGTTAGTTGATACCATGTTAGGCCAGGTATCAATGATTTGTTTATAAATCATTATTGGCAAACACTTGGTTCTTAATACTCAAACAGCTTGAAGACATATGACACTGGAATCATTCCAAGTGAGGTGCTGAAAGTGAATATGTTGCATAAACCAGGTATCCTGGAAAAACAATGTCCTATGAAAAAGGAATTGTAAGACTTACCCATCAGTTTTGGTAAGCAAAAAAAGAAAAACAAAGTACCATGAGAAATAATATCTCTAACCCTTCCTTCTCCATATATGTATTTATAATCCCTGTACCACTGTGGAACATTGCAGAAAGATATTAGGGCAAAAACCAGTTACAGACCAATAAAACCCCTGGAGCCTAGAAGAAGCTAACAGAAAAAGCTAAATTTGGATACACCTAAAATCTAGGGCACAGAAACTCTCCCTTAAAAAAGCATACAGCTGAAGATAATTTTACAATCAAAAACTACAAATCACACAGTATATGATTCACTATGAAATTGGCAGAGCCAAAATAGAAAAAGTAGTACTACAAGACCTTGGAATAATGAAATGATTTGAAATATTTCACAAAACAAGTAGAGTAATTCTAAAGTTCAAAAATAGATAATACTTCTGGTGTGTCAGGCAATTTTCTAAGCATTTTTATTTAATAATTTATTTATCATTGCAACAACTCCTAAGGTAGATATTATTACTATTCTTATCCTACAGATAAGTAAACTGAGCCTATGAGTGGCAAACACAAAATTACAAAGCTAGAAAGTGGTGGTAAGGAACTTAAATTTAGGCAATCTGACTCTAGAATCTGTATTTGAACACTATGCTCTACTACTGTTATAGTAAGAATAAAATAACTACCATTTGTTTAGTACTTACTATGTGACAGAAAATGTTCTAAGTGATTTTCTCATACTAACTTACTTAATATTCACAATAAACCTAGGAAGTAAGTATTATTATAATTCCTATGTTACCGATCAGAAACTGAGGCATAGAGAGATTGTCATATCTGTTAGGGCTACTATGACAAAATACCATAGACTGGGTAGCTTACAAACAACAGAAATTTATTTCTCACAATTCTAGAGGTTGGGAAGTCCAAGATCAAGGTGTCAGTAGATTCACTTCCGTGTCTGGTGAGGGTTGTCTTCAGGTTCATAAGGCATATTCTTGCAGCATCTTTGCATTGCAGGAAAGACAAAGAAGCTCCCTTGAGTTTCTTTTACAAGAGCACTAATCCTATTCATAAAGGCTCCACCCTCATGACCTAATCACCTTCTAAAGGCCCTACTTTGTAATATTATCTCATTGGAATTAGGTTCTAACATACGAATCTGGGGAGACACAAAAATTCAGACCATAGCAGATGTTGAGTAACTATCCGCAGTTACACAGCTAGAAGTGAAGAGTCAGTCTTTCTGTAGTTCATGTCCACTATGCTATACTATCTACCATGATGGCACAGAGAGTTTGAAAGTAAAAGTGAGTAAAGGGGATTGGAAAGGAATATACTCTGAGAAGATACTAATCAAAAAGAATGTTGTCACAATACACATATCAAACAAAATAGACCTTAAGTTTAAAAGCAGGGTCAGGTATATACAGAATTATTATATAATGATAAACACATTCACTCATAAGATTTAACAATCCTGAACTTGCATGTGCTTAACAACATAGCCTCAAAACATATAAAGCAAAATTTAAGGGACTGACAAGGAGAAATTGACTACTTTATAATAGTAATAGGAAAACTAAGAAACATTTTTCAGAAACTGAGGGGTCAAGAAAGCAAAGAATTAGTGAACTTAAAGCAACTAAAGTTTAGAGAGATAAAGCGAAGAGTTATAGGGACATACTGCTAGATAGGGGTAGATCCAGGAACAGTAACATTTCTTTATATTTGCATAATTCTTTGTATTAAAAAAATAATTTCATACGTAACACGATTTTATTTTGAACATCCAAGTACTGAGAAAACTTCAGTAACAGATAACAATTCTGGCATGTCAGGCAATCTTCTAAGCATTTTAAATAACCTGTGTTGAGAATATAAGGGAGTTTCCTTCATATGTTTGCTGGCAGGGAGAAAATAAAAATTTGAAAAAAGATTATGGCAAAGGGTAATATATACTTTTATACCAGGTCCCACCACCTCTCATTCTCTGCCTAGGCTCACAATCACTGACAAAAGACGATTTTATTCTAATCGCCCAAATAATTTTCACATGGGCAACATACTAGAGAAAACCTTCTTTACTTCAGAACTTTTTGATACCTTCCTAATAGGGAATTTGTAATGTGGAATGAGTTTGGCTCTTTTAGGTGCAATAAAGTTACTGTAAGTAGTAAAAGGAATGGAACTAGCCAAAACGTGAGATATAATCTGCTCCCCTGGAGCCTAGACTTGAAAAAGGTCATTCCAAATTTGCCACAGCACTACAGATCATGGCAGCCAGATTCAATGGAATTTTACCACTAAATTATTACCATTGATCATTAACATAACATAGTTCTCTCTTGGTCTGTGGTTACTTTTCTATTTCCTCCTCTTTTACCATCTGGATTTACTCTGCATTTTGTCTCTACATCACAACTTTCCTTTATTGGAACTCCAGTTCACATAACACTTTGGCTTTGTTGTAATCTCATGATCCTTATGATCATCTACCAACTGCCCAATACTCTCCACATTTCCCAAATACCTCTAAAATTGAGCAGATTACTTTCAGAATACCTTTTCATCCCAGGTGACCTCATAGGCAGCTGTCTAGCATATTATTCATTATGTTTGGGTCAGGCACCCACATATTCTGCTATTGCCAAGGAAGACATAGCCTCAAACATGTCTAGTCAATGTTCCTTTTTGTCTGTGCGAAAAAACTATGGGTTTAGCATAATTTTGAGACCTCAATAAAGAAAATTTTATTTATACATGTTTACCTGAATTCTACAATAACATAGAAAACAATTTTTAAGAAAACAAAAAGCTTTTTCATATTACTACTACTACAGTCAATTCTTTTTCCACACCATAGTTATTTCTCAAGCAATAACCTTTATTACCATATTGTCTTCATACTATTAGATGCATATTTCTACCTACTATGAAAATGATTATTCCAAAATTTTAAAATAGAGTGATTCACAAGTTCTAATATTTTTCTATTTCTTTCAAACTTAAAAGTACCAAATAGAAAATAATCAAGATGACCCACTATAGTACTTGCTATCTAGGATTTGGGAGGATAATTTAGGTTGGTTTTTTAAAAATTAATTTTGTTCAGATCACAGAAGTGCTAAATACAAGTTTATAATAATAAAAACCAAGACTAACTCTGAATGACTGGTGGGAAGAAAAGTCAATGGCATGATGATTCCTGGCAAACAGCCATATCACATGCTTCTTTTCATATTGGAGTCCCTAGAGGGCAACATATACACAGAAAATGAGCTTTGACTGAACTGACACAATGTGTCACCATCATGAGGCAAAGTCCAGAATGGTGATGCTATAGATGAGCCATGAGTTCAAAAGACTCCAAACTGTCTAGGAACACTTCCAAAACTTTATTACAGTATTTTTGTGAGACTACAAAAGGGTGACTTTTAAAAATGTTAAAAAGGGAGATATTCTAAACTACCATAGAATCAAACACAGTGAAAATTACCTCAATTGCCTTCATAATTATACCTAGGCACACACACTGTAAAACTCTCTCAAATTCACCATTGATGTCTGGAGGAAAAAGACTTCTCTTTCATGCACTCCCTTCTGGATTTTCTATTTTCTTGTGTTACCAAGCCCAGTCTTAAAAGAATGCCTCCTTCCCTAAACAAAGAAGGTCCTTGGCTGGTACAGCATAGCTGGACTGTCAGACACTGACAGACTGAAAAGCTACAAATCTGCAATGAACCAACAATAGGGGTCCATGACCTTTAGCACCTTCCAGAGTTGTCTGACCCCATTCCTTTGTCTCTCTCACTTTTAGTTTTGGGCATGTTACCTACAGCTCCTTCAAAGATCTGAAGTCATCTTAATATGTTTCTGTAGAAGTTAAATTCCCAATTTTAGATCTTTTTAGTGAAAGTTATATTAACTTTTAACACATTCTTTCACTCTTTTTATTTACCCTGTGAAGATTTTCACAGATATTCACAAAGCATGGTCTTTGATTTCTGAGAACTTATCTGCTGCTGGATATTCTCATTTCCTTTCTGTTGAAATAAGAAAATAATAATAATATGACTCAGCCATTCTGACAGGCTCACTAAAAAATTTTCAGTTTGCACAGTACATAGCAACAAGTGACCTGTTAAATGATGACAAATCCTTTAGATTATGGCTTTAGACCTTTAACCTTTTGACTTTAGGTTGTATCCAGGGAGCAGTCAGAGAGGAAGAATGCAATAAACTGCTTGTAATCTAGTGGTCTCAAAAGAAATTACATCAAAACCAGCTGTTACCCCACTAGTCATTAAAGACTGACAACATGTTAACTAACATACGGCCATTATATTGAAAGAGACTTTTCTCCCCACCCACTGCCAAACTAGTAGAGGACTCTTGGTTCACTTAACATCAGAAAATGTGGATGCAACGAAGCAACTCAACACTTAAACTATCAATAAGTGAGTTGCATTTAGTTGAGACATAACCTCTTTATTTTAATGTTTTTGAGGGATCTGGTCAATTTAGAACATTGTAATTTAGATATCTTGGCAGTTAGAATAACTTTTCTTTAGATTTTTTTAATGTGTGTGTGTAGGATTGCACCCGTCTTTCCTCCCACCTGCCTTTTGAAATGAAGAAAATTGACGCAGGGATTTTAATGATAAAGTACGATTCCCCCGGTACCACTTTCTGAATTCTTTTACTTGAAATGTTGAAGGACTTTGTGTTGGATGTCACACCAGTCTATGTCTGACAAACAACGACATGTCAAAGCTGTGGCATAAAAGCTTGAAATGTAGTACACATATTCCTGGGGATTGTCATCCAGATACACCAGCATGTAAAATATAGCAAACAGTACTGGTAGGTTCCCAAGATAAAAGCCAAAGTCAGACTGGGAGGCATACAGTGGTGGCTTAAAAACATGGTGTAGAAAACATGTTGCTAAGTGCCTATTACAAACACAACCTGTGTAAAACAGAGAGAATGCCAAGGGCATCCAAAGAAGAGAAGATGCCTTTCCCCACCTGGGAAACCAAACATTTGAGCAAGAGGGAAAAGCCAGTGACACAGCCGGAGGACAAATTCAGCAAGCAGCACCATTCCTGAGGCATCTTTATGACCTTGCTCTCTGTTAGGCAGAGTTCTGTAAGCAATCCCCTCAAACTCTTCCTGCATTTTTCTCATTTCTAGCACTACATTCTATTTTGATTTTTGTAGTTGAACATATTCTAAATTTTTAAGCATATTTAGCCAAAAATTAAATATCTATTTTATATTAAAAAACAATACCAGGATGTGATCTTATGAGGCTAATAGCATATTTTTTAATTTGTAGATGCATGGCCAAGTCTTTATACATTGAGGGTATATGGGTGCTTTGTTTTGTTTCTTTTTTTTTTCTAACTCAAATACCAAGAATAAAAATATGGCATTCACCTGTTCGTTCATTCAGTTGCTGCATAATTGTCAGCTGGCAGCCTACCCCAGTACGAGGCCTGGTTCAACCAAACATGAGACCAAAATTTACACTCCTACTTTTTGCTTTCTTTCGGTTTTTTTTTTCATAGAGATGCACAGTCTCTCTATGTTGTCCAGGCTGGTCTTGAACGCCTGGTCTCAAGAAGCCTCCTGCTTCAGCTTCCCAAAGTGCTGGGACTACAGGTGTCGGCCACCGCGCCAGGCCAACTTGTTGCTCTTTATTGTGGGATTGAACAAAGGGCAGTGGAGTCAGGGAACCCATATTTGAATCATGGTTCAACTCCCTGTTCTTTGCTCTTGGCACAACTTCTCCAGGCTTCTGCTATCACATCTGTAAAATGCAGTCGTTAAGGCCAATGCTTTTAAATTTCACAGATTTTTTTGAATGAAAATTCTCTAAAATAACATTCATGAAAGTGTTCTGTATAATTTATGTAATGCATAAAAGAATTAATAATTTTATTATCTCCTTTTATTACCTCCTACAACTACCTAATTCTCTAGAAGAGTGAGTGGGGACCATGCTTCCTGGAACTATCTACCTCTACTGTCTGCCGGGTTGATCCTATACGAATGCTCTTACTGCTGGAACCTCTACTATCAAGTCACAATATCAGAAGGACACAAATATTCATTACTAAGTAAAATGTTAGTGATGCTCATATGTCAGGTATTCCTAATCATTATAATAATAATACATTTGGTACTTGTCACTAGTAAGTGGGGAAAAAGCAAAGCCACATTCACTGACCCTCTAACTGCACCCCTCCATTGTTAGTCCACATACATTTTCTTTTCTTGTTTTTTAAATTAAGCCAAACAGAAAGACATATATCACATATTCTTACTTATGTGTAGAATCTAGAACAACTGAACTAGAAACATAGAGTAGAATGGTATTTACCAGAGGCTGGGGTTGAGGAAGCGGTAGGGGGAGGATAGCTGAAGGGTACAAAGTCTCGGTTAGACACCTATGCATTCTGAAAAGGATTGTAATAACTTATTTATATACTTATTTACGTACTTCATGACACTTTTCCACTCTTTTACCCTTGTTAAGGCAGAGAAATTCTCCATATATTGATAATACTTATGGCTTCCCTCTCCAGTGAAAATTCTCACCCGTCACATGCTTCCTTTGGTTTATATTTTTAGGAAGATTCCATGTTGAATGTGGACATGCAAGTGAATATAGTACACCTTTTTTTAAACTCTACCCAATTCACAAGTTTACCCTATTTGTCTCAAAATGTCTTTCTACAATCTCATAACTAGGTTCTATGTCAGCCCATATTTATATTCTGTGACTATGCTTCATTGGGCCGGGATGGACATGTGACCTAAGTTCAATCAATCCCATCCTGTTACCCTAATTATGGACTTAAGACTTAGAAACTGTCAGTTAGAATATTTCTACATGTTGCACAAAACATAACCTGTAAATTCAAACATTGCAAGGGACGTGTCTATGGAGAAAAAAAATGGGTAACTAAGTGAGATGATGGGTATGTTAATTTGTTCTGCTATGGTAACCATTTAAAAATACATATGTATCTTATAACATTATGTTTTATACCCTAAATAAGATTTTTGAAATTAAAAAATAACTGTCAAAGAGAGAAGCATAAAACAGATAGTGATAAAGAAGGCAAACTGAGAGGGTTCAGTTACTTTTATCACAACTTTTCATATGCATGGGTAAAACTCTGTTTCACAAGACATTCCTATATCTCTATAATAAATTCCATGTTTTTTTATTGTTAGCCTGTATAAAACTGATGTATGTTACATTCAAAGTTCTAAAAAATATAGGGAGATTTTATACTAACCAATCTAAAAAATCTAATAGCCTAAAAAATGTGAGAAACATAGAGAGAATGTTTAGGTGGAAAAGAAATTTCTAGAAAAATTTTATACATTTATCATAAGAAGTAAAATACAATGAAAATTATACAAGATTTGGTGATATTAAATCTATTGTATTAGAGATTTATTATATTTTTGGAGCAAATTCTTGCATCAGTTAGTCAAACCAAATGACAGCTAAATTTTTGTCACACTGTGGGCTAACTTTTATCTTTGATTTGATTTAAAAAAATATAGAGAGATGTATATAAAATATCATATTGTTTGGATAGTTAAAAGATCCTTTCATTGGACCAAGAATCAATGACATGCAAACAGCGATAAACAGACCTAGTCTCTCTCAGACTTAGACATCCTAGAGAAGTAGCTTCTTCCAGAGTGGGGACAGAACATATAAGATGAGCCTGGAATATTTTCTCATGCCAGAATGTGCCAAAAAAAAAAAAAATGATGAGAGTGTGTAACAAGAACAGAGAAGTTTACTTGAAGGAGCTCCCACTGACCAAATCTGAGACAATTTGTTGACCACAATAATTAAGAACAATAATTACTTTTAAAACATTGAAAAACTAGGAATTCATAAACCCATACCATTAATTAATTAGTAAGAAGAAAAGGCATTTTGTTACAGTTGAGTATCAATTACCAACTGACAAATGTAGAAAGAGTGGAGAAGTTGGAAAATCAGCATTTTGCAACCATCATGATTAAGACTAGGTCAGACAAAATCTATCAACAAATGCTCAATCCAGAGAGAAACTTTGACAAGGTGTAGAATATTTTCATGAACTTAAATGATGTCCTCATAGGCTGCTTATTAATAATAAGGAAGAAAAAATGGCAATTACACTGTGGAGAAATCAAACACCACTTTGACCACCTGATCGAAAATACTATTACATTGAAAGTAATGCCAAAAATCACAGTTACTTTTGTACCAACTTAATATCAGCAATGTTGGACAGATAGACATCATGCATCTGTAGGTGTAATACACAACATCGCCTATGTAGTGTTTTGGCCAAGAATAAATAAACTGAATGTAAAGTTTCATTTTAAAATAACCAGACAAATCTAAATTGAGAGATGTTATATTTTTTAAATGGGGAGAAATGTCAATGTCATTTAAGGTAAAGAAAGGCTATGGAAATGTGACCAATTAAAGGAATCTAAAAAGATGTGCCAATTAAGTTGCATTATCTGCCCTGGATTCTGTACTGGGGGAAATAAATAACATGCTGTAAAGGTCATTATGGGATCAATTTTAAAAACTGGAAAATGGACAATAACTTAAAGTATTGTATCAATGTTAAATTTACTGAAGTTGACCATTGCGCTGTGGATATGTGAGAGCCTATTCCTGTTTTTAAATACACACTGAAGTTATTAGGGATATCCCGAAAAGCCCTGTGGTATATAATTTGCCATGAAATGGTTCAGAAAACAAAACGATCTAGATAGATAGATAGATAGATAGATAGATAGAGCAAATTATAAAACAAATGGGGCAAAATGTTCACATAGGTGATTCTGGGCAAAAGTTTTGAATGTTCTTTGGACTATTTTTATTCTTGCATTTTTTCTGTAAGTTTGAAATTATTTCCCAAACAAAAAGTTCAAATTTAAAAAGGATCTTTTCAGAGACCAGAATGAGACCATGGAAAAATGTCTAATCAGGCTTCTCAAACTGTTCTAAGAGATGCCAATAGGTGTTCTGAAAATATAAATAGCTGAAGTTTAAACAAAGTTTAAAATATTAGGATAAAATAATACAAGGTTCTTTATAGAAAAACTTGTAGAACATTCCTTATGTTGTTGATGGAGATTGTAAAACTCAAAAAAAAAGTGAGGGGCTTTATCTTGAAGTATTTACAAAATATTTTTGGGCACCAAACTCCTTTTTAATCTCCTGTCTAGAGAGGGAAAATTTAGATTTTGATTTTTAATTTTGCTTGATTCTTATTCTTGTAAATCAGAATCAAAGTAGCTAACATTTCTAAAATACTTACTCTGTGCCCGTGCCTTATTTTTTGTTATTGTAAGTATATAAAGAAGTTGCTCTCACCTCTATTAAATAGATACAGCTTAATAATAACCTAATTATACATTTTTAAATCACTGAAAGAGTGTAATTGGATTATTTGCAACTCAAAAGAGTAATGCTTCAGGGGATGAATACCCCATTCTCCATGATGTGCTCATTTCATATTATACACCTTTATCAAAATATCTCATGTACTCCATTAATACATATACCCACTATATACCCACAACAATTAAAAATTAAACAGGTACAGCTCAGAGATGTCATGTGACTTACCCAAGGTCACATATCTAAGTCAGAAGACTGACTTGAACTCGGGATACCTGGCTGTGAAGTTGAGTTTGACCTCAACGCTATACTGTCAAATTGATTACTACCAAAATCTAGAGCCTTCACCCCCAGTCTTGACCTCTCCCTAAATCACTAAATAAAAATACCTAGCTTATTTTCTATCTTAATTTTTAGTCATTTAAAGAGTTGAACAATCTACCAATTATCATGGTGTTCTGATTATGTTATCCTTTATTTTTATATTTTACAATGAAAAGTAAGCTTCTTGTATTTCCTGATACACACATATGACAACTATTTCAAATACTAAAACACATAGTTTATCTTAAATAATTCTAATTTCTGTATTGTTTGTGTGTTGTTTTATATTTCTAATACATTGCATTAGTCTCCCACTTCTAGAAACTTCAGAATACTGTTATTATTATTAAGTAACATTTACATAGCACTTTATATTACCAAGCATTTTGCAATCAATTCTATCAGTTGTTCCTCCCAGGATTCTCCTAATGTAAGACGGCAGTTAGTTAAATCCTCTGAATAGAGTCTAAATGAAAATTATTTCAAATAGGTTTAGTGGAACTTTGTCAAAGTTTCAAGGCTACTCTTTTGGGTGGTACCAAGAGCACAACTCAAGAAACATGGCCAATGAAATCATTATCGGCCCAAAAAGTTGATAGTGCTAGACAAGAAAGCTGCTAAATCATGCCTATCTGCAAGAGAAATTGTGTCTCAAATATTTTTATTACTGATTCGTTTCTGAAGTTAGTTGCACATCAGGCTCATTTTCTTTCCATTTGTAATTTTCAAGTTTCTTCACTGTAGGCTAGCCTTTGAATTCCTACTTTAACAGAAGTTCTAAACAGCGCCTTACTTTCATATGTATTACAATAACATTTCATGAAAAGAAGAACATAGATCTGTTATTTAATAATGAAGAATTATCATACAAACAGCAATGCTTCTCTTAGCAACCACTGATGTAGAAATTGATAGCTTTTAGGCTGCAGTTTCCTCTGCCCAACTTGGCTGGTAACTTTCCAACGAAATGACAGTTTGCCAGTATGCAAAGCCACTAGATATGCACAGCTAACTGTCTCTACAAAAACAACATTGTGATCTCAGTTACTGTTTATTTTACTAGCCTAAGTTCATCAATCAAAACCTATCAGGAGAAGAGCCAATGGTGAAACCAGTTACAAAGGTGAATTCAGGTATCAGCATTCTGCTTATAAAAAACAAAACAGTGCGGACATTTCTCCAATGTCTAAATTATAAAATCATGGCCCAATTGATTAAAATAGTAACTGTGTTCAGTAATTAGACCAACTCCACCAAGGTGATCCAAACCAAAGTCGAGTTCTGGGAACCAGTTTGTGTGTCTCTCTAAGCCTGACTCTTCAGCCCCATTTTCAACTACATTGAGCGCTCATAGGTTGTTGCATCTATGGCTTTGCCAAGACCTAGTGCTCTCCCATGTCCTTTTCTCTCTTCTCCTCTCTCTCCCTCAAATCCTAACTGTATCCCCATCTTCTTGTCCACTTTTACTCTTTCTTCTTAATCCCTGCCATATGTGGTGGCTCATGCCAGGAATAACAATAGCTCTGCATTATATGCTCAAATTGTAGAAATATGGGTTTCCCCTTTGGTGGTATTTCCATTGTGAGGTTAGAAAATCAGGGTGTTTGTGTATCAGATTGTTTGCCTTTTCTTCAATATTCACAATATTCACTGAAAAATATTTAAGACTAAGATAACGACCTCAGAGATTTTATTTAAGGTTTACATGTCACTATGCAGTCTGTTCTTCCCACAAGAATTTAAAATAAGCACATTAAAATAGAATTTGCATATTTAAAATTACAATTTAAAAGCTAGTTTATTTTCTGGAGATTTCTATGGCCTATATTTAACTATGATATTGGACACAATTTATTTCCCAAACCAGGATCTATGTTTCTGAGATCTTTAATCCCACAGGGTAAAGTAAGACAGTTTCAAGTACAACTGTAAATACACAGCTGTGTATCCCTTTTGTGTCACAATTCACAGTGGCTTTGTTGATCTCAAAAGTACTAAAATCAATTTGATTTTCATGCCATAAATATCATTATTCTGAGCAATTGAAAGATTAGTAGGTGAGAGTCTGCGTACTGTTGTTTCTAAGCAAAAATGGAAAAGCAAAGTTTCACGATCGATTTTTGTCAGATATGTGAACACCCGTTCTATAGAATTTAACTTCTGTTTTGACAGCTTATTGAATACTCCCTCAACTTTTCCCGCCTGATGATGTCTCCCATTAATTAATACCCATTCTCTGTTCACAGTTTTGATAGAACAGCAGTAGTTGTTAACACTCATAATCACAATTGTTCAGGTATGTATTTTGTCTGTGTTATGTGTAAGCCTCAGATATGAAGTATTAAGAGAAATGTAAAGTAAAATTTCTAGAAATAAAATTGTTTTGTAATAACAATAAGAACTGTTTTTATTTCACGTTTTTCCTTTCCTTATGCTGGTATCAAACTCCATAAAGTATCTAACTATATTTTTATTTTTTGTATGAATAAGACTACAATAATTTCATTTAAAAAAATTGTAATACATCTAGAAGACACTCTTCTTACTTGGTGGAACTGGGAGCAACTTTTTACAATGCAAATAATGGTCATCAAGGGATGTCACATATTAGAATACAATGTTTCCCTTAGAGTTCAATGTAATTTAGAAATATATAACCTTGCAACATTTTTAAAGATTAGGGAATTTTGGTGCAATGTTTCTCCAAATTTTTAAGAACCTAAGATTCTGAAAAATAACCACAATTAAGTTTTACTGGAGGAGCTGAGAATGATACTAGTATAGGCCTTTACATAAGTTTTTAAAATTTATGCATGTGGATTGATAAAAATTTGACAATACAAAAATCTTTTTTAAAGAAACAATTTTAATATTCATACAATTATTTTTGATGCTTTTGTGCTTTCCTTCAAGGTTTTTTTTTCCTGTACAAAGATGTTTCTTTATTACACAATTGTGATATCACATCATAAGCATTTCCTCAGGTTACTACATCTTTTCAAAACCATTATTTTAATGTCTGAATTAAATACTGTCGAGTACAATTAGTAAACACTGAAAGTTTACTTAGTAATTCTCCTATAATTAAGCATTGCTTACCTCCTTTTTAAAAAAAGCTATAAATAAATCTCTGAAAAGCATCATAATGCTTAACTTCAAATTTAAAATTGTTGCTTTAAGATAAATTTCTAAAAGTGAAATGATTGGCTCAAAAGACTTACATATGTTTTTACAAATAAAATATATATGTATTCATACAGCATATGTATTTTGTGCATTTATGTGTGTGTATATGTAATATATATTTTATATATGCGTGTATGTATGTATATATAAATGAGAGAGAGAGAACCAGTTGCACTCCTGCCAACAACGTATAAGCTGAATTCTAAATTTTGTAGAACTATTGCAAGCATTGGGGGATACAATTCTTTTCCATCTTTTTTACTTGATTGATGAAAAAAAGGAGGTTATTTGACTTTTAATTTACATTTATTTGATTATTAGATTTGTTGTAATATAGACTACAGCAAATGTTACACTTCACATATAGGCTACAGTAAAGATTTCACTTAAATATAGTGACAAATTTGACCAACAAGAGATAGGAAAAATGAAATAATTATTTATAAAATATGTTATTTATAAAGTATGACTGAAATTGAAATAAATTTACTAATGTCTACTAGCCTTCTCCCTAAAGTGAATCAAGGACTATCTTTATGCATAAGTGATTTGGGGATAATAAAAGAAAATCATTTTCAAAGCGACTGGCTAGAAACAAGTTTTCTGTTTTTTTTTTTTTTTTTTTTTTTTTTTTTTGAGTGGGGGCAACTTGAACTGCTTTACTCTGAAAATCCATTTTGGTTTTAGGACTGAGGAAATTTTTGCTTTTTTCATCAAGAGCTACTGAGGAAAAACAAAAGAAATCAAAGCTCCATTTAAAAAAAATGACATGAGTGTTTTTTATGAAAGAAATTCAAAACAGTGTTTACTGATAATAAATTATTTTTAAAAATTTGAACCTTTCTGCAGAGATTTTAAATATAGTCTTTAGTTCATTGTCAGTTAAGAAAAGCAAATGAAAGGAGGAACAGGAGAGAGAAGCGACAAAATGAAAAGATAGAAGAAAAAAGGGAAGAAAGAGAGAGAGAAATAAACAAGAGAAATACAGTGATAGCTAACAGAAAGGAAGAAACACAAGTAAGCACAGAGCCATAAAGCAAAGAAAAAAGAGGCAAGCTGGGTTGATGTCTGTGAGGGGAACGTTAGTTCAAGCCAAAGAAAGCTACTTTGGTCACACCGTGGCACATGCAGGGACACGAACCCCTGCTTGTTAGTTTTGTGATCACTACTTTCAAATGCTGACTTGGCATCAGAACGCTGATGAACTGTTGAGCACTATAAATGTGAGATCATAACTAGGTTTCCATAATTGTCTTTGATGGAACATTTGAACAGTAAAATCAAAAGGCAAACAATTAACACATAAACTTTTTGTCCAAAGACAAAGAAGAAAGAAAAGAGAAAGAAAAGGAGAGTGGTTCCTGCAATCATGTCCAATTCAGCTTGAGTTTACTAGTGAAGAACCAACCTAAACAATTTTCTAAGAACTATGATCAGCCCACCAGTTACCTGCACATGTAGCTCCTGGGCAAGTGTTGTTGTCTAATTTCACTAATATAAGGAGAAATTATTTTCTCATTAGCTTGAAGCAATAGTGAAAAACTGATTTATTTTTATTTTTGATTATTTTTTACATTAAGTGCGTTTTTACATTAAGTATGTTTTTCTTCCTTCCAAAAGAAACCACCAGGGAAGCCTCATTTTCATTACATTAGTATGGTGTGCCATTCTTGGCGGGGAACTGTAGGTGTTGCTGAAGCTACATAGCTGAGAAAGCTAAGCCAGGCCTCTAATTCTTTGGCTTATTACAGTTCTATTTTAGCCCTGTCCTCTTTTTCCCACTCAAATTCTGTAGCCTAGCATGTGTTTGGATATGCTGCATCCTCCAGTTCTCCACACTAAATATACTCTCAGAAGCCACGAGCGAAACTTGCAGATGAGTCATTCTCTTTGGAAGACTCGGCTCCATGGTGGACAACTCGTAACTTGGAATAGATTCAGTTGGGTAGGGGGAGTAGAGACAACAGTAGTTGGTTCATTGTGTTCTGCAAAAAGAGCTGAGGGGGGTTGGGAGTGGGTGGTTTCAGAGTAAATTGAAGCAAATGCTCATATTACACTTTAAAGAAAAGTTGGTTAAAAAGACAATACTCTTAATGATAAGACTCTAAAGCTTAGAATTTGTGTTCATCACTTGTTTTGGAGGTCAGGCACTTTTTTTGTTGCTGTTGTTATCCTTTGACCAATTCTCAGAGCATAATTTGTTTCCAGTCTTTTTGTTCCAAGAGTGAAAAGGTCAATGCCCTTTGACATGGCATGAGCTGTTCAGTGCACCAGGGGAAACGTCACCAGCAGTGCTGGACATAAAACAACTTCAGGGCAACCAGAGTCAAACACAGGAAGTGTTGTTCAAACCCCCAGAGAATACTGGCTTTGTTTATTAGCCAACTTACATCTTGTTGAATTGCTAAGTGCTGCTATCTTGAATGAGCAGATATATCAGAGACTACAGACCCAGATGAGGTATTTGTAGGCATGATATAACAACATCAGTCTCCTAAAGTGTCCCCTACAGGAATCTAAATACAGAGTGGCTATTTTCTTAAATGGGAAAAGTTCCATCTCAGGTCCCCGTAGTCCGATACACGCTAAATGACTACAAATGAACAAACGCTGCTTTGATGAGGCAGTAAATTTAGTGGGAAAAATAATCAACCAAAAATGCAAAAAACGCGGATTTTTAAAATAAACACTCTAATCAGAAAATGAATTACACATTCAATCTTGTGAATTTTTCATTAATTTCACATAGGAAACACAGACCTACTCAAAATAGCATCAGAAACATGTTTATGTACATAGCATGTGTAAATTTCTAAGTGTTCAATGAGTTATTAACTGTTGTTTTACTGGTATGAGATAATGGTTTAACTCCATTTCACAGATTAATTGAGAAAGAAAGATTAAGTGTTTTGTCTAAGGTCACTCAGAAAATCTAAACCAGAGACATATTTAGTTCCCTGAGTTACTGGCTTCCTGTCTATGTTTTAAATCCGTGAATCATTTTGCTTCTAAATATACTGAAGGAGATTCAAGGCCCTAGGAAAAAAAATCACATTGTGTCACAGTCCCTCATTTAGAAATAGGAAAAATCTGGATAAATTGAACACTAACTTTATTCTGCAGTATCAAACATAGTAGTGAAGAGGAAAAATAAATGCAGCCTGAAGAAGGAAAAGTCCTAAATAGTTATTAAACATCTCGGTAATGCAAAGAACTCTGTTTGCACATCAAGAATTTAGATACTTGAGTTCTGGTCCCAGCTTTGCCATATACTTACCTAGATCGTTCCTAATCTCTAAGTCTGACTTTCCTTATCTGTAAATGGATATATTAAGACTTGACCCTTCTCAGGAAAATCATGAACATCAAATGGGTCTATGAACACAAAAGAGTATTTTAAAGAATATCATAAGTTTAAAAGTGCTATACCAATTCCATTAGTGGTCCTATTGTTACACTAGAAAGGGACTGGCAGGAAGCCAATGAATAAAATAAATGTCATAAATTAATGGCTCTTAATCATTTTAATAGAGTCCCCAAGACTCTATCTTCAGAAAAGTTCACATTCAGAAGTACATCCAAAATTTTAATTGTAATCTCAAGAGGTTCGAAGAGCATCTGAATTCTAGGTGTTCATAGAATTCAAATTAAAAATATTTGCAGAGGAAGGAGAAAAATGGAAGATTACCTGGAAAGCAAGAGGCACGGGTATCAAATAGCAAAATGGACCTATGAGTGAGCTCAACAATCTTGTGGTAAAGATGGCTAAGGGTCATTTAGAGGTGACATATATACAGACAGATTGCTGATTGATGAATACTGTTAACATGTCTCTGTGCAGGAGATAAGAAAATTCCCTATCCATTCATGAGAATTCTAGGAGCACTCTCACAGAGTTGTAGGGAAAAACCCAGAAGAGGGTGTAGGGTGGGGGAAAAGAAGAGGGAAAGGGATGAAGGAGAATGGCAGCCAGAGATTTTGATTGGGGCAGAAGAGTAACTAACAGGACCAGCCCCTGCATTCTTCTGGTTCTCTTATCTATAGACTCTGCAGGAGGCCAGACTGAGACTAATTCTAGCTAGAGATAAGGGGATAAAAGGGACCCTAGCTGTCAAGGTCACTTTCCATTAAAGCCATCCTGTGGCTGAGCTGCTTCTAACATTCACTCCCAGGCTCTCTGTGAATGAATTTTTTTACCTGTTCTTCTGCCTATAGTTATGCTTCTATAACTGTGATTTTGACAATCCAAATCTTAGACACGACTTCAGACTTTAAGGGACTCCAATGTGATTCACATATCCATTTCCCTAGTGCTTGTGTCAGGTCCACTTTCTAGATTCATATAGCCTATAATATATGATATATCTAGATGCCTTCGTCTTGACTGTGCAATTGAATTCCCATATTCTCTTGACTTTGAATTCAGGACACATTCTAGTCCTTCCTTCTTCTGGCTTAACATTATTTCTCCTGACTCCCTATATGAACAGTGGTGATACATTTGTTTTGTGAAGTTGCTAATTTGTGAAATACCAGCAAATGGTTTTGAATCTTTCTCCTCCCATAGATGTTTCTTGAACCACTGAGTTACTATAGCAGGAAGGGCTCCCAAAACTACTGAGTGGTTCCTTTAATCTACCAGATACCTCTGAATTCGCCTAAAGTTTCTGAAAACAAAATCGTTCATAAGAGATGAAAATAGGGTTCTGAGTTGTTGGACCATCTTTTATAATGGAATAGCAGGTTGGTGCCTTTGTTTACAATGGTGTACATGTGCACACACACAAAAATATCTTCCTTTTTATAATAAATATCTTGGCATGTACTTTTCATCCTAGTGCTAACTTTCTGCACTCTCAAATGTATTTCTTTTGTAGCCCACACAAAATCTCTAACTGTGTGTTCTGTTACATAACACAAGACTTGGTTATATTCTTTTCAGCACTTACCTCTGCAAGATTCTTAACTGGGGAAAAAATGTATGAAGCTTGAAGAGGGAATGGAGAGGTGGAATTAATAAGTAAGGCCAGACACCTCTGACTCCACTGTACTTTTCTAACTGTTAGAAATGGTAATTTATTTTAAGAATCACAGATTTATTATATGCAATTCTGAATGGAGGTCTTTCTTTTGAGTCCAAACTTTAAGAATGCTAGCAAACCTCTTGCTAATTGCTAGATGTTTTATATGATGCTTAGAATAAAGATTTTTGACAAGCACATTATTCCATTCATCTGAAGAAACAACATATTATTTGGTACGTACTGTAAAACATTTTATGAAAAGCAGACAAATATATAACCTTATGATCTCTATAAAGTTGATAATCTACAAAATTATTTCATTTGATAGTTAATCTATACTCAGAATCCAGTTCATTATTTTTTACTCTATCACATAAGGTTTTCAATACAGTTAAGGTGTAATGATAATAAATCACTTAATTTTTGTAACATACAGCATTTGTATGTCTTTAAATAAGCTTTCTCTTTCTCTCCCTTTCTTTCTTTTTCTCTCTTTCTCTTTCTTTTT
>NW_016107331.1:8493455-8523507 GCF_001604975.1 Cebus imitator
CTTTCTTTCTTTCTTTCTTTCTTTCTTTCTTTCTTTCTTTCTTTCTTTCTTTCTTTCTTTCTTTCTCTTTCTTTCTTTCTTTCTTTCTTTCTTTCTTTCTTTCTTTCTCTCTCTCTCTCTCTCTCTCTCTTTCTTTCTTTCTCTCTCTCTTCCTTTCCTTTCCTTTCTTTCCTTCCTTTCTTCTTTTTGAGACAGACTTTTGTTCTTGTCCCAGGCTGGAGTTCAATGGCATGATCTAGGCTCACTACAACCCCTGCCTCCCATTTTCAAGCGATTCCCCTGACGCAGCCTCCTGAGTAGCTGGAATTACAGGCATGTGCCACCACACCTGGTTAATTTTTGTAACTTTGGTAGAGACAGGCTTTCACCGCGTTGGCTAGGCTCGCCTCAAATTCCTATTCTCAGATGATCTGCCCACCTCGGCCTCCAGAGTGCTGGGATTATAGGCATGAGCCACTGAGCCTGGGTTTTAAGCTTCTTTTCAATAAAATAAGTCTCATTTTAAACAAATAATACCGCAAGGAATATTAGCAATTTCAAAAGTACCTTCTAAAAACATTAGCAAATATTTTGCTAAACTTTAGCACTAAAACAATCCAAGTTAAACAGCATTATTTTATTAATAGATGGTTACAATATTTATATACAATAGATAGGAGAAGGGTAATTGCTTTTGAGGGCTACTAAATGGCAAGTAGCACAATTATATCATAATATTGATATTAATTTGTACTTATATTGTCAGACAGGAAAATAAGATATTGTTTTGCAAACAACACTGAAGTACTGGGAAAAGATTGTGTTGTGCTGAAAACCTCCAATCTGAAACCCTTGGTGTACAGCAAATAACGGAAACATTTATATTGCACCCGTATAACTATGGTATAAAATCTGACCCCATCCTATTCACCCAATTATATATTCATTCATCCTGTCATTCATTCATTTACTTAATCCACAAATATGTAGTGTCCAGTGTGTTCTAAGCACTGTGCAGGGCTCTAGAAATATGCAGATGACTCAAACATGATTATTGCTCTCAAAGAACTTGAAGCAATTATGAGAGAGAAAAATAAATATTATGATAAGTTGACTAATAATTTTAATAATAAGTGCTTTGCTAAATAGTGTAGTTAATGAATCATTCTGTCCAGGAGAGGGATAAATGAGATGATAGTCTTGAAAAGTGAGGTTATGAAACACAACTTTGAAGAAGAAGTATTAATTGATGTTTTCATTTACAAGCCTTTTTTACATGGGTATTTTGTTACAGCCCAAAGTCTCCTGATAGAGATTTTCAGCAATTCCAGTATAAAATTGTCATTTCTATAGGTCCAAACCTGTTTAGTACTAGCAATTCCACATGCTTCAACTTGAGAGAGAATGTAAAGAGGCCAGGGTTTTAAGCAATGGATTACTGTGTCATGATTTTCATCCTAGAATGATCATAGTGACAGCAGAATATAGGCAGGATTTATGGGGCAGGGATAGAAGGGGTGTCTAACACAGTAAGCAAGGAGGGCAATTGGAAGCCTATTCCAATAGTTGAGTAAAAAGCTAATGGGGTACTAAATTAAGGCAAGAGCAGCAAAGATGACACAGTGTAGGGCTACAAGTGGGAAAGATATTAAAGAAGCAGAACTGAGAGATTTGGTAACATTGAAATTAAAACGTGAGAGAGAAAGGGATACTCCAGAATGATTTTTTTCAGCTCAAGTAGATAATTTTACTGTCCAGTAAAATTAATAGTTTGTTCTTATTCTGTATTTTGACATGGGATACTTGTCGGTCCTAGCAAGCCCTGGCTCTTGTCATCGCCACTAAAACCCCTGTCTGCTCTTATTCTCTCACTACGCTAGTGTGTTTTTCCTCAGAGACTTGTTTTTTGGGACTCAATGTCTACCTCACACATTTTGTTGCTAAAAAACACTCAACTTTGCCCTGTTGTTATTTGGGAACCAGAGGCATACACAAGGGTTGGCCTTCTCCAGTGGAAATGTAAGGTCTTTGTAACCAGAAGCCAGAGCCTACCTTCTACTTCTTAATGGTACTTATAACATCTGACATTGGCATATGTATAAGGAAAGCAAAACTGTTTTTGCTTTCAGTTATGGCAGCATGTCAGATGCTTCCTCATGGTAAAGTGCAGAAAATTTTAAAGAAATGTTTGTTAATTATGGGAAGAAGTGACAGCTGTATATCTAGCCATAGCTGCCCAGTGTCTTCTGATCTCAAGTTACAGAGCCATGTCGTATGCCTGATGGGGTACCAGACATCTACTTCACCTCCTTAATCCTTATGCCTATTCTGTCTTATGCTTATTATGTCTTATGCCTATTTGGAAAATTAATTCAAAAACTTGAAGAGTCTGACATACCCTATGATAATGAGAGCTTTATTACTTTTATAGTAAATCTGAGAGTGGGAATTATTGTTAGATAATTTAAATTTTAAGAATTCTATAAATAACAAAATATTTTGCTTTTAGAGAACTGTAGAAAATGAAAATAGCATTGTCTTAGTCTGTTCTCATGCCGCTAAGAAAGACATACTGAGGCCAGGCATGGTGGCTCAAGTCTGTAATCCCAGCACTCTGGGAGGCCAAGGCAGGCAGATCACAAGGTCAAGAGATCGAGACAATCCTGGCCAACATGGTAAAACCCTGTCTCTACTAAAAATACAAAAATTAATATGGCATGGTGGTGCCTGCCTGTAGTCCCAGCTACTTGGGAAGCTGAGGCAGGAGAATTGCTTGAACCTGGGAAACAGAAGTTGCAGTGAGCCAAGACTGTGCCACTGTACCCTAGCCTGGCAAGAGAGTAAGACTGCATCCAAAAAAAAAAAAAGAAAACCCTCACACACACACACACAAACAAACAAACAAACATACATGAGACTGAGTAATTTATAAAGAAAAAGAGGTTTAACAAACTCAGTTCCACATGGCCGAGGAGGGCTCACAATCATGGCAGAAGGTGTAGGAGGAGCAAAGGCATGTCTTACATGGTGGCAGGCAAGAGAGTGTGTGAAGGGAACTGCCCTTTATAAAATGATCAGATCTCCTGAGACTTATTCATTATAACAGGAACAGCATGGGGAAGTCCTGCCCCATGATTCAATTACCTCCCACTGGGTCTTATCCATGACACATGGGGATTTATGGGAGCTACAATTCAAGATGAGATTTGGATGGGGACACAGCCAAACCATGTCAAGCA
Source organism: Cebus imitator (assembly GCF_001604975.1). Classification (NCBI taxonomy): domain Eukaryota; kingdom Metazoa; phylum Chordata; class Mammalia; order Primates; family Cebidae; genus Cebus; species Cebus imitator. Next base: position 8,496,674 of record NW_016107331.1, read on the forward strand.
TCAACAATGATCTGACTTTGAATACTATTTTTATATATTTATCAAGAATTGAGCATACATATTTTACTGATACATGATTTTCTTCTCATATTTATTATATAAGAAAATTCATGAAAAAATAAACAAGTGTATATTGTTGATAATTATATACACATATATTTAACATGTATTCCATTTTTGTGCGTGTGGGGATGGTTTGCCATAATTATGCAAGGGATAAGAGTTAATTACTTGACTTTTTAATTTTTAAACAAAAAAATGTAGATTCTTTTGCTAACTTAAGAGAAAGACAAATGCATGATTCTAAAAATCTTCAACAGTTCTCTTTATACTTTTCTACGTAATTTTACCATTTTGATATATTCTATCCATATTGCATATGAAACTGCAAATTTGAAGAATGAAAATCATCTATTCAAATTATCTGCTATTAAACAAACAGTGATAACAGTAATTTAAAAAATAATTATGCAACTGCATGCCACTCAAAGGACTCATTTAAATTATGCAAATTAAGCATAAGGTCATGCAATGCTAAAAGAACAAAAATATGCAAAATAGTTTACTTTCTATTGGTGGTTCTAATGCTAGAAATATTCATATCACAGGCATATAGTGTGTGTCTCATTTTTTGACCTTGTACCATAAAAGCAAATTAATTTTTCTTATCTTATTGGGTGCTCTGAAATTTCAGCAGTATACAATTTTATAGATGAGCTGGTTTCATCCAAAGAGAAGAATTTTTTTGAGCATTTGATTTTCTAAAAACTTTTTTAAATTTTTAATTAAATTTTTTCCTAGTTATAGAGACACATCATATTGTAAAAATATTGGGAAAAATTTTATAATTTATATATTTTTTTAAACTTATATTTTATATTTTTATAAAATTTTATATTTTATAAATTTTTATAAAATTTGATAAATATAAATTTTATTATATAAATTTTGTTAAGATATAACTTTCCTAGTTATAGAAACATATACTGTAAAAAATGATTGGGAAAATATAAAATACAAAATATAAAATATAAGCCACCTATTTTAAATTAGCATGATCACCTTTTTGGTACAATTCTTTTTCTTTTTTAAATGCAAATTTTTTTGTCCTAATAGTTATCAAATTGTGCTCTTGTCTTATGATTGCTTTCTGCTTCATTTATTTGTATTATATCATGAACATTTTCCCAGGTGTTTCTTGAAACCTAAATTTTTAATGATGTCATAAAATTTTTTTACCTGTATCTAATATTTAACTATTTTATTATTTTTATTCTACTCTCATTGCCAACTTTTGTATTATAAACTATACTGCAATAAATATTTATATTAAATTGGAATTCGAATTAGTAATAATTTTATTTAAATAGATTGCTAGTAGGTTAGGAAGTTGTAGGAATTTGTGGTATGACTATGAATAGAATTGGATTATATTTGGGAGTAGGATTAAGGAGATAATAAATAGGAACATTTATTTCTTAATACAAAGTAGCAAAATTTTTATGGAACATCTATATAAATTTGTACATATTTTAGCAACCCAGATCACTATAAATTTTCCAGTGGTGATGAAAATAATCTCATTTCATTAGTATTTCTTTGGTTACTATTAAAGTTGAGAATTTTCCAGGTATTTCCAGGACCCTTGTCTTTCTCTGTTATGTGGTTCTACATGACTTTTATTCATTTTCCACTGGAAATACAAAAAATATTTTGGGAGAACTCAAATAAATAATTTGGGAGAATTCTCTTCTCTCATTATACTTGTTGCAAACATTTTCCTAGTTCATCATTTGCTTTTTTTTTTTTTTTGGTTATTAAACTTTTTCTTTTTTATATATGTATATATAGATATATATTTTATTGCACTTTAGGTTCTGGGATACATGTGCAGAAATGCAGGATTGTTGTATAGGTACATGCATGGCAATGTGGTTTGCTGCCTCCATCCCCCCTCATCTATATCTGGCATTTCTCCCCATGTTATCCCTTCCCAACCTCCCTATCCCCCCACTGTCCCTCCCCTAATCCCCCCAACAGACCCCAGTGTGTAATGCTTCCCTTCCTCTGTCCATGTGTTCTCACTGTTCAACACCCACATATGAGTGAGAACATGCGGTGTTTGATTTTCTGTTCTCGTGTCAGTCTGCTGAGAATGATGGTTTCCAGATTCATCCATGCCCCTACAAAGGACATGAACTCATCATTTTTTATGGCTGCATAGTATTCCATGGTGTATATGTGCCACATTTTCCTTGTCCAGTCTATCATCAATGGGCATTTGGGTTGGTTTCAGGTCTTTGTTATTTAAGAAGTGCTGCAATGAACTTATGTGTGCATGTGTCTGTCTTTGTAATAGAATGATTTATAATCCTTTGGATATACGCCCAGTAATGGGATTGCTGGATCAAATGGCATTTCTATTTCTAGGTCCTTGAAGAATCACCACACTGTCTTCCACAATGGTTGAACTAATTTACACCCCCACTAACAATGTCAAAGTGTTCCTATTTCTCCACATCCTCTCCAGCACCTGTCTCCAGAATTTTTTTGCCAATGATTGCCATTCTAACTGGTGTGAGATGGTATCTCAATGTGGTTTTGATTTGCATTTCTCTAATAACCAGTGATGATGAGTGTGTCTTCTTTCGAAAACTGTCTGTTCATGTCCTTCACCTACTTTTGAATGGATTTGTTTGTTTTTTCTTGTAAATCTGTTTTAGTTCTTTGTAGATTCTGGATATTGGCCCTTTGTCAGATGGGTAGATTGCAAAAATTTTTTCCCATGATTTTTATTCATGTTTGACATACAGCACTATCAAGCTTACATGTGATTAAATTACCAAATAATTACCTCTAAGATTTTTTTCTGCAGCTTTTATGCTCAAAATTGCCTCATAATTTTAAGACTTTTATTTTTACTTTTAATTTCTAGATCCATAGGAAAATTATATTAGTAAATGAAACAACGTGTTCTTTTCCCTCAGAGAAAATTTTTCTGACATTTGTTGAATTGTGCTTCTTTATTATTTGTTTCATTTTATAAATTAGCTGATATTTTGTTATTTAAGATTATCTAGTCTGTTCCACTGATTGGTCTATTGATTCTTAGGTACATTCTGCATTCTCTTAATTATTATTATTCTATGCTGTGTGTTAACATTTGAGAAAGCAAGCCCCCACAACTTTTACTTTTCATATGTCATGTATTAATCTTTCAGATGAAATTATCTGAAGAATTTCAGAATTAATTCTGATAGAGACAAACATTTATCCTTTTAAAATCATCTTTTATTATCTTCGAGCACTTCAAATGACACATGTATATTTGTACCTTAAACAAAGGGTAAAGACAGCAAATATAAAATATTGCCTACATTTCTTCCAAATACATACTAAACACATTCACATACAACAGAGCTCACTTAATACTGTTACTCTGTGAGGCTAGGATTAATTATCCTAATTCACACAAGATATTTTAAGACTTAGTGGTTTTGTCTTACACGGTACTCTAGCAAAAACATGGGTAATATTATTCCAAGCTTAATGTTCCTTTTAATATCATATCTTGTACCTTACTTGAAAAATAAAATGCTTAAGTTTATAGGGTATTATTTATTTACAATGTTTGTAGCAAAAATTATAGTTCATGTAATCAGTGTGCCTTTTTCTTTTTTGTTTATTATCTTGATGATACCTTGAAGTGAAATGTGCCAGAAAAGCAGATGTGAAGACCCTAAAGACAATTCCATAAACTATGGTTTACTTTCAGTCCACAGTGAAGCTTCAAGAAAGTCACTTGGTTTCATTTGCTTATCAGAAATAATATCTGTTCTTCATCTTCTCAAAGCCAATGACAATTAAAGACCTACATATATTATTTTGCTACTTGAGTACATGCATAGAATGAACTGGAATAAAATTCCATATTGATACTAAAGAATTGAAATACTGTAGTCTAATGGAAAAACCCCATTATTTTCATTCACTTCAAGTCAAATTCACAGTGATGATAGAAGCCCATATCTAATCTAACCTTTCAGTAGCCCCGTTTCTGCATCTAATTACATTAAATTCTTAGACTGTTCTCAAATATTGAGATAAACTGGGATTTTTTAGTTGCAAGTAATGAAAACTTTTTAAGGAAGCGTAAGCAGGAATGAAAATGTAGTGGTTCATTTAATGGAGAAAGAGAGAGATATCTGAATTCAGACATAATTTGATACAGATGTAAAAAGAAATAATGCCACAAACTTCTTTCTTTGCATATCTTTCTACAAGCCTCTTTGTTGGTTTATTTATCTAGAAAGTGTCAGAAAAATGTGATTAACCTTGCTTGTACGTTAGCAAGTTAACCTGCCTCAGTTATATAAATGCTGACAGAAGACATGGGACTGCTGGACCAAAGGCAAAGGTATACTTCTATGAATTTTTCTAATCCACAAATGTCTTGAGGGGACACAGAAAAGCCTGGGTGTTTACCTAGTATGCCTATCCAGGTAGTAGGTTGTTTGGCAGTAGAGGAACTCTGAGCTTAGGAAGCCTAAATTTTTTTATGATGGGCAGAAAGCATTCTTTTTTTTGTTTTGTTTTGTTTTTGTTTTGTTTTGTTCTGGATCACTTTCTCTCTTCCCAAGACTATTTACTGAGCAAACATATTTTAAAGTATAGTCTGGAACTAAAGACCATTTGTACTTTATCCACAAGATGCGCAGAAATGTAAGAGACACATTGAGAATTGTATACAAACAGAAGACTTTTTCCATGACGTGGCAAGGAAGACCACCAGTTACATTCTACTTTCCGAGCAATCTCAGCTGAAAGAAAAAACTGTGCTTTTTCTCAAAAGTCCTGCACAATATGCATATCCTTGAACCACTATAATTCTGACTGATCAGGCCAGGGATTGTGGTCCTCTTTAAAGCAGAATGGTCAGATCAACCTCCCCACAAACACATACATTTACAGTTGGAAACAGCTGGCTGCCCAAAGAAATATTTGGGTACTGTTAAGACAAGAGTACTCCATATCAATTTTCCCTTCTGTACCATTTAACAGAAGAGAGCATTGATGTGAAGGAAAGAAAATGAAGAACAGGTTTATACCATCCACCCTTTTTCCTCTCTGTATCTTTGTGCTCAATATTCTTTCTGCTGTTGTGTACTGTCTTTCTCTTTCATCTCTATGTGTCCATATCTAGATATCCTGCAAAGCCATGTCCATGTGCACACTTCAGTATGAAGACTGCAATGTTCTCTTCACAGCTAGAAAGTCCTTCTCTAGATTTACTGAGTATTTTATGTCTTCCTCAATTGTGGGACATTTAACTTTCTATCTTGTATTATAGAAATCTGTTTAGATGTCTTAACTTTCCCAACTAGCCTGGGATCTCCTAGCAAGGTCATGTCTCTATCTCTCTGTATCCCTTAAGAGTCAATGCATATTACTGGTAATTAATATATGTGTACTGAATAAAGGGAAGGATATGTAATTAAATTTTGATCTGTTATATATCTTGACTAACAATGATGGAAAAATTATGAGGCCAGGAGTCCAGAGACATTGCTTTATTTTTCTATTTTTACTATACACAGGCTGGTCACCTTGAGCAAATCTATTAACCTGTCTGAGGCTCAATTCCCACATTTGTAAAAAGGTGACACTATGTGCTCTTTCTCATATGGCTATTGAGATAGTCACATGAGAAAATGAATATGAAATTGCTTTAGTAATGTAAATCACCCTAATTATTAATGAATTCCATTTTCAAATAACAAGTGAACCATTTCTGTTATATGAATTCAATGTGTTTAATATTAGCAGAATAGTTATTATACAAAAGTAAGTAGATGTAATTTGAAGAATGCTTGGGAAAAAATTCCGTCTGTGCAAAAGTATATTTCTTGTTATCTCTAATTCCTCCATCTCCTTTAAATATATTTGAATTAATTTTAAGAATACTTATCTCTTATCTCCAAAAGTCCTCATAAAAATAAAAGTTATCAATAGAGTTAGTACATTAAGCCATTATCTGTTAATAAAACTATCATGTTATTTTAACTGGCTAAGAAGCAAAGAAATATATGCAAGTAAGCTTTGAAAGAAAGAGGGACATAATTAGAAAGTAAAACCTTGGTGTAAGTGTGCCTGAAATGTAACTGGAGAAGGAACACATTTCCAAAAAGGCAAAAAACATTTAAGGAGCAATAGAAATATTGCCAAATAAATAAATGCCTAATTCATAGCTTTGCTTTGAACTGGTCTTATCAAACAGATCAATTTTCTATACATTTATTTCTTTTTAATTCACAGATTTCCCTTTAAATTAGGAGAGGATCACAGACATAAAACAAAATAATCCATTTGTTCAGAGAACTTTCTCCCTTTAGAGTAGAAATTCCACACATTTTTGAAGTTTCATTTCTGCTATATTAACCATTAGTTGGTTGGTAATGCATATTTTTTCTAGAAATTTTTTCCTAAAAGTTTTGATTGCCTCCCCAATTTTAACCGCAAATACTTGCGTTTAAAAGTATCTCCCCAAAAGTTATGTGGTCCTGACATCTGACACATAAATCAATATAATTTTATAAAGTGTCTTCCTAATTAACAGTGAACTGCCCTATGAACAAAATTATGACAATGTAATACAGAAGTGTTTGTAGATCATTAAAAAATTTTTGATAAACACTGTTACAAAAATAAAAAGACATGGAAACTAACACAGAAAGTCTAAATCAATCACATTTTTTCTATAGAGTTGAAAATTGCATGGTAGCAGTTTCAAAGCATTTCCTCAGATAGAAACAGAAATTAAAACTTGAGACAGGACTGTGCTTCTAAGATCTCCAATGCAATGCAGACATTTCAATAAAGCTCCCATGATCCCCATAATCAAAAGCTATAACAGGGATCAACAAGAATTAAAATGGGTGATTTGTCAGAATCTACCTACAACATAAGGTTATTATACACCTGGTTCTTTTATTAAAGCAATCTCCTAAGCCTGATCTGAGACTGAGGGTTGTGTACGAAGTGCATTTCATTAATCCTTAGCAAGAATCTGATTAAGATAGTGGCTATACCACTGTAGAATTAGGAAAGACTATAGTGACCAAAACAATCACAGGTTTGGAAGATTTTGTGCGAGTCACTAAAGCTCACATTTCAAAGAACACTACAAGAATATATCCTTAATTAAATAGTTAGTATCTTTCTTTCATTCAACAAGTGGGGCACATCTCTGTATCAACCTACCTGCAACTTTCAGCTCCCTTTCCTGCTTGCCAAGGTTATAAGAAAAACCTGAAATGAATTCTTTGAAGGATTTGAAATTTTTGACTCTTCAAAAATCTAATATAGATATTTTTTAATAAAACACTAAAGTATGAAAGAGAGTATTCTGGGTGCTTCTTAAAAGCTTTTGAATGTTGTTTACATCTCTGAGAAGTTTTAGCTGTCCTTACAGTAGTTCTCCAAAGAAATGCAACAGTTTAATATCAAGTAAATGTAAATGAAATGTGTAAATCTAGGTTACTCATTGAAAATAGTCATGCTTAGAGAACAAGTCATCAGGATAGTTCCCAACAAACCCAGCACTTGACTCCTTCACAAAGAAAGAAAAACAACAACAAAATAGATAACCACATGTCCAGATAACTACACAGTGTCTAGGAGAGAACACTGGAATTTAGCAAAGAAGTGACAAAGACCCAGTTAAGCCATGGTGACTCAGGATAGTAGCATAGAAAGATAAGTAAAGCACCTGACCAAGATCAATTCAGACCCGAGAGGGACTCCTTACTGCAAGGAAAAGGTAAGCAGGAGACCCCCAAGCATCCATATATCCATCATGAGCATCTGAATCCTAACTACCCGAGATCCCCACAACCCTTGTGGGAATTAAGCACAGTATAGGAAGCTTCCAGAGAAAGAATTCATAATGGGTCTCCTCTTCATCACCCATAACCTACACTGCTGCAGAATGTCACCATTTTAAAAGCAAAGCCATCACAAAAGTGCATTGTACTCTGAGGCCCAATTGCCCCTACATCTTCACATCCTTGTAGCTTCCACTGACATCCTCCCACATCCACTTAAAAAGCAGGACCCAGTGGAACAGCTATGACTGATATCAGATTCCATGTAATGAGCTACACCACAGGGTACAGAAGGCTCATTACAGGCTGCCTCCAGGACAAAGGTAGCTGATGTGTGTACAGCACAGAAATTCCATGTTTTCAAAAAGAACCAAACAGATATGTTGGAACTGAATAGTTGTGATTTTATTTCCAATAAAGGAAATAAAAATACAACCAAAAGCTTCAAAAATAGACTAGTCAAGCAAAATTACGAATTTCTAAACTTGAAAATTAGTCTTTTGAAATAATCCAATCAGAAAAAAATAAAAATAAAAAAGGATGAAGAATGAAGAAAGTTTATAAGACATCTGGAAGACAATAAAGTGAATAAAACTTGATATTGGGAGAATCGCAGATGGAGAAGAGATAAAAAAAAAAAAAGGCATAGAAAATCTATTTAATGAAATAACAGCTGAAACTTCCCAACTATTAGAAGAGATATGGACATCCAGGTACAAGAAGCTGAAAGTTATCAAAATACATTAAATCCAAAAGACCCTCACCAAGGCACATTATAGTAAAACTGAAAAGTCCAAGACAGAATTCTAAAAATAGCAAGAGAAAAGCATCAAGTGACATACAAGGATATCTCCATCAGAATAATAAATTTCTTAGCAGAAATCTTACAAACCAAAAGAGAATGGGAAAATATATTCAAAGTGCTGAAACCAAACCAAACCAAACTATCAGAAAGAATACTATATCCAGCAAAACTATCTTTAAGAAATGAAGAAAAATGAATTCATTCCCAAACAAGCAAAAACTGAGGAAATTTATTATTATTAGACCAGCCCTACCAGAAAAGCTTAAGAGAAAACTATATCTACAAGCAAAAACCAACTATTTGCCATTATGGAAACACATAAAAAAATAAAAGTCACTGGCAAAACAGATAAACATATGAGAAAGAGAAAGGAATCAAACATCATTGTAGAAAACCAATAAACTACAAAGATAAACAAGAAGAGAGGAAGAAATAAATACAGGATACACAAAACAATTCGAAAACAATTCACAAAATGAAAGGAGTAGGTCCTTACTTATTATTACCAACCTTGAATATAAAGCAGTTATATTCCCCAATTAAAAGATATTGACTGGCCCCATGAGTTAAAAAACAAACAAGACCCAACTATATGCTCCCTATAGGAAACTGTATACCGTAAAGAACACATACAGATTAAAGTGAAGGAATGGAATAAAATATTCCTCACAGACAGAAGCCAAAGTCACAGAGAAATAGATATATTTATACCAGATAAAATAGACTATAAATTAAAAAAAAAGATATAGTCATTATATAATGATAGATCAATTTAGTAAGAAAATATAAAATTAAAAATATATATGCACCCAACACAAGCATACCCAAATATACAAAGTGTATATTATTAGATCTAAATATAAAGATAGACCCCAATGTAATAATAGTTGAGAGCATCAACACCCCCACTGTCAGCATTTAGACAGAAAACAGACAAGCATCAGAATTAAACTGTATTATAAACCAAATGGACCTAACAAATATTTAGAGAACATTTCAACCAAGTATTGCAAAATATACATACATTCTTCTTATCAACCCATGGAACATTCTCAAAAATAGACCATAGGTTGAGGCTCAACAAATTTTAAAAAATCAAAATTATGTTAAATATCTTTTCAGGCCACAATGGAATAAAACTAGAAATCAACAAAAGAGGAACTTTGTAAACTGTACAAATACATAAAAATTAAACACAGGTTCTTGAAAAATTAATGGGTCAATGAAGAAAATAGAAAAAGAATCAAACCTTTTTTAAGAAATAGAAACACAACATACCAAAAAATGTTGAATAAATCTAAAGCAAAACTAAGAGGGAAATTTATAGCAATAAATGCCTACATTAAAAAGTAGAAAGATTTGAGGTTAAAAAACATAAAAAAGAAACTACAAAAGCAAGAACAAACTAAACCCCAAATTAATATAAAGAAATAAATATTAAAGGTCAAGGCAAAACTAAACAAAACCGCAATACAAAAGATCAATAAAATGAAAAATTATTTTTTTAAAAAGGTAATCAAAATTGGCAAACCACTAGCAAGTTTAATTTTAAAAAAAGAGAAAAAATTCAAATAAATTAAAATAAAACTAAAAAGGCAACATTACAATGGATACCATAGGAATGCAAAAGATTAGCAGACACTATTATGGACAACCACATATCAATGAGTTAGAAAACCTGGAGGAAATGAATAAATACATGACACATATTACCCATCAACATCTAACTAGAAAGAAATAGAAAAACTGAACAAACCAATAGTGAGTAAAAATATTTAATCAGTAATAAAAAGTCCCCAACAAAGAAAAGGCCAAGACTAGACAATATTACGGCTGAATTCTAACAAACTTATAAAGAAGAACTAACACCAATTCTTCTCAAACTACTCCATGAAATTGAAGAGATAATTCTTTTTAACTCATTCTTTTGGAGTCAGCATTACTCTGATACAAAAAATAAAAACAGATAAGAACACAACAAAAAAAATAACTGCAGACCAATATCCATAATAAATATAGATGCAAACGTGTTCACCAAAATACTAGTAAACTAAATTAAACAGCACATCAAAAGGATTATACACCAGAATCAACTGGGAATCATTGCAGGGATTCAGAGATGATTCAACTTATGCAAATCAAGAAATATGATACATTACATCAATAGAATGAAGGGCAAAAACCATATGATGATCTCTATAACTGTAAAAAAAAGCATTTGATAAAATTCAACATATTTTTATGATGAAAAGTCTTGACAAATTAGATATAGAAAGAGTGTACCTCAACATAATAAAGACTATATATGACAAGCTCACAGCTAACATTCTAATAATGGAACTGGAAAAAGGCAAAAATGCCCACCTTCAGAAATTTTATTAAACACAATACTGGAACTCCTGGCCAGAGCAATTCGGCAAGAGAAAGAAATAAAAGATATCCAAACTGGAAAAAAAGAAGTGAAATTGTCCCTCTTTGCAGACAATATGGCCTTATATACAGAAAAATCTAAAGAATATGCTAAAAATCTCTTAGAACTTAGAACTGATAAACAAATTCAGTAAAATTAATGGATACAAAATTAACATGCAAAAACTAGCACATTTTCTATATATCAAAAACAAACTAGTTAAAAAAAACCCTTTTCATGTGTCTTTTTGTATGCCTCATATATATGAACAATTTATTATACTTCAAGTAAAAATAAAATTTTTTTAAATAATATAATAATTTTTAAAAAGAAAAAAGTCATGCTTAGATTTAAGAGTTAAGGATCTTCTGTCTGTTTAGGTTCCTGGAAATAGAAATTTTCGGGTGTTCTGTTAGTTCCTTCTATACCCTGTAAACAGATTAATAAAGTACACATCACTCACATTATCATAGTATGTGATTTTGACTGGTTTCTGCTATACCTATACAAACACAATGTATTGGCAATAAAAAGTGTACTTAAAATATACATTTAGATGAAAGAGTAGTGATGTCAGCAATATGGCAGAACTGAATTTTTCAGTGCTAGTTCTGTCATAGAAATATCAATTTGAAAAATTATGCACACACAAAAATACCTTCTTAAAAGTCAAGGAATCTAGGTAAGAGATTACAGCACATGGTGGAGTAAAGAAATAATAAAAGACACATGAAGAGAATAAAAAGGGCTGTTTCATATTACATACTCCCTTCCCCAATACAGGCAGCACAGTACAGAGAAAGATACTTTTACAAAGGAGAAGGAATGTAAAGTTAGAAGCCAACTTCACTGTGGACCCCATCACCAGGTCTATCCCAATGAACTGTCTCTAGGTCAGTTCCTAAGGATCAAGCCTCAGGCCCACTCCAGCACCAGACCAACCTCCATGGCCCCATGTTTTAGTCCAGACCCTGAAGTTTCAGAACCCAGGCCTACCCTTGAGTACTCAGGCTTCAAGCCCACCCCAGTACTAAGCTGGCCCTCATAGACTCAGGCTCAGGGTCTGCCTCAGTGCTGAGCTGTTGGACCCTGTGAACCCAGACCTCCGGCCAGCCCCTATGGATCCAAACATCAGGCCTGCCACAGTGGACCCTAACAGCAGGCTATCTCTTGTGGACCCAGGATCTGGCCTGAACTGAAAAATGTTCCAGGCCTATTACCATGAACCCAGGAGCCAGACCCTCTCATATAGATACAGGCTCCACATTCACCACAGTGGGCCCAGACACCAAACCTGCCCATGTGAACCCAGGAACCAGGATGTCCCTCGTGGAGCCAGGAGCCAGACTCATCCATCCAATGATCCAGGGACTAGGCCAGTCAGTTCTAAGAAAACAGCAGCATATCTCCCTGTGAACCCTGCCAGTGGGCCCACTCAGTATCTCTAGATGGGCTGACTAGTGAAGAGAATTCCCTGTGAAAGCCATTGTGTAGGACGGGCAAGGTGGCTCCACCTGTAATCTCAGGACTTTGGGAGGCCGAGGCAAGGGGATCACCTGAGGTCAGGAGTTTGAGACCAGCCTGGTCAACATGGCAAAACCCGTCTCTACTAAAAATACAAAAATTAGTTGGGCAAATGGTGGCAGGTGCCTGTAATCCCAGCTACTTGGGAGGCTGAGTCGGGAGAATTGCTTGAATCTGGGAGCTGGAGGTTACAGTGAGCCAAGATTGCCCCATTGCCCTCTAGCCTGGGAGACAAGAGTGAAACTCCATCTCAAATAAAAAAAAAAAAAAAAAAAAAAAAAAAAAAAAAAGAAAGCCATTGTGTAAAGACTAGAGGAGGTGCTTATGTCTTCAAATGCACAGACACGAATGTAAAGCTGCAAGAACCACAAGCAATCAGGGAAACGACACCACAGAGGAGAAAAATGTAAGCATCATCAGTAACCAACTCTAAAGAAATAGAAATTTATGAAAAGCCCAACAAATAATTCAAAATAATTATCTTAAAGAAGCCCACTGAGCTACAAAACACAGATAGACAAGTAAACAATATCAGGAAAATAATAAATGAACAGAATTAAAAGTTCAACAAGAGTGATAACCTATAAAAAAGAACTCAACGGGAATTCCAAAATTGAAGAACATGACTGAACTGAAAATGTTCATAGTTTCAACAGCTGATTCAATCAAGCAGGAGAAAGAAGCAGAGTGCTTAAAGACTGGTCATTTGAAATTACCAAATCAGAGGGGGAAGAAAGAAAGAATTAAAAAAAACATCCAGAAAATGCATAGAACTCATGAGATATCATCATGAGAACAGATGTATGCATTATGGAAGTCCTACAAGGAATGAAGAAAATGAAAAGGACAGAAAGCTTAAAGACATAATGAGAGAAAACTGCCGGGCGCGGTGGCTCACGCCTGTAATCCCAGCACTTTGGGAGGCCGAGGCGGGTGGATCACGAGGTCAAGAGATCGAGACCATCCTGGTCAACATGGTGAAACCCCGTCTCTACTAAAAATACAAAAAATTAGCTGGGCATAGTGGCGCGTGCCTGTAATCCCAGCTACTCAGGAGGCTGAGGCAGGAGAATTGCCTGAACCCAGGAGGCGGAGGTTGCGGTGAGCCGAGATCGCGCCATTGCACTCCAGCCTGGGTAACAAGAGCGAAACTCTGTCTCAAAAAAAAAAAAAAAACAAAGACATAATGAGAGAAAACTTCCCACATCTGAAAAGAAAATGAGCATTCAGATCTATGAAGACCAAAGAATGCCAAATAGATTAATCATAAGGTCTTTACTAAGGTAAATTACAATAAAATTCAAAAAGGTCAAAGACAAAGAAAATTTTGGAAGCAACAATAAAAAAGTGACCCATCTATTACAAGGGAACCTTTATCAGATCATCAGTAGATTTCTCATCATAGACCTTGCAAGCCAGAAGAGTGTGAAGATACATTCAAAGTAGTGAAAGTGCCAATAGAAATACTATACCTGGCAAAGCTGACTTTCAGAAATGAAGGTGAGACTAAAATTTTCTAAGAGAAACAAAAGCTGAGGAAATTCCCCACTAGACCTGCTTTACAAGAAATGATATATAAATCTATTCAAGTTGAAATGAAAGGACACTAAATAACTACATTAAAACACATGAAAATATAAAATGTTTTATAAATGTAAGAACATATTCAGATTCAGAATACTATAATGGTGGTGCATTATACTCTTATAAAAGTTAAAAGATGAAAGTAATAAAAATAAATAATTTGTTAATGGATAGACAATATAAAAATATGTAAATCATAACATCAAAAAATAAAATGTGCAGTGAGAAAAAGGTAAAGTGTACAGTTTTTATACACAGTCAAAATTAAGTTGATATCACATTAAAATAGACTGTCCTAACTATAAGATGGTATATGTAAGCCTGATGATAACCACAAATAAACCTGTAGTAGATAGAAGATAAAAAGAAAATAATCAACATTTTAATATATAATAGTGTTATATTAACATTCTAAATAAATAACATTTTATAATTACTTTATACACTAAATTTGGAGGAAAATCTAAGAGTTTACCTGATGGCAAGATGGCTTTCAATTAATGGCAATCATTCAGATTTCAGCAGGAGAAAACCTGAGGTAGATGAGAAAAAAGTATTTACTAAAAGAGCTCTGTCTCCAAAGAATCACAGCAAAAGCCACTGTGAAAGGTTTAAATGGTGAATAATACTCCTGAGTACAAAAGTGAGAATCAATAGTCATTGTCAGTCAGGATCAACAACACAGAAGTAGGAATCATTCAGGAGTTTTATTGAGTTTCTAATTAAATGAGAAAAATATTCACATCTTCCTTCGCAAATCACAAATTATCCCTTTCTATATTAAATTGTTTAAATGAGATTAATATATACAACAAATTAATTTACCTTATTAATATTTTATTAAGAATATGGGTAAGAATAATTGTTTTAAAAAGATAGCAACACACCAAATTAGGTTAGGCTAAAATTAAAGGTAGAAGTAATTAAAAAAAAAACCCACAAATGAACCACAGGAAAAAGAAAAATAAATTATCTGTAGAAAAATAAAATTGCTGTTCCTAGGGTACCCACCAAAGGCTGTTAAGACAAAATAATAACAGAATCATATTTATTGTATTATATGAGATAGGCAGGAGCAAGGGGATTTTAAGGCTGTGAGGATGTTTGAGAGACATAGGAAAAGAATCTTTAAAATAACTTTGCATTATTTCAAAGAAAGCCATTAAAACTAGCTTATAATGTGAACATGTTTATGCACGTAACAGAATCACTACCACACAGGAATCAATTTGTACCAAGATGCCAATAATGGGTTGTAAGTTTAAAATATCTTCTGATTTCCAACAACCATAGAGCTACTGAATATTCAGAGAGTGAGGCAAAAAGAGATCTACACAGAACTACACACAGCATGTCAATTGTCACAAAACCACTACATTGCAAGGAATCATGGAATGAACCCAAAAACCGGAAACATTTTTCTTTAAACATGCATAAAAAGCAGCAGGAGTACATTCTCATCCTCTTTAATCAAATCCATATCTTAATTAAATTTAAAAAGTAAAGGCAATACATAATTGTGTAATTGAGGATTGGGTGTTAAAAAAAAAAAAAAGAAAGAAAGATGTTCTGTCATGGTATCAGAAATTGGAATTAAATCCAAGATGACCAACTAGGTGTAGCCAGGAAGAGCTTCTCTCATTGAGAGAGACTAAAATATTGAGTAGGCCAGGATATTCTAAACAGACCTTCTGAGAGAAGACATTTGGAGTGAATACAGAAAAGACACTGACATTGGGGCTAAAAGTGCCCAGACTCATTCCTGGCCCTGCCTGGCTCCTAAGGAAGGCATGAATGAAATAACTTGAGTGACCCACTCTCACTATGGACCTCTGGAGTCCTAACTGAAGGAAGCCCCACAATCCCCATGGACATTTGAATTAGGAAGGGGAGCTTCCCAGAGAGTCAACAAAGACAGAACTAAAGTCTGTGCAGAGCCCAGAGAGTTTGGCATGGAGATGACTTCAGTGGAACACATCCGGGGATGCCCATCCCCCAAGGTTCTCCATATTCCTCTAGGTGGCTTTTACCTTTCTTAACCACCAGACCTAGAAAGAGCAGGGCTGTTTTTCCCATGGAACTGGAGTGAGTCTGAGGTAAGTGCCCTCCTGTCTGCTGGCCTCTCCCAGGATTCCTGTACAGGGTTCAGCACAACCTTGGATGCCCTGCCAGAGTGCTTTTGCCAGTGGCCACCACAATAGCACTTTCACCAGCGGCCCCAGACATCCCGCTGGAGCACTTTAACTTGTGGCCCCCTCACTACCCTGCCAGAGCACTTTTGCCCACAGATCCCCTGCCAACCGTCTGGAGTGCTTCCACCTGCAGGTTCCCCCAACCTGTTGGGGTGTTTTCACCCATGAACTCCCTGCCACACTATCAGAGCACTTTTGCCACTGCCCTGCAATGGAGCACTGTTACCAGTGGACTGGAAGAACCTTGGCACCTTCACTACAGCCAGTGCTTGACCTCAAGGGACCAGGGAATAAAGCTGTAGGCCTGGTTCCAAGCCCTGATGGCTACAGCATACAGCCCAGGAGCTGAGCCTTGGCCCTCTGAAAGCATATAGAAATGTGGTGTAAGTGGATTTTCTTATTTAAAATGTTGATTATTTTATTTTGATCTTTTATCTGGTACAGGTTTATTTGTGGTTATCATCAGGGTTACATATACCATCTTATAGTTATCACAGTCTATTTTAATGTGATATCAACTTAATTTTGACTGTATATAAAAACTCTACACTTTAACTTTTATCCTCACTGCACATTTTATTTATTGATATTATGATTTATATATTTTATATTGTATATTTCCATACAAGGAAATGCTAAGGGAATGTGTCAGCACTTGGCTTGCCTTACAAGAAGTCGTTAAGGGAATGTTAAATATGAAAATGAAAGACTGATACCTACCACCATAAAAACATAGTTAGTACATAGCCCACTGACACTATAAAGCAACTATATAATCAAATCTACATAAAAATGAGCTAACAACACAGTAACAGAGTCAAATCTCACAGCCAGTTTTAGTGGCTCACACCTATAATCCCAGCACTTTGGGAGGCCAAAGCAGGCAGATCAGTTGAGGCCAGGAGTTTGAGAGCAGCCTTTTCACTGGCCAACACAGTGAAACCTTGTCTCTACTAAAAATAGAAAAAAGTTAGCTGGGTGTGGTAGTACATGCCTGTAATCCCAGTTACTAGGAAGGCTGTGGCATGAGAATCACTTGAACCTGTGAGGTGGAAGCTGCAGCGAGCAGCGATCATTTCACTGCACTCCAGCCTGGGCAACAGAGTAAGACTCTGTCTTTTAAAAAATCAAATTCTTACATATTAATATTGATCTTGACTGTAAATGGCCTAAGTGCCCTACTTAAAAGCATATAGTAGCAAGTGGGATAATGAGACAAGACCCAACTAACTGTCTGCTGTCTTCAAAAGATCCATCTCACACGCAGTGACACTCATTGGCTCAAAGTAAAGAGATGGAGAAAGATCTATCAGGCAAATGGAAAAGAAAAAAGAACAGGGCTTGCTAATCTTAGACGAAAGAGACTTTAAGCAAACAATGATCGAAAAGGACGGAGAAGGGATGACATAATGATAAATTGTTCAATTCAACAGGAAGATGTAACTATCATAAATATACATGCAACTAACATTGGACCACCCAGGTTCATAAAACAAGTTCTTAAGACCTACAAAGAGACTTAGATAACAAAGAATAATAGTAGCAGACTTTAACACTTCACTGACAGTGTTAGACAGCTCAGTAAAGCAGAAAACTAACAAAAACATTTGGGACTTAAATTTGGCACTTGACCTAATGGACCTAATAGACATCCACAGAATGCTGCACCCTAAAACAACAGAATACCTTCTTCACATCTGCACATGGTATATACTCTGACATTGGCCACATGCTTAGCCATATGGTAAGTCTTAACAAATTCAAAAAATTGAAATCATATCAACTATCGTCTCAGACCACAGAGTAATAAAAATAGAAATAATTACCAAGAAAATTTCTCAAAACCATAATTTTACATGAAAATGAAAAAACATGCTCCTGAATGACTTTTGGGTAAACCACAAAATTAAAGTGGAAATCAAAAAATTCCTTGAAACTAAGGAAAACAGAGACACAACATACCTGGGAAATAGCTAAAGCAGTGTAAGAGGACAGTTTATAGCACTTAACACTTACATCTAAAGGTTAGAAAGATCTCAAGTTAACAACCTAACATTGCACCTAGGGGCACTAGAAAAACAAGAGGAAAACAACCCCAAAGCTAGCACAAGAAAAGAAATAAACTAAATCAAACCTGAAATGAAAGAAATTAAGATATGAAAATCCATAGGAATGACAAAACCAACAATTTAGTTCATTGAAAAAATAGACAGGATTGATAGGCTTCTAGCTAGATTAATAAAAGAAAAAAGAAAGAAAATCCAAATAAGCACCATTAGAAATGACAAAAGTGACATTACCGCCAATGCCACAGAAATATAAAAAACCCTCAGAGACCATTACGAACACCTCTTTGCACACTTACTAGAAAACCTAGAAGAAATGGATGATTCCTGGAAACATGTGACCTCCCAAGATAGAAGTAGGAAGAAGCTGAAATCCTAAACAAACCAATAATGAGTTCTGAAATTGAATCAGCCAATGGAAAAAGGCCTGGAACAGATGGATTCACAGCCTAAATCTACCAGACATGTAAAGATAAAGTAGTATCAATCCTACTGAAATTATTCCAAAATATTGAGGAGAGACTCCCCCCATAACTCACTCTATGAAGCCAGCATCATTCTAATAACAAAACCTGGCAGAGACAAAATGAAAAAAGTAAACTTCAGGCCAGTATGCCTCATAAACATAGAAAAAACTATCCTTAAAAGTAAAAATACTAGAAAACCAATTCCAACAACACATCAAAATGTTTATCCATGATAATAAGTAGGCTTTATTCCTGGAATGCAAGATTCGTTCGACATATAAAAAATGTAACTGATATGATTTAGATATTTATTCCCACCCAAATCTCAAGTCTCATAGTAATCCCCATTGTTGGAGGTGGGGCCTGGTGGAAGGTGATTGAATCATTGGGGCATTCTAATGGTTTATTACCATTCCCCTAGTTCTGTCTCATATTAGACTTCTCATGAGATCTGGTTGCTTAAAAGTGTGTAGCACCTCTTCCCCTTCTCTCTCTTCCTCCCGCTCCAGCCATGTGAGAACATGCCTTCTCCCCCTTTGCCTTATGCCATATTTGTAAGTTTCCTGAGGTCTTCCCATCTGCACTTCCTATACAGCCTGCAGAACGATGAACCAATTAAACCTTTTTTCTTTTTAAATTATCCAGGCACAGGTATTTCTTTGTAGCAGTATGAGAACAAACTAATATAGTGACTCACCACTTAAAATTAAAAGCAAAAATGACATGATCATCTCAATAGACACAGAAAAGGCTTTTGATAAAATTCAATATTCTTTTATGTTAGAAATCAACAAACCGACATCAAAGGAACATACCTCGAAGTAATATGAGCCATTTATTATAAACTCACAGCCAACATCATACTGAATGGGCAAAAGCTAGATACACTCCCCTCGATAACTGGCACAAGACAAGTATACCCACTCTCACCACTTTTATTCAACATAGTACTTGAAGTTCTAGTCAGAACAGCTAAACAAGAGAAGGAAATAAAATGTATTCAAGTAGGAAAAGAGGAAGGCAAACTATCTCTCTTCACTTATGATATAATTATATTTCTAGAAAACCCCATAGATTCAAAAAGGCCCCTAAACTGATAAACACTCTCAGTAAACTTTCAAGAAACAAAATTAATGTGCAAAAATCAGTAGTCTTTCTATATACCAATAATGTAAAACTGAGAGCCAAATAAAGAATATGATCCCATTTACAATATTCACAAAAAATAATAAAGTACCTATGAATACAGCTAATCAAAGAGGTGAAAGATCTCTACAATGAGAATTACAAAACACTACTGAAAGAAATCAGAGACGACACACATGGAAAAACATTTCATGCTCATGATAGGAAGAATCAATATTGTTTAAAATGGCCATACCGCCCTAAACAATTTACAAAGTCAATGCTATTTGTATCAAACTCCCAATGTCATTTCTCATAGAAATAGAAAAAACAATCCTAGCATTTATATGAAACCCAAAAAGAACTTGAACAGACAAAGTAATCTTAAGCAAAAAGAGCAAACAAGATGCATGAGACTATCCAAACTCAAACTATACTAAAAAGCTACAGCAAACCAAAGAGCATGGTAGTACTACAAAAACAGACACACGGACCAATGCAACAGATTAGAGAATCCAGAAATAAAGCCTAACATTTACAACTATCTGATCTTCCACAAAGTCAACAATAACAAGCAGTATGGAAAAGACTCCCAACTTAATGAATAGTGCTGGGATAACTAGCTAGTCATACGTAGAAGATTGAAACTGAACCCCTTCGTGTCGCCATATATGAAAATCAGCTAAAGGTGAATTAAATACTTAAAGACCTAAAACTTTAAAAACCTTAGAAGAAAATCTAGAAAATACCTTTCTGGACATTGGTCTTTGCAAAGAATTTGTGACTAGGTCCCCAAAAGCAACTGTAACAAAAATTAAAATTGACAAGTGGGGCCTAATTAAATGAAAGAGCTTCTGCACAGCAAAATAAACTATCAAGACAGTCACTACCTGTGTGATGGAATCATTTGTACACCATACATAAGTGACATGCAATTTACCCAGGTAACAACCCTGCAGAAATACCCCGTGAACCTGAAATAAAAGTTGAAAAAAAAAACTTATTCATGCATAAAGGGAAGTTTGTTAACAAAAGAAGAAATAAATTGCAAAATCTCTGAAAACAAAAAGAGGAAGGATTCTCATCCAGGAGACTGGGCTGTGAAATAATAACCCTCTATTCTAGTTAGTCCTTGTTTTTGCTTTACCTGGATATATTTACCCAGGGCAGGAGTGGATGACTGCTCACCTATGCTTGGGATCTCCTTCTGTAGGGCAGAGTTGTTGCTGGGAAAGGGGTGCCCAGCCACTGGCTCAATTTCCCAGAACGCTTTTTTTTGTTGTTTTTTGTTTTTGTTTTTTGAGACGGAGTTTCACTCTTGTTACCCAGGCTGGAGTGCAGTGGTATGATCTTGGCTCACCACAACCTCCACCTCCTGGGTTCAAGCAATTCTCCAGCCTCAGCCTCCCGAGTAGCAGGGACTACAGGCGGCCACCATGCCCAGCTAATTTTTGTATTTTTAGTAGAGATGGGGTTTCACCATGTTGACCAGGATGGTCTCGATCTCTTGACCTCGTGATCCACCCGCCTCGGCCTCCCAAAATGCTGGGATCATAGGCGTGATCCACCGCGCCCAGCCTCCCAGAACCCTTTTATGTAAGTGCCTATCTCACTAATGTGGGCATACATGTGTGTCAATTTCTAGCGGAAATGGTAAATAACTAGATGTGCCTTATCCTAAACTCTCTTTTTCATTATGTCAAAACTCAGGTATTCCCTGAAGCCACATGTTGAAGAATTCAGAGCCTCTCACTGCCTGGGTTTTTGAATGATGTTTGGAACTCAACTTCCCCTCCCTCCCATTCTCCCCAGCTTGCCAACACCAAGAAATAGCTGCACTATAATGTTACCTAAGAAATAAATAAACTTTATTTTGCTAAGTCACTCAAAATTTGGAATTTGTTTATTGTAACAGCTAACATTATCCCAACCAAATCACTTAATATCTGTCTTGAACCATATCACATAGAAGGAATTCTGTAAATAAATGTAGAATAAATAAATCTGTAAAATGGGGATATAACATTAGTCTTACCTACCTTGTTAAGCTCTGCAGGAATAGAAATAAAAAATAAAGATGAATATGTTTGAAAAAACTTTTAAAAGATTATTTCAATACCTTCATTGATAGCGCTTTTACCACCAGGAGAAAAGACAATAAAAATTCAAAATACATGTAGAAACATGAACAGGAAGGTGTTTCTTTTTATAGAAGAGAGATATTTTTAGTGAAAACTGCAAATAACAGCCCACTAAAAGCTGTATTTTAGTCAAGTGTGTATTAGTGTACCAAAGAAAATGATTATAAGTAGTAAAATGAGCATTTGTGCAGGGTTTGGAAATTTGCTGAAAAG
Source organism: Cebus imitator (assembly GCF_001604975.1). Lineage (NCBI taxonomy): Eukaryota > Metazoa > Chordata > Mammalia > Primates > Cebidae > Cebus > Cebus imitator. The sequence continues at coordinate 8,519,084 of NW_016107331.1, forward strand.
ACACAAAGAGGACAGAGCAAATTTCAAAGTGTGGTAATGCAGGGAATCAGTGTTTAAGTCTTATACATTTGAGCTTATAAAGGGTCCAAAGTAGAATATAAGACAGTTGCATGTTAATGACACCTTTGATGATGTCAAATTATACTTAATACTTCGGTGAGACATTATGAGACACCAAGAACAGGAAAAAAACAAAATGGAAACTAAATGAAAAAGAAGCTAAAAAAATTATTTTCAGCTTGAATAATGTAAGATTACACTTTGGGTATATACCCAGTAATAGGATTGTTTAAGTGGAAGCTTATACTTATGTATTATTATTGTATGTGTGGATTTTTTATATTTTTTTGGTTTTTGGTGGCTTTTTCTCATGAGATATTGAAGGTTCCATCTCATTTTCCCAAACTGCAATATTTTTTTTTCTTTTTTAAATTGTACTTTAAGTTCTGGGGTAGACATGCAGCTCTTGCAGGACTGTTGCATAGGTACACTCATGCCATGGTGGTTTGCTGCCTCCATCCCCCTGTCATCTTCATCAGGCTTTCTTCTAATGTTATCCCTCCCCAACCTCCCCACCCCCTTGCTGTCCCTCCCCTAACCCTCCACCCCTCCAACAGACCCAAGTGTGTGATGTTCCCTTCGCTGTGCCCAGGTGTTCTCATTGTTCAACACCCATCTATGAGTAAGAACATGTAGTGTTTGGTTTTCTGATGTCAGTTTGTTGAGAATGGTTTCCAGATTCATCCATGTCCCTACAAAGGTTGTGAACTCGTGCACACGTATGTTCATTGCAGCACTGTTTACAATAGCAAAGACTTGGAACCAACCCAGATGCCCATCAATGATAGACTGGACAAAGAAAATGTGGCACATTTATACCACAGAATACTATCCAGCCATTAAAAAGGATGAGTTCATGTCCTTTGTAGGGACATGGATGAATCTGGAAAGCATCATTCTCAGCAAACTTACTCAAGAACAGAAAACCAAACACTGTATATTCTTACTCATAGATGGGTGTTGAACAATGAGAACACCTGGGCACAGGGAAGGGAACATCACACACTGGGTCTGGGGCTAGGAGAGGGACAGCAGGGGGGTGGGGAGGTTGGGGAGGGATAACATTGGGAGAAATGCCTGATATAGATGACAGGGGATGGAGGCAGCAAACCACCATGGCAGGTGTGTACCTATGCAACAGTCCTGCAAGAGCTGCATGTCTACCCCAGAACTTAAAGTACAATTTAAAAAAGAAAAAAAAAAAGATTACACTTTGGGAAAAAAAGATGGAACCTTCAATATCTCATAAGAAAAAGCCACCAAAAAATAAAAACTAAAAAAACCCCACACATACAATACATAGGTAGAAGATTCCACTTATTTTAAACCAACTACCAAGATATTTAGTCTTTCATTCTTCAGAATAGGAAAGTGAAATGAACTTTGGAGATAAATGATCAAGCAGTAATATATCTTGCAACTTTGCAATCCAGTAAGCTTTACATACATGTTCATGAAGTTAGGTTCACAAACAAGTCATTGCTATCTCAATTTTAAAGTTGGAAAACATGAAACCAAGTGATATGATGCCTTTCCTGCCAACAGATGACAGACCACTGGTGATTTCTCTCCCCAGGAACAACATCATATTCACCCCACTTATAGGCAGTATTTACAGCACCTATAGATTAGCAAGCAGTAGAGGAATAAAAAGAGATGAAGGAAATTACATTAAAATGACCACCTCAGGCCAGGAAAGATATGATTTCAACTATCTGAATTACATATACAGATAGGAATAGGTTTCATTTTAGAATTAATTTAATTAATAAATATGTGGGAAATTAAGAAGAAAAAAATTGAGGACAAAATAATTTAACTTCATGATATTAAATATGACATAATAGTAGGATCTATGAGAAAAATTAGCAATTATAACATAAAGACTTTGTAATTAAACTACAAAGTACAAACTGATCTTTTTTTTTTTTAAAGTTGGGAAAGAAATAAGTGCATATTTTCTAGACTAAGTATTGGGAGGTTTAAGAGTTAGGTAATTGTAAATTTAACAAGACTTAAGTAATGACATTTGGAGAGCCTTTTACCTTAATATATCACAATTAACAGAATTTTAAAATAGATCATTGTCCTTTCTAATAAAGCTAAGAACACCAAAAAGTAAATCACATACCACAGCATGAAGATAAAGAAATAACTCTAAGGTAATTATGTTGATATAATATATGATGATATAGTAATGAAACTATTGTTCTTATGGTTATTACATTGGTAAAAATTGTGAAGAGAGGTAGACCAGTTCCTCCTGATTTCCCCATATCAGAAACTGATCTCATATCCTTCAGTCACAAAAAGTGATAGCTGATAGCTTGAATTATTACCTTTCCCAAAGGTATTTGCATTTTAGGAGGAATCAAAGTCTTATGCAAATAAACTATCACTGCCCAGTGGGTAAGAGAAGATTTGGGGCAAAGATAATGGGCTTCCCAAGGCTTTCTGATTCATTCATGAAGATACTTGAACTCATATTTTCTCACTAAGAAAAGTAAATTAAACTCCTGGTAACCTCTGAACTTACTCCAAAGAGGTCTACCATCGAGTAAATATTTCTTAATATTTTAACACTTTTTCATAAAATCTCCTGAGAATTTTTGATCCTACTCCACACTAGATGTTTAATTTTAAACACAAATAATGAAATGAAACCAGTAAAACTGCTTCCCTGATCTAGAAGAAAATCGGCATTTTAAAATGATTCAAAGAAAAATGTAAACTCATGTTTGTCATTCTCAGTGTCCCTTACCCACTCCACTATACCCCAGCATATTGTCAATTGTTTATAATATTTGTCTCAGTGTAAGAATTAGTATGCTGATTTCTACTCAATTTATTATATAGACGGAAACCATATTGTCAGTATGAAACAATAAATACAACAGAACAAACATGTATTAAGTAGAAGGCACTTCTTTTATTTTATTTTTAAAAAAACTGCAGTCACATGCATTGAGTCTGTTCTACCTGAATAATTAAAAGGGACCTTTGAAAAATGTACTGGCCAATTTCATTCTCTCGTAAATTATGCACAGTCAATAACTATGTATAATTTGACCAGAGATCATTTTTCCAAAAGCACCAGAATTGAGCAATTATAGTGAAGTTAGACAACACAGAAAGTCACTTCAGATAACTCAGTCTCATAAAAATCCTAACAATGTGTTTTTGTGGCATTTGGGCTTGAAGATTATTGCCCAAACCTCCAACACCTCTATAGGAATCCAAATTAGAGTTTTAGAGGCAAAAGAGAAAAAAAGCATAATTTAGTATAATGTCATAGAATTATTTGCCAACAGAAGAGAGAAGATAGTAGTCAAATAAGCAAATATTTCTTACAGATTTTTGGTAAGTTTCATTTTTAAAGCACATATTATGAACAACCCAGAAAAGTACCCAGACTACAAATCGCCCTGAAAAAAGATTACAGCCTGGGCATTGGATTTCCACAGTGTCAATCATATTGCCATGTGAAATAGTATGGCAATAAGCTTGTTATCATGAGACTACATTGAAATGTTTACCTATAGAAAAGCTAAGTTTCTATAAGGAAGTTAAAGGGAAGTGAATCCTAAATTATGGCAATGGTTAGCATTATTTATTATAGCGTAGTCATAATCACAACCATGGCAGTAAAAATAAAGTGCATGGTTCAGACTCCAATGCCCTTGTGCTGGAGCATGAGCATATTTAAAGCATTTGAAAATCATGAAGCCAGCAGCTACTTCAGTGCCTTTGTCTTTTTTGTCTCTTGGACAGAAGAATATTAATATTACATTTCCAAGAAAAGCAACAACTAAGAATGAGTGCCCAGTACCTGTCTGACATAATCATACATCTTCATTAAACCTACCCTACAACGACACTATCACCATTCTTAAGATGAGCGTTGCATTCAGCTAGAGAGATCAAATAACTGGTTCAAGCTCAACTGGCAGGCAAGTGGCAGTCAGAAGTTGAATCGAACTTCAAAACTTGAAGGATTTTTATTCCACTTCACTAGGCACTGCCCATCTCCTCCTCCATGCTGCCCCCTCTTCACAAAGGAAGCATAGGAATCCCTCGAGAGGAGAGAAGCTTATTGTTTTGTTTCCAAAGAGTGGTAAATTTACCTGAAATTTATCTTCAATTGCATTCAATCTGTGGCACAGCTACAAGGACAGTGGCCAGGTGATTGGAGTTCTCTAAAGCAGTTGTTTTAAAATTTTACATTTATTAAAATCACACATAGGATTTGTTTAACATACATATTCCTAAGACTCAATTCAAATCTACCATTAGCAATTCCCTCCCTCCCTTCCTTTCTTCCTTTCCTTTCCTTCCTTCCTCCCTCGCCTTTCTTTCTTTTCTTT
>NW_016107331.1:8523762-8528458 GCF_001604975.1 Cebus imitator
TTCTTTCTTTCTTTCTTTCTTTCTTTCTTTCTTTCTTTCTTTCCTTCTTCCTTTCTTTCTCTCTTTCTTTCTCTCTTTCTTTTTCTTTTCACAGTGTCACCCAGGCTGGAGTGCAGTGGCATGAGCATAGCTTACTGCAGCCTTGAACTCTTGGGTTCAAGTGGTCCTCCTGTATCAGCCTCCTGAGTAGCTAGGACTACAGGTACATGCCACCATGCTAGCATTTTTTTTTTCATAGTTTTACATGTTGCCCAGACTTGGCCTCAAACTCGAGCTCAAACAGTCTTCCCATCATCCTTCAGAGTAGCTGAGAGTATAGGCATGAGCCACTTTGGCTACCATTAGCAATTTCTAATGGTGGCCACAGGAATGTGCATTTTAAACAAATGCTTTGACTATATTGAAACGTATAATAGTATATTATGCACTGCTGTAACCAAAAGAGTTAGTACAATGTCAAATCAATCCCAAATGGTTAATCCCAAGTGGACAGCTTGCAACTATGTCGTGACATGGCCCAGAGCCAGACCCCCATATTTTCAAATAGTGAAGCTCTAATAAAATGTACGTTCCACAAGTTGACTGTCTTCTGAAAAAAAAAAATAATGTGCATGAATATGCCTTTCCAGTTCTCTTCAGATTAAAAATATTTCAAAAATCTCTAATCACAGAATTAAAGCAGCAGGTCATGAAGACTCCAAAATTGTCAGGTGAACATATCACTGCAAGCCTACCCTTAATGAACTATGAATACAAAGCCAAAATATAACCTAACTGAACAGATGAACCAATGTCAAAACAAAGGGTAATTGCTTTGCATCCTAGAAAAGAATAATCAAAAAAGGTGTGAATTCTCTACAATTTTCCAAATGAATAAAATCAAGAATTTCCATGATGCTTTGGGCAATTTTGCACAATACATTGTAATGAGAATATAAAAATTTAGAATACATTCTAAGCATTAAAGAATCTAACTTTTTTATTATATCAAGATAGAAATATTAAGGTAGAAACTTAAGAATTCTGCTATAACCTAAAGAGATGACACAGTTCAGGCCAGCCTCTATCTAAAGAACCCTATGGAAGGAGGGTGGCTTCAAAAAATATCTTGAACTGCCCAGTGGTGTGTTTGCCCTGTGTGGCGATCCCACAGAAATTGTTGCCCAAACAGAAGTGGTGAATAATACAAACTATGGAGAAAAAGGCAGAGAGACCTGAGTCCTATTTGTGGCTCCTACTCTTCCAGATACAAGCTGTAGTCCTTTTTAAAGATCACTTAATTGCCAGGAGTTTGATAATAAGAAAATATATAAGAACTACCTGAAGAATATACAGTAATTTGATTTCTTTAACCCTAAATTATCCAAGTAGGAAGACTGAATCAATCATATTAACATCTTTGAGAAGAGATACACTGACAAATAGAAGAAGGGAAAATGATTTTTCTAAAATAAAAATGACTGATAGAAATGTGTTTACTATGTAAAAAAAGAAAGATTGAATGATATTATGGGCACAGAGTTTAATGAATGAATGAATGTCCAAAATATATTTTGAGGATACCAAGTGCAGGTTATATACATTCCTTTAATTTTTTTCAAATTATCAAATGGAATATTATCAGCAAAGATACAGCAATCTGCTATTTCATTTTGAATAATTATATTTATTCATTTACATTCTAGTCAAGAAAATATTTCAATTAATGAAGTAACTGGTCACACATTTTTTAAAAATCTTGTTTGACAGACAATTGAACAATATCTGAAATGGCATTAGAAAATAAAGTATAAAATGTGTGTAATTTTTGAAATATTATCTTAAAAGAGAGCCAAGAAATCATTCTAAAATTTTTATTTCTTAAAACACCTAACTAACAAAATATATCTTTTGGGACTAATAAGAAATTCTGTGTTCATATATGCAGTATCGCATATTATACAAACAAGACTTCTCTACAACTCAGACAGAAATAGTAAGTGATGTAAAGCAGGCTTGGATTATCTTAATAAAAAACAACACTTTTTGAAGTCAGGAACCATCTAAGCACTTTAGATACACCGTCTTGTTTCATCTTCTCTGAAATCCTAAAAGACGATATTATCACCATTTTACTGACGAAAGAACCAAGAATGAGAGGGATAAGTACCTTGCCCAAAGTCATACATGTGTGAAATGAGAAAACTAAAGTATAAATGTAGCGTCATCTGTATTTGCACTCCTAATTACTTCATTTTTCCTGCCTCCCTTTCACTGACCCTTTGAAAGAGAATTACTTTCTCCTCACACATGTTTAGTTGCTAAAACTCTTTACATATGGACACCCTGATCAGGTAGTTTTTCATGATGTTCCAGAAAAATGAAGTTCTGACGCAAGCCCCTCTGGCTTCCTGAATCAGCTCCCCTTACCCTCACCCAGGGTATTGCAATAATCTCAGGAGCCAGAGAACACTTGTATATAATGTAGAGTTTCTCAGATCTGCCACAGTCAAGATGTTGGTAGAAAGATGGCTTCAGGATGCCACACACAGGGATGAGGTAGTTACCATGGCTTTCCACAAAATGTGAAAAGCAGAAGCCTTCAGCCTGCTGTGGTGTTGTTGGTTCCCAGAGATGTACTGCCATCACTGAAAGAAAAGAAAATTATTTTCTCTAGGAAATCAAGTGTATTACATGTAAATCATTTACATGGTGTTTAAAAGATTTACATACTGATGAGCGCAAGACTTCTCATTTTCATTCCATTTCTACATTGTCTCTCTGGTTACAGCTGGAAGCCCACCACAAAGAAAAGCCCATTTGGTAACATTTCGCTGTTAATTCTAAACATGCATAAGTCATATCTCCTATGCAAGGTCATGTCCTGTAACAGAGAGTATGCATTTGGGGATGAGTCAGCTAGCTCAAACGGGTAGAAAGCAGCATCTTAGTGGTGATGTCTTATCACCCTATAGAGTACTTATCCAAATACACGCCCATGAAAACTGTTTGAAAAGAAGAAATTTGTCGTACACTTAAAAGATACGTTGGAGATCTAGTTCAGTAACTCCCTTCCTACCTCACTCTAGCCATGTATTTATTTGTCAGGACAAAAGAGCATATATTAAAAAAGCACCTTGGAGTGTGGAAACCCTGTAGGGCTGTATGGTTAACAGTACTCTTTGCCACAAGCTAGGTCCATGCAAATTTCCTATCACAACTCCAGTAATTCCTAGTTTCACCGCAGGTCTTAAAACTCACCCCGTAAATGGGTTGGTTAATTTGTTCCTAAGTCCAATCCCTCTCAATGCCAGGGCTAGAGCTATACTCACCAGACTTCCATTATCAATGGCTCCAAGGGTATTCTGCATTGCTTGCATCTGTGATGTGAAATATCTTTAGTTTCTGCTTTTAGGCCAAGTGTGCATGAGTTGACTAGCATGAAATTGATTGTTTTATTTATTAAACATATTTTCATTAATGCCTGATTCATGCCAGATACTGAATTAGGTGCTGAGAGTACAACAGTGAGCAAGATAAATCTGCTCCTGGTGTTCAGGGAGCCTACATTAGTAGGGGAAACAGAAAATTACTCGAAAAATTATAGGGGAGACAGTTATACTTAATCATTGTCAACTATATTCAATCAGACCAGAAAAAAAAGAGAAAGAAGAAAAGGAAGAGGGGCTGGTGGAGAGGAAAAAAAAGGAAATGTAAGAACTTGAAATTCTACCCACTATTCTTCTCACTGATAACACATCCTGAGGTAAACTTGATCCAGAAAATATGAAATCTCAGTTACCACCTGCCACTCATAATGTGAACATCTCACCACTGAATGATTGAGTGTTTTTAAGGTATGACAACTAGACACAAGCTACTGTCTTCACTTTATCTTCAACTGAATTCACAGCAGTCTGGAAAACAAAAAGGCTATGTCAGAATTCTTAAAGACAGAATAAACAAGCACATCCTCCAATATGGTGCCTTCTTATAAGATTTCTTAAAGATAATTTTGACTTTGTGTGACTTCTGTTTACCAAAATGTCTGAGCTATGTCTTTTTGCATGACGGTGAGGTATATGGTAGAAAAGTCAGAAAAGTTCCAAGTGCTTAGGTAGCCACAGCTTTTTCTGTTTGATTTGACACATCATCATATAAACACATGGGGGTGGGAGGGCTGTGTTTTTCTGCCAAACACTGTAGCATTAATTCTCTTTCTTTTAGTATGCCTGCCTGTGCAAAGTAATTTTGAAAAGATCAAAGCATTTTGCCATTAGGACAAAATATGTTCTTGCCTGGGAGGAAGATGTATTTAAACTCAGCGCAATTATTGATAGAAGTGAAATGGTTCCAAAAGAATCCTTTGTCAATGTCTTCACTCTTCATTTCTGTTGGTAGACTTCAGGATGAGACAATTGACTATTTCCTTCCAGTTTGTTTTCTCACTGAACATTGCTAGCAACTCTGCTTAAATGAACTGGGTTAAAAGACAGAATCTTTAGATGAATGTGTTCTATGTAATGAAAGAGAATCTGAGTATAAAATGGAAGCAATTGTGCATAACTCCAGGCAAAAGCTCACCTTTATCTCTATTATCTAGATACTTGGAGTAGGAGAGAGGCAGTAAATTACAAGATAATTGCATTATTTCTTCAACTCATTGAGCCCTCATACACAACTACAAAGAGGTTTTTTTTTTTTTTTTTTTTTTTTT
>NW_016107331.1:8528478-8676332 GCF_001604975.1 Cebus imitator
AAATTGAAATAAATAACAAAACCAATGAAAGCATTATCATTCAAATAAAGATTTGATGACCCAAAGAAATGTATTCTTTCTACAGTAAAGCGATAGCAGTTAACTTCTGCATTACTGTTATATTATAATATCACTTAATTGATAGTCAAAAACATGCAAACCCATGCTACTTTCCCATAAACTGAAGTGGAAAATGTTGAAATGGAGAACAACCACCAGAATGCATAAATAAAATATGAAAAGTTTTGTCATGTTCTATTAGGGGTTTTCATGTTAGCATCCTATTATGTTAGTATTTGTTTTCACTAATATAATATGAAAATTGCTGGAATGATTGCATGGTCATATCTTGTTAGGCAACTCAAATTCTAAAATTACATGATTCTAATATAAAATGAAAGAAAATTGTTAATATTATAAAAAGTTCCTAATGTGATATGAAGGCCTATCTGGAAAAAAAATAGTTTAAGTTATTTTGGTGTTATTTCTTGGAAATAGTTTCTTCATAGGAACCAGGTGGTGACAAAGAAAGAGAAATTGGGCTTGAGAACATCACTGGTGAACTGGCTACGTAAATGGAAAATGGTCCTCCCAGGTAAGTAATATGCTGCATGAATTTTTTTAATCCATTCTAAACAATTGTGACTATTGATTAGCAGAGTTTAGATCTTTTTTGTTTAGTGCAGGCCTAGATAGCTGTATTTAGATTTTTTGTATAACAAGAGCCACTATTAATATTTCTTTCCATAAATTGCTTTCATGTGAAAGTTACTATTAATGTGAGGTCTCTAAAGAATTGGAAAGCATAACTTTGTTTTGCTTTGAATTTATTGTTAAACAATACAGCTTGACATATACTTTGTGGTGATAAATGTAGGGTGTTGCTTAAGTTAAGGGAACAGTTCTTTAGTGTTTACTGAATACTGTCTTTTAATTTATTGCACTTCTTAAATGTGATGATATATCATTCAGTAATCTACTTTATGAAATAATTTTCAGTTAAACCAAAAGCTCTCTTTCAATCTGGGAATAAGGATGTTACTTTGGGTGTCATAAGAAATGTGCCTATTATAACTTTGGAGTCAAGTCAGACTTCTTTATCAAAACTTGTTTTATTGTGCGGAAACTTGCAAAAGAATAAAGTTGAGAGCTGAAAGAAATGTTAAAAGAATAAAACAATTGTAAGGGATGTTACTTACTTTTTAAAAAAATACTGATTTCAAAATTCTGTAAGATTCTCTAAAATATTATATTTGAATGGACTGCTACATTTTAATATTTATCTTAATGCAACATTTTATACACTGAAGAAATCTTTTTTCTCAAAGATGACATTATCCACAGTTTACAAAATGATTATGATTGCCTGAAGGGCTTGGCTTAGGAACTCTAGTCCTGACATATATTATTTTTATGGAAAAATAAATTTATCTCAATTGGCTCTTAATGTCAACTGAAAAGGGGAACCATTTAAAATTAGCTGCCAGACACAAAAATGATCTTAGATGAAATTAGAATATGTTTTCTAAAAAAGGCAAAGTGATAAAAGTGACTTGGGGATAGAGCAACTTTTCAATACATTATGTTTAAGTATGATACAGATTGTGTTTGTCAGAACCAGACTATTCCCATCTCTTTCTCTTTCAATCCTCCACTCCAAGGGCTCAACCCCATGTTCTAATTCTTCAAATGATTTGGGATAAGAACCATTCTAATGTAAACTTCCACAGGGCCATTTGGAGCTCTGTGCTGAATCAATAAAACAAATTAGCTGAAGTAACAGCTGAGCTAATCATGAGAATGTTTAAAATGATAAGAACTTGAATTAAAGTTTTTCTAAGTGCCAATGGATTTAACTAACTACCATATGCTGTGCCATTTCGAGCAGCCAGATCTAGTTATCAAGTCTCCTATTGTCCAAGGCAAAGAAAGTCAGGTGGAAGAGTTTCTGAGGCCAGTAATAAAAATTAGAACATCCATAACACTTTATGATCCCTTTCCAATACACTATATAACCAGAAGATCAGATTTATCTAGAAACAAGAAAGAGAATGTATTCCATTAAAAGTAAAACAAAAACTACAGCTTCACTATATATCTTCCATAAAGAATCTATTTTCCCATATCTATATCACCACAGTTTTTAAATTTTATTCTTATTTTTGCTCTAATTAATAAAACATAACACATCCTAAAGTTAAGCTTTATCTAGGCAACTTTTCTAACGTTTCCATTAACTTTCTTTAAATTGCCAGCATGGTGAAGATGTAATGTGTCGCCTAGGCCCTTGTCTTCATTTCAGTCGGTAGTGGTGGAAGCCACAAAACTTACACACCGTATTATCCACTGCAATGAGAATACTGCTAGTCCCAAATCAAATGCTTTTCTTTCCTCAAAGCCTCAACAATGTTGCCCTCCCCCCATAAATTAGCAGTGCTTAGACGGAGACTTGTCCACATTCTATAGATTATTTTAAGGAAAAGCTCCATCATCCATAATACATTTGGGCTTCTTTCTAGTTGAAGATTTATAATTTTTTTTTATTGATGGGTTATGAATATTGACACAGGAGATATTCATTGTTTATTGAAGGCTTGTTTACATAAAAGATCTTCACAGGCTACCCCCTAAGTCTAGAGGTCCTAAACCAGTGTCAGGGAGCTGTCTGGGTATTTTTTCCCACGTATTGCACTGCCATTCTACCAACAATAGAGGCCCATTAACGTTTGGCCCTTCAAGTTACTGCAGCCCAAGCCTCAGTGGCAGGACGTCTGCCCAATATGTAAAATAACGGAATGAATGGATTCCTTGGAAACAATGATAACAAGACCTGGCTGAGCTAACTGTGACAGCATGTGGTAATTTTCCAGCCCGCTGGCCCTGTAAAGGAAACTGGAACACAAAGCATAGACTGCGGGGCGGGCCGGCCTGAATAGCTGCAAACAAGTGCAGAATATCTGATGATGTCATACGCACAGTTTGACAGATGGGGCTGGACAATTTTTCCCCCTTTAAACGTGTTCTTAACTATTTGTATTCCATTGGCTCCTCACTTGGGAAGTTCAATCCTGTAATCACCTGCTTGAAAGACTAAACAAACCTTAACTGTCATGTGCTTGATTCAAGTACCACCAGTTTTATGAAGAAAAATGATATCCATTATTAGTGGCTGAATGCTGAGGGGAGCAGTGGGGGAGAGGGTGTTGCTGTGGATTAATGCATCATCTCTGCTTTCAGCTGTGGGCCAGGTTTTGAGTCTAGCTCTGACTGAATTCTGCCATACACTTTGAATAGCATAATGAAGTATTGTTATTGCCTCAGTCTAGTCATTACATCAGGGAAACAGACATCTAAAGTTATCAAAACTGATTACTAGCTGAGCTTTTGTGTCCCTAAAATAAATGCATTAAAAAGAAGGCTTTTTTTTTTTTCATTCTTATGGGTGTTCTATTAAGGTTGGATGTTTTAGTGTTTATAGCATTACGTGTCACTGTGTGTGAGTTGGTGTTAGGGTATATCTATAGTCAGTACTCTCCCAAAACACGTCGGTATGTGGATCTGCATGCGTGTGTGTTTAAGTGGGTGCATGGGAGACAGAGAAAATGAAGATTGACAACATTTATAAAAATGAGACACAACTCAATTAAAATTCACCAAAAATAGTAAATGAACTGGCATACTCAGTTTAATTGTAATGACACAAGACTGTCTTTTTCTACCCTTCAAATAAGTAGCTGCTCCAAAGCAGCTTCACTATTTTATTTATTTGGTTCTTTTTATTTACTTTTCAAGGAATTTATGTAAATATATGTAGGGTACAAAATAGGTCTCAGATACAGCCTGATTCTGTAATCTTTTCATCAAACAGCTAACCAAAGAGGGATAGCCAAAGGATTCTGTTTATGGAGAAGTGATATCTATTCCACAAAAAACCATGGCACACTGCCTAGCCTATAGACACAAGAATAATAGAAGTAGCATAAAAATAAAAATTAATGATTAGGTTTTACAAAAATACCTTTTCAACTAAGATAGCACCACACCCTAAACTATGTTCTTTAGGTTCATTCAGATTATAGAAGGTTTACAAAAGCTATTCCAAAATTACCTTTTCCTGTCTTAACATAGTTGTTGGGTAGGAAAATAAAAAGGTGATACATGTAAACAAAGGGAATTCTCACTTTCACTTTTAAAGAATCGCTATGCTCCACTTACCTCCACCCACAACCTCCACCATCATCTTTTAGAAGTGAAGAGAAAAACATATCCCTGATACTCACCATTTACCAGTTTACCTACACATAATCAAACTATGCTTTGGTCGTCTTTCATGGATTCATTCAATAATGAGTGCCTGCTATGTGCATGACACTGATCTATATCTCTATTCTGCACAAACACTCCAACTGGGATTGTGTGATCTCTTTAAATTCAGGGTAGGATAATTATTTGCACAATGCACATTTGCACCAGTAGCTGCTTCTCAGCAGAAGAGTTGTGGCTCACAGCAGCCAAAATAATCTATTCTTAGATTATGCCTAAATTTGAGGGCCTTGTAGCTGCCATAACCTATAATGAATGAGAAGCTCATCACAGGGCACATTGTTTATGAAGAAAAGTTTGTTCCTGCTTCCCACATTTCCAGCTAACTAGCATCAAGGGCATCCCTCTAGATTTTTACACCAGATGGAGGTTCCCACCTGTTACTAAAAGCCGAATTATTGTGTTAGTAGCTATGGTGTTTACATCTCTATAGGAGATTAAGAGGGTGAGAGAAATTTTAAAAAAAGGTGTGGATAGGTAACAAGAGTTTTCAGTGATTACAATTAATAATCTGAAACTATCCACAAGCTGTTCCTTGAGACTTGCTTCTGGTCCCTCTATGTCAACAGCCTAGGTGGGACTTTCTTAGAATGCCTTGAGAGGATAGCCAAGGAATTTAGTTGAGAAACATTGTGACACTAGGTTGGAAGGAAAGACAGAATCTCAAGTCTCCAATGCTAACAATGAGTTAAAATTATGTTAATATATTAGCTTTCTCAAGTCTTCATCTGACAAAAAAAAACAAACTACTGAGGTTAATAAAAATAATAGCAGCTAGAATGACAATCATGATAATATTTCATAATGACTACAAACAACAGGACTTTTCAAAGAAGTTGATAGATGATATTTCCACACATATTTAATATAACTTACAAAAATATCAGTAAAGATATTAAGCCAAACCAAAGATCATCCAGTTGAATACCCTAGAGGTGTTCTATGAAAGGACATATTGTCATACAAGTTCACACCTCCAGAAGTAATTTATTCATGCAAATATGTCTACATTCCTTAAAAATCTATTACAGGTGTACCAGATTTTAACCTAAAGACTTCATGAATCTGCTGAGAATTTAAGCCTATCATCACTTCTTGGAGTAACAAGATTTGTAGCTATACTAGCCACTTCACAAAACCATGCTTTGTATTTATCTGAAAATTACAATTCAGTTCAACTAAAAAAAAATTTACTAAGAATTTACCTAGTAAATAGTACAATGCAAAAACCAGTAGAAATACAAAGGTGGGCAAGGAGCCCACAGAAGTGTCTACAATTGTAACGGAGGAGGGTATTGTGGAGAAGCATATATGTTATATACAAAATCTAAAAAAAAAGTCCCTTAGGGGGAGTGCTGGGGCTTGGGGAGTATATCCATAGTAGCCCTAAAAATGCTATATTATGGCTGGGTGCAGTGGCTCACGCCTGTAATCCCAGCACTTTAGGAGGCCGAGGCAGGTGGATCGCTTGAGGTTGGGAGTTTGAGACCAGCCTGACCAACATGAAGAAACCCCGTCTCTACTAAAAATACAACATTAGCTGGGCATGGTGGCGCATGCCTGTAATCCCAGCTACTCGGGAGGCTGAGGCAGGAGAATTACTTGAACACAGGAGGCGGAGGTTGCAGTAAGCAGAGCTCACACCATTGCTCTCCAGCCTGGGCAACAGGAGTGAAACTCTGTCTCAAAGAAGAAAAAGTAAATGTTACATTACAACATTTTTGAATTTTCATCAATATGTCACCCATTTGTAGAGACTTCATCACTCTAGACTGAAATTGAAACCTTCATCATTCTAGACTGAAGTTGTCTTTTAGTTGATCTGCCTTCAGGAAGCACCTTTCAAGTCTTTATTTCAGGGGCTCTTCTCTGAATACTCTCTCGTTTCTACTTATTTCTCACCTTCCATAAAGCATGTTTAAGTGTAAATGGGCTTTTGAACTTGATATGTAAAAATAAGATGGAACACACAGTCAGGTGCAAGTCAAAGTAATGTAGACCAAAACTTTGCATTTAAAAAAAAATCACATAATTAAAACCAATTTTTAATGTCCATTGCTCCTATAGAACACTTCAAGAATAGGGGCAACTAGAGACAGATATTTGAAGATAGGAGCAAGAGCTTCAAACACTTTTATCAATTGCTTAGCAAAAGCATTGGTGAGGTATATAATCTGTCATAATATCTAATTATGCTATTACTGTTTAACTGTGGTAACTGTACGGCATGGTGTAAGTACAGTATTAAGAGACCTGGTTTGGGGTACAGCAGATGTGTTTTGTCTTTTTCTAAATGTGATATTGAGAAAATCACTGATCCTTTCTGCACCTTGCCTCTTTATTGTTATAATAGAAATAATATCTGTGCCCCAAAGCTCTTGATTAAGGAGCTAGAATTTAACAAGCTTAATAAATCTATAGTTTACCATTGTTCACAATAAAAATAATAAAATAAAGGCTCTCCTTTCATCAACTTTGAAATAAAAATTTTTGTGTATTGCAGGAGATTTACAGTTTCTTTTAGCTTTGAAATCCTATGTCTTTGTAAAGCAGAAGTCTGTAGTTAAACAAGATGACAAACACCATGTTTCACTTATTTATTTAAAAATGGAGACATAACTTGAAAGATGAAAAAGAGGCAGCAGGCAGAACTGTGGAGAGGTGTCTCTCATAGTCCACATCTCCATTCCATTCTAGCTCTATTCCTTGCTCATTTAATGACCCCAACAAGTCAGGAAACCTTTCTGAAACCATTCATGGAAAGGGATTATTAATGCCTACCTCAATATGAAAGCCCTTTGTGAACTTCAAAGTGCTACAGTATAGTCAGTTTTATCATCTGATAATACTTGGGAACCTTTATTTGTACTGTCCATATCACACCCATAACCCTTCAGCTTCTACAGAGGTGTTTCAGCATTTCTGTTACCAGATCTATTAAAGCTGAAAGTCAGTAAGGATCAACTTTTAAAATATCTTTATTTAAAAGATTTATTCAAAATTTTTAAACATCATTCATAAATTCCTTGAAATTTCTTCTTTGAAGAGTTTACAATTTTTATTTACTCATTTTATTAAATGTTATGTCTGGTCAAATCTGCTTTCTGACTGGACTCATTGAGGTCATTGTACATTCAGGTCTATTTCTCAAATTAGAATATGTATAGAGAGAATCTATTTCCATTAAAAATGCTGTGCAAAAAATATTCTTGAAATCAATTCACCAATATTCGTTAAATGCCTCCTAAAAGAATACCATTGAGATAGAGGCTGCAATAAATACAAAATGACTAAGATGAAGTCACCAACCTCAAGACACTGACAAACCGGTAGGGTATAAAACAGGTAAACAAATGATTTTTATGAAGGATAAGATAAGTGCTTTATGAGAAATAAAAATGAAATGCTTTTGGAGAATAGTTCCATTTGCAATTAGAAAAGTTCTCTTCAGGACAGATCTGCCAATAACTTGCAAATTAAAGACCTATAAAGATTATAATTACAATGCAGGATGGCCCATTTAAAGAAGCCCCACTTTATATAATATGCTTTCAACAGTAATATGATAAAGAATACATAGTTCAAGCTCATATAAATAAATCTCTTTCAAAGGGCACAAAAGACTTTTATTGTGTGTGTTTTTTTCTAAAAATGGGTCACTCAAATAGAATCACTATACCTTTTTTAAAAAAAGAAAAATTCAAAGAGATGATATAAACATCCTGGGTAAAAATGTTCTATTTTTATTTGTGTTAGTGAAAACTATATAATGTCCCATGTCGTGCCCTGTGGCATATTTACGGGTGTGTTAACTCTTTCACAGCTCCCAGAGAGGCCCCTTTCCAGGGTATCTTTCTGTGGAGACTAGTGCCCTCTTTAAAGGCTAGGGTCCCTCACCCCATCCCTCTGCCCTCCCCCAGTCTGGGTCTGGGTACCATTAGTGCACTGGAGCAGTAATTTCACTAAATTGTACCTTACCGGCCCCCTATTACGAAAGGAAGTGTGAATGCTGCCAAAGCCCTTTCCTAACTGGCAATGGAATCACAGGTCAGAAAACATCTTTAGCAAGCATAAATTATTAGGCTCACTATAAAAGAGAGCTGACAGATGAAACAGGCATTTTCATGAGTGAACAATACAGCTTCAATTCAAAGACTGCTGATTGGGTGTTCAGCCTTCCAGCATAAACAGCTATTCAAATTTTAAACTGTAACCAAGTGAATAAAGAGAAGGAATGCCACGGCCACCTCGGGTTCTTCAGAACGATTCAACAAGAGATGTGATATAAATAAAATGTCAACCTATAGGTTGAGTATTTCTTCGTCTTCCCAAGGGTGCTTCACAGCTCACGAAACAGAAGGGCAGTGTTTCAGACTATAGGCCACTACAGAAACCTGGAGAGCCAAGTTCCCCCACTGGTTGTCCCAGAGCCTCGATAGGAGATGGTCACTGAGCACATCAGCCTCCCTCTCCTCCCACCTTGTCTGTCTGAGTCGTTCCCAGCCTTTCCTTTTGTAAGATGTTATCTGTATTCATGGAGTGAGGCTATTGGGGATGAAGTCACAAACATGTAATTATAAACCTTGTAACAATGGAAAGCATTCTACTCATAAGAGAAGTAGACACTGTCAGTTTCTTGCTGAGATGCCACAAAGGAAGAGTGCCTCCCTGAGATAAAACTATATGTAATTAACAAAAATGAAAAGCATTTATCTCTATGTTTTGCCAAAAGACACAAATCCCAGATGTTTAAAGCCTCCTAGCATTTCTTGGGAGAATATGATAAGAACCTAAGACCATCTGCAATGTTTGGTTGTATGTAAATCTCTGATTAAAATACAGGCATGTAGCTGAGTGTATCTAGTGTCAGGAGACACATGAATGCTGAGTGCTTGCTTAAAGAGAATGCTTTGCTATCTTACCCACTGGGTACATTATCTAACAACGCCCATACACTGGACACTTCCATGTTGGGCTTAAATTGTATCCCCTTGAGTTTCAGAAGGTCACAAGTAGCTATTTTAGGCATAAATAACAAAGGAAGTAATCTGTAATTTCTTCCCTGAGCAACCTCTGGTCTGTGCATTCTGAAAGACCTACATGCTGGGCACTCTGCCCCCAACCCTTGCCCCTATAGGTTCAGTTTGTGTCTCTTTCCCTACACAAAGAGACACCTGTTATCACAGAACACTTGCTTGTCGGCAGTTGCTTCTGGGTTAATTTCTCAGTAGTTTGCACTGTAAGCTGGGAAGTCTTCCAATACTGATGATATCTATCCCTAGAACTCCCAGGTCAGTGGAGACTTCTGATTGCTTTTAATGAATGGAGTGTACAAACAGCTCTGTTTACATTCAAGATCTAGTTAAAGGAAGTTAAATTGAAATTTACTTTTTTTTTTATCTTGATATGTTTGCATCAGGTAATAATTGTGAAAATGTGCTAGAGGCCCGAAAGCCACTGTTACAAATATGTTTTGAGATAATGTTTCTTTACATTGATTTGAATTACAAAAACAAATGGGCCTGTCTGCTCTGAAGTACTGCTTCCTAACTTCCATGCTTCCTGGAGTATAGAACTGGTAACATTGTTTTTAGATACCAAGGAAAAAGTTCATACTTTACTAATAAACAAGGAGTTCTGCTGCTATGAACTACCCTAAAATATGCCATTAAAAAGGAAGGACTTTAAGAAGAAGAAAATTGCACATGTGTGAAACTAGATATGACTTTGATAACCCATGACCTCAGATTGAGTTGTCATTCATTTAGCATCAGGCCCATAACTACAGTTTAAATAAGGGTCTATGTGACCTGCATGATTTAAGAAGTAGGTCCATACACAGGCAAGCACTATTATAGAGAAACCACAATAACTTTGAGAGTCTTTTGTTATTTAAGTACCTCTGCCAAAGTGGAACCTCAAGCACTGCTGTGTGATAATGCTGTCTGAAGATATCTCTCACAGCCTGCAACTAACTGGAAAATGTTAAGTCTGATGCTTATCCTCAATCCAGTTGCGGGGTGTTGACATGTGATTATACTGATGACCAATTATCAGTTTCTCACAGCACCATTTCAGGATTCAAGCTGACTTAATTTTCTGTACTCTTATCCAGTTGATTTTGTTTTTTAACATAGTGCATATGAATAGAAACTTTCTTCCTTACTCTAGTAGGAGTGTGCTTTATTAAATTTTTCTCTGCTCTGATACATCTGAGTGAAGTGCATACTGATCCTGCTCCAGAAAATTTTCAGAGAAAGTATAGACATTATCATCCTTTGATTGCCTTAACACTTATCTTTTTAGGCCAAGCAATTATAAGGTGAATTTTGCAACTAAATGTAATATTAATAGTAAAATTGTCAATAAAATAAAAGTACCTTCAGACCTGTTACATTTACTCTATAAATCCTAAAACATTTGCATCTACTCTAGATAAATGCTGTCCATGAGATTTCAAACATCCATTGTACCATGGATACTTCTTTTTTTAAGAGATGAAGGCTTACTATGTTGCCCATGCTAGAGTGCAGTAGCTTTTCACAGGTGCAATCGTGACACACTATAACCTCGAACTCCTGGGCTCAAGCAATCCTCCTGCGCCAGGTTCCTGAGTAGCAGGAGCTACAGGTGCATGCCACCATGCCCAGCATACTTCCTTATCTTAATCATCATCATCTTTCTATTACATGTATTCAGTGTCAGTCTCTCTGGGTCAACATTAAAATATTCTGAGAGCTTTTCAAAAACACTGATGCCCAAGCCAATAAAACTGAATCCTCATGTGTCTGTGCATTGGGGGTGGGGTTAGAGGAGACACATATTGCTGTTATTTTTTTTTAATTTCCAAGATGACCCTAATGCTAAGCTAGAGATAATTTTAAGACAATTCTAATGCTAGGCTAGAGAAAAAACCCACTGCCCCAGGTTGTTAGGTTTATGAAGAACAGGATAATTTCTGTATATTGTTGTCTGGAAGATAATGGCACTCAATAGTCACATCACTATTGTCATGTGC
Organism: Cebus imitator; assembly: GCF_001604975.1. Classification (NCBI taxonomy): domain Eukaryota; kingdom Metazoa; phylum Chordata; class Mammalia; order Primates; family Cebidae; genus Cebus; species Cebus imitator. The sequence goes on from NW_016107331.1 coordinate 8,539,820, forward strand.
AACAAAGCCCACACAGGAATTTCAGAGACCTCCCATATTTCAAGCTAACCTTGGACAATAGGCCTCTGAGTGTTATTTCCAATGAAGCAGAAGTTAATGTAACTGTGACATTAGTTCTAGCCTTTCTAAGTTTAAATTTCGACCCCCTTGGAGGACAGAAGCTGCTAAATACTACCTAGAACACTCTTACTACAATCTCCCTAGCCCTGGAGTACACAGAGAGGGTAAACTGATGTTCCCCTTCCCATACCTTGTCTACCTTTTCTGGTCTATGAGCATGGAATTGTGCATGAATAAAGCTTGTTGCATGAGCAAGAATGTTGACCTTTTCATTCTCTCATATCAAAATGTGGTGAGACATAAAATTGCTATTTCCAGCTAGAATATAAAGACATACGGATATCTACAATGAGTGGTATTCTTGGTGCATCTAGATTATAGGTCTAGCTCTGTTAGACGCGCTAAGGGAGCTGTTGAGGAAGAGCAGCGTCTGGCCACCTTAATATTGAAATCAGGAATTCATACCTGAATTTAACTTACCTTTTTAAATCTAATTATGTGTAGTTATTACCACCTATTGGATTATTGACCTCTCTAAATGTGTCTTCCTCTTCCAGGCTTCAAGGGGAGTTCTCTTCAATCAGCACTGTGGGATTCAGAAAAGAGCTTTGTACTTTATATGGAAACCATCGGTGACATTAGCAACTTCAAGCATGTGTTTCCTCTGCCTCCTTCTTTCTAGCTGGCAGAGTCCAAGCCTTCCAATCTATCTTCAGAGGGTAGATCCCCAGCCTCCTGAGCATCTCAATTCTGTTCTCTAGACAACTACATTGAATTGGGGGTATAGAATTCAGAGGCAGTTTAAGTGGTTCCCCCAGCTTTATGCTTTTTCCACCATACTTTTATTCCTAAGTAAAATTTTAGTTCTAATTATTTAATAATTTGAGTGGCTCTTTTTTATTTCTCCCCAAACACTTGATTTCTCCTTGAATCTCATTTGTGTCTGTCAGTTGGTTGACATTTCCTGAGCATCCAAGTCTGTGCTTTGTAAATTTTGCCAATTTCTCAGAATTGTCTTACTTTTCAGAGCTTTCTCTTTATTTTATCCTTTTACAGTTCCTGTCTCTCCTCACTTGGTAAATATGTCTTCCAACCCCTCCTTTCCCTCCTACTATTTCCTGAAGGAATTAATGAATATCTATATACTCCCTCTGTTAGTCTTCCATCCTCATACCTACTCCTCACCCCTGCCACAGCTACATATTTCCTGAAGTAAATTGGATTACTCACTGCATCCAATTGTCATTGACAGACATTCAAGTTCATATCCCCTCAAGCCTGTTTTAATTTATTAGCTTGAATTTTAACTTTTAGGCTTCTATTTGACAAAGAACATATTTAAATCCTTATTGATGATGATAATCCTAATAATAACTCCCACTTAAAGCATATTTCATTCATGAAGCACGTGCATTTTCTAAATAAAAGAAAAGGCATTAATCCTCTTAACCCTCCAGTGAGCCAAAGAAAAAGTATAATTATTCCCATTTTGCATATGAAATCACTGAGGTAAAACAACGCATATTTCCCCAGTGGCAAAATAGAGCAGGAAGGAAATGAATGCCTGACTCCCAGTTATCTGCTAAGCTATGAAGAAAAAAATGTCTTAAACTCAAGAAAATTCAGATAACCCTTTGTGCCAATGACTTACCATTGCCTCTCTGAAATGATTATAGTGAATATTTATTCAAGAAATTCTGAGAGAGCTCATGTATGACATGCTACCCTGAGGAGGAAATGTCAAATGACTGGGAATAAAAGAAATGCCATGAAGAACATGACCCACAGAGGCGATAAATACGGAGTTTATCCATTGAGATATAAAATTTAAATGGAAATCTTTGACTTAATGCAAGACGAAGATGGAGAATCCCTGGAGAGACTTCTAAGACCTGAAATAGTGTCTTTTCAGAGTTTAGTGACCTGACTGAGCTTCTTTCACCCTCCTTCTCCTCATACGATGCTGCCCCTGCCTTGGGAGGCTATGTCACAACGGTATACATGTTTTTAAAATCACTCTTAATTCCTTTCATACAGGATATTTGGGGGGTAGGGAGACACTGGTAATGATTTTTCTTTATCTTTTTTTTTTTTTTTTTTTTGAGACAGAGTCTTGCTCTGTCACCCAGGCTGGAGTGCAGTGGCACAATCTTGGCTCTGTGCAACCTCCACCTCCTGGGTTCAACTAATTCTCCTACCTCAGCCTCCCAAGTAGCTGGGATTACAGGCGCATGCCACCATGCCTGAATAATTTTTGTATTTTTAGTAGAGATGGGGTTTCACCACTTTGGCCAGGCTGGTCTCAACCTCCCAAACTCAAGTGATCCACTCGCCTCCCAAAGTGCTGGGATTACAGTCATGAGCCATCACACTCAGCCGATTTTTCAATAAGATTTGTGACATCACGGGTACAATAAGTGTACAACTGATGGAGTGAGGAAAAAAAGGAAAAAAATACAAATTGAAACTTTAGCCTTAAACAGTGTTTGATATAGTCTATGGCTATTACAACACTTAACTTATAAGCAAAAAGCCTATAGAAAAATCTCTTGTTCATGCCAAATTGATTATTGATTTCTATGTCTTGATTGCTGGACCAATTTAATGACAGTAAGTAGGCTTTTTGTCTGTCTGTTTTTGCACTAACCAGTTCATTCTCTGCCTGTTATGGTAACTGGTTCAATTCAACTATCCAGATACCTGGTCAGAGCATCTGATTTGCTTATGGTGCCTGCTGGTTAATAGGCCATCCACAGCAGTAGTTTGTCTCTGCTGTAATTCTTATTTCCCATATTTATTATTATTCACTCTTGTATATCGGTGGAGTACTTGAAGTCTTATTTTTTTCTCGATTCCAGGAGAAATTCACCCCACCTTTAACTTTCCCTCTAGTAGTACTCTTGAACCCATAACCATGGTCAGTCTTTGCCAAGGAGTAAAGGGAATTTTGAGGGGGGACTTCCTTCCATGTGGCACACAATTCTTGCATAAATCAAGATGCTATTCTCCCAAGTTCTTGTCAGTCTGCTTATAAGGATCCATTAATAAAAACTCAGATAGTCAAGAAAACATAATTTGGCTGAACCTGTCTAAAAAACTATGATATTCTGTAATACATTCCAGAAAGCTAGATAAGGAGACAAAATTTTTAGGTCAAAAGATATGCCTGGGTTTAGAGGTTTGGGAGTATAATATAGCCATCAGACATTCTTTTGAATCTCTAAAGCTTCAAGTGAACAAAAAGAGTCTTAAACAGATCCAATTGATTCCATTTCCTGACTCCTTACGCTGTTCTGAGAACTCTTAAAAAAATTATTTGGTCCTAATAACTACTCTGAGTACCATAATACCCTTAGGGATATTGATAAGAATCTTCTTTAGGACTGGATTGGTTGGAATGGTGGAATGAAAAAGAGCCAGGCTTATTGTGCATATTCATATTATGCAAACGCGTACATCTCTGTTGCAAAGAAAGGATGAAAAAGAAGAAGAGGAAATTGGAGAATTATTTTTTGTGCGTATGACAGGGTACCATTTCATTACTTTTATATTGAGATATCATCTGACCTCCATCCCAAATGTAGGAGCTCATAGCTTTTTGCTATAAGCACAGAAAACCATTAGTGCTGACAGGCTGATCACATTCTCGAAAGGTCAAGATCTGCTGTAAGAGTGCTTTTTCTTCATCATTTGTCATTTTTGTGGGGTCTTTTTAATTTCGGTGTCAACATATGTGTTCTTCATATCTAGGTTGACATCCTGACTTCAAAGGCATGTTTTATCCCTTTTACTTCAAATGCGTGTAATAAAATAACCTATTTTTAATAATTAAAAATAATTTTATGAAGAGAAATATCTGTAATGTTGAGAATGCATCAATATACTGTTTTTCTTTGATGTTTATTTGAAACTTCTCTCCAAATTTGGTGAAGTAAAAATGGGCAGATATCACTACCCTCTGAAGAGGCAAAAATGGGAAGGTATCATTAATTTCTCTTAAGAGGTGGAGCCACACAGAGGATTACCTGAAAGAGTCATCTGAAAATGAAAGTTAACTGTTCTCATTCTCAGTTAATGTTATCTTAATTAGAATCAATGCCTGAGGAGTGTAATGTTGAAGCATAGGTTAGTATAGCTTCAAGTTGTGCAATGACCTCATCCTCCAGTTTGGTTCTAGGAAAGTAGATGGTAGAAAGGAAAAGAATGGTCTTGATGTCTGATCGAATAGAGAACCAGAGATTAAGAAGGATGAATCAATTACCTTTCTTCCACACCTTTCTCCCAACTCCCCCACTGGTCTTAGCTTTCATTACTTCTATCCCAAATCTTCTGCTCACTCTGTTTCCCAACAATGCCTTTTTTGTCTTATTTCTAATCCTCAACTTGTCCATCTAGATCATTGCAAATATTCATAGTACAATATAAACCTACCTTCTGGTCAGTAATGGAGTGGGAACTTACTTGTATAAAGTTTGAGGAGCTTCCTGAGAAAGAACTTCGATTTCTCCTGAGTCACTGATAGGAGCTTCCCAGGAAGATGCGGCTTTATTCCCTTATAGTACACAGGAGGAGGATGCTGCAAAGAAGCTGATGGCACTGGACAGCAATGGTCTCACAGCCTACTGAGAAGCACAGATCGGAGCCCGAGCTTTATCAGATAGCAGCTGTGACAGTGGCATATTTCAAAAGCGTGTTGCAAATTTAACATAAGTGGTTTTCAAAATAATTTGAAAGCCCCCTTGGCTTCCTCAGACTTTTAATTAAGAAAGAACACCTCTTCTTTAAAAGTTAAAGCAATATTGTCTATTTTATGTATCTGAATGTAGATAGGAAATTACAGCCACTGTTTAACAAAATGTGTATTTGATTATGCTGTTTCCAAATTTAATAAGCTACTATTAATTATTAGCTGTCTCTGAGAAACAGAAAACTGGGAGTTTGGCACCTTGCAGTTGAATAAATAAAATATAAATTAAATCATCTATCTTTGCACATTCTCACTCAAAGTCAGCTTTCCTAAATGAGTATTCATCCTATACTTTCCAAGTTAGCAACTGAAAGGGCAATGATAATAGGAAAAGAGTATATTCTGGGATCTTACACAAAAGTTAGAAAAATAACCATCTTCCCTGTTAACTGCAGAAGAAAAGTGTTAAGCTTCACTTCCTTAACTGTCATCTTGCAGAGGGAATTTCTAGATCTAATTGATCAGCAACTGAGAAGGATCAGCAAGGATGTTTCTTTAGGCTGCAGAATTATAAACATAGCAGAAATTTCGAGAAGACTTCACTCTCTCTTTCAACTTTCATGTAAATATCTCTGAGAGATGAACATTAATTATGAGCTCTGAGGATTATTGAGGGTAATAATATCCACCTCTTTGCCCCAGTGACTGTTTTTGCCAGAACTGAGGTCTAGGTTTTCTAGAACGTTATGTTTACACAATTATGGGGGCCTTATTTAAGCAAAATACTACAGAATTACAAGTAAAAATTAAGCCCAAGGCACTGAGGTTCTAGAGCTTAAGTTTCATTAGCTTTATGGTAAATCTGCCTCAGGGTCTTAAACACATGTACAATTCTACTTCTGAGAGGTAGTGCCGTGGGCCAGATAGAGTTTTCATATTATTAAGAGTGTAGAAAGGGTTTTGTCTGCATGAGGCCCCTTTGGGTGTCAGGAAGACAACATGGTTCTCTCATTATAAAAGTGATGTCTAAAGGCAATGAACTCAACTTTTAAGGGAAATGAGGAGCTGATCAAATATAAATACTTGAGTAGACTTTTGTTTCTTTCCATACTTTCTCTACAAAATACAGAGTTTCAAGAAGTCTGTAAAGCCAAGGAAACAGATAGCTCTGAAAGGGCATTTGGATCTTTTTTGTCAGTGATATGACCACGTTTTATCCTTTTCTAGTGTACCAATCAGGCACTCCATTGTGAAAGGGTGATTCCTAACTAGCAAAAGAGTGCTATCTTCACACAAGGACTGCAGGAGTTCGGTGCCAGCAAAGGAGTCATCTCCCAGTGAGTAACTGCAAGTCTTTTCAGGGAATGACACGCTCAAAAGCTACCTTAATCAGTTCAAAATCACTCTGTCTAAAGTTTTCCGTTAGAGTTGACTCATAGTTCAAAAGTCATGGAAATATTCCTCAGAACTGGCATATATAGAGTGTATTAAACTTCAGTCAAGATGATATCAGTACCAGGGCACTATTTACAGGAAGAAAGATTTCTATTCACTAGAATCTGATAAGCTCCCTTGGCGGCTCAGTGATCTTTGATAGGTCTGTGTTTTTAGTTCTTTCTTCCGCACTTCCTGCCTCTGTACTTCCTCTTGGGGGGCTTTTTTTACGCAACGCTCTCTTAATCTCCCACTCTCTCTTATGAAATAAATACTCAGTTTCAAAAATTCCACCTTCTATGGAAAGAATTTTATGCATATTATACCTTCTATGAAAATAAAATCATTCCATCATTTTCCAGATTTTTTCATATACAGTCAAGAACATCTCAAAGCTGGAAGAAATCAACTCCAGATCTGAGTTTTTAAAAGAGGACCCAGAGATGAACAAAGTGAAATGTTCCCCAAAATCATAACACAACTTCTTTGACTCCCATCCTTAGTGAATTGTCCTACTGTTTTTGTTGTTTTTTTAAGAAAATGATTTGTTCTACTGTTTAAGAAAAATGTGTTTGGTTGATTGTTTTTGGACTTTGTTTTTGTGGAAATTGGGGAAATTGCCATCCTTCTTATGCCAGAAGGTTGTTAGCATCTCAAGTCATAAAGGATAAGATACCATCAAATCCAAGACGCTAGTCTGGCCCAGTTCTAGAAAGGACATGGGGCACTGATGACTATATTTTTCTGGCAGGAAACCACTGGGACTTATGCTTTAAAAATATTCCTATGTTAACAAAGTCAAGGATAGAAAGGGACCTATTTCTAGTACCTCCATTGTCCAAAACTATTTCCAGCACCTCCATTATCCAAAAGCGTCTCCACACTAAAGCTAAAATTATGTTTTGCTGTTGCTCTTGAAATAAATGCCAGAGAGGATTTTTGAATTGTATTCCAAGATCACTCTACTGAGCTCCTTTTGAAACAATGCCTGTCTTTTCCCACTCTGTTTAAGCTTATGATTTTAACAACTTCATAAGGTCCAAAATTTATCATTTTAATGATTCTAACCAAGTCTCATGTCTAGTTTTCCAAGTCAAAACTCAGAAAATCATCAAGATACCATCAATGCAAATTCTACTTCCCAGCTTAAAATGGAAGTGTCATAATCAAATCCAAGGCACTCTCATTGCACTTGGAAGTCAGAAACCAAGCTCTTCTTAAATGGGAGAGGGCTTAGAGGCCCCCAAGACCTTGTGACCAGGTAGGAAGGTCTAACCCAGATATTTCCGAGTGAATGATTATTGATACTTTTGTTAAAACTCAAGCTGTGCCTCCCATGCATAAATAGCAAGGTAGAATTCTAAACCATACATTCTAATTGGTTATTGGTCAGCCCCCAACTCAGTTATTTTTCTGCATACCATTCCAGATATGACATTTTCTATAAGCAGCAAGTAATACTACCTTCTCTATGTTCTTTTGCAGGCATTAAACTAAACATTTTACATTTGTTATCCCACTTGATATTTACAAAAATCCCATTAGAATATACAATTATTCCCATTTTACAAGGAAGGAAACTAATACCTAGATTAAGTAGTTCTTCAATCTTAAAAGTAGGGGGACAGAGCTGGATTTTACATATGCTTTTTAGCTGTAAATCACCCTGCTTAGTACATAGTGCGCACCAAATATTTGAACTGAGTACCTCCCAATCCTTCTAGTTATCCTTTAAAACTGTCAGTTTATGTATCTATCTTCATCAAGCAGCTAGAAATTTGTTGAGACCAAGGCTATTGTATTCTCTCTATCTAAAGTACAGAAGGTACTCAATAAAGTACAGAAGGTACCAGAATGAATGAATGAATGAGGTCTATGTAAATTCATAGTTAGTTGGTATTACAAATTTTCTAGGTCTGTCATAACAAAGTACCACAGACAGAGAGGCTTAAATAACTGAAATTTATTGTCTCACAGTTCTGGAGGTTGGAAATCCAAAATCAAAGTGTTGGCAAGGTTGGTTACTTTGAAGACTGTAAGAGAAGAAGTGTCCAGTCCTCTCACCTTGGCACGTAGATGGCCAACTTCTCTCTTTGCCTCTTTATGTTTATTTTCCTTCTGTGCATATTTCTGTGTCCAAATTTTCCCTCTTATAAAAATATTTGTCATTTTTGGATTCAGTCTCCCCTAATGACCTGATTTTAACTTGATGACCTCTATAAAGACCTTATTTCCAAATAAGGTTACATGCTCCTTTCCTTTCATTTTCATTTTCCTTTCTTTCTCTTTCCTTCCTTCCTTCCTTCCTTCCTTCCTTCCTTCACTCATTCTTTTTTTCTTTCTTTTCTCTCTCTCTCTCTTTCTTTCTTTCTTTCTTTTTTTCTTTCTTTATCTTTCTTTCTTTCTTTGAGTCACTATGTCACCCAGGCTAGAGAGCAGCGATGCAAACTTGGCTCACTGCAACCCCCACTTCCCAGGCCCAAGCAATCCTCCTGCCTTCGCCTCCTGAGTAACGGGGACCACAGATGCATGCCACCATGCCCAGTTAATTTTTTTGTATTTTTGGTAGAGATGACATTTCACCATGTGTCTCAGGCTGGTCTCAAACTCCTGAGCTAAAGCAATCCATCTGTCTCAGCCTCCCAAAGTCCTGGGATTACAGGCATGAGCCACTGTGCTTGGCCAATAGGGTCATATTCTGAGGTACTGGGGGTTAGGACTTACGCACATAAATTTAGGGGCAGGGGATATAATACCACAGTGGGTATCAAAGATATTTTCTACATGAGGCACAGCTGGCCATAATATAGTCCAGCTGTTTGAAGGACATCATCTGATGAAGCCAGTGGCCAATGGAGAGTGCAAATGTGTGAAAACGGCAAAGTCCAGGGAGACGTGCAGAGCATTTGTGCTTTATAGATAGCCTAATCTCTCAGTGAAAAGCAACCAATTAAATCTGCTGAAGGATGGCTCTATTTATTTACAGTAGACTGTAACCCTTTAGCAGGCAACCTGAAGCACAGGAACATTTTAAGGCATCGTTTTTGTAATCAGTCTTACATCACCCTTTCTGTATTCAAGCTGGCTCCCAAGGTGTAATAGAAATAATCATGAACATTTACTGTCCTCCCCTATTACTTTCTGCATATCACTCGCCATATTTCCCTCTTCTGAGTTGTCAGTGGTTTTAACAGACAGAGAGAGGATTTAATTACATTGCTTAAAAAATAAAATAGCCCGGCAAGGTGGCTCTTGCTTGTAATCCCAGCACTTTGGGTGGCCGAGGTGGGTGGATCACAAGGTCAGGGGATCGAGACCATTCTGGCCAACATGGTGAAACCCCATCTCTACTAAAATGCAAAACACTAGCCAGGCGTGGTAGCATGCACCTGTAGTCCCAGCTATTCAGGAGGCTGAGGCAGGGGAATAACTTGAACCCAGGAGGCAGAGGTTGTAGTGAGCCAAGATTGGCTTAATGACTTAATGACCACTCCAGCCTGGTGACAGAGTGAGACTCCAACTCAAAAAAAAAAAGAAATAACACAGTCAATTGACAGGTATTTATGAAGAATTTCCTGTAGGTATAATACTGCTAGAAACAAATAAAAACACAACAAAAATATATTTTTTTCTTTTCCTTTCTCTTTAATAATCCCAGTCTCCAGTGGCCGAAGTGTCTCTGTCATCCTCTTCCTGATCTTTCAATTTCTTATCCGATTTTCCCCAAAATCAATCATTATGTCAAATGACCACAGCTTAATCCATATGAGGCTCTTCCTAGCAAAAGATAAACACTTTGCTTCTCCCTCAATACCCCCCCACACACTTTGAATCTCGCTTTTCCACCACCATGGTGTAAATTTCAGGTTACTCAACACTATCAATGCCCACTTTCCTACCTCATATACTGCTGACCCAGGCCAGGCCTCTGTCCTTTTGTAAATACATTCACCTCCATAAGCAGTCAGTTCCATGAGCTACTTCAGTCACTTTCACCACTGCCTCCTAGACTCTGTTAGCACATAGAACTCCTACATCAGTAATTTTATATCAGCATTCTTCGAAAAGAGAACTCTTGGGGATACATAACGATTTTCCAAGGGATACACAACCAAATATATTTTTAAGAGAGTCATTTTCTAGATTCGCATCTTCCCCATATGTTCTTTTACAAAGTTGATCTGTCTGAGAATGGTTTTAGATGACAGGCATCATGACAGTTTCCCCCACCTCACTTTTTTCAATCTTAAAATTGTTCTTTTCTCCTCTATATAGATACACAAACATACACATACATAGGTACTTAGTTAAATAAAAAGTAAACAAACTCTCTCATTCCAAATTTTACTATATCTTAATGACTTGAAATATTGAAAACCTCAGGGTCCCAAAGTAAAAAATTTAAACCACGAGTACTAATGACTTCTTTAATGAAAATTTCATAAATCATTCCTAGGCCTCATGTTTGTTTGCTAGTTTTTATATTATACACATTTCTGTTAAGAGCAAAGTGTGGCATAGAATTAGGGGATTTTGGCCTCTGTAGGGATGTAATGGATGTATATGTTGCACAAAGTGAAGCAGAGGGAGTGATAATGAGTTTAAGAATCTCATGTCTCCCATAACTCTACTATTTACAAACAGTGCATCTCTGTTAAAGGAGAGCCTACGAAAATAAAGCATAGAGTGTCTGGGTAAGAAATTTTGAAAGCAGCAGAACTTTATTTTATTTAGGCAATAACTCCTAGTAAGGCTCTGTGATATGTCTATTCTAAAGTGACATTAAGAGGTGAGATATCAGGGAGTGTGTCTTAACACATTTACATGAATTGATATATGCTCAGATTTGTCTGACGGAAAGTTAAGTCTACCTTACCTAAATGGTTTGATAGTGAAAACTGGCTTTGCCTATTTGGTTATATGACAGATGTGTTTCATAATTTGAATGCTTTAATCTGTCATGCCAAAGATTAGATGAAAAAATATTTAAAGCAAATGATATAATAAATGAAATTTACCAGAAAATTTCTACATTGGCAAAGGTAAAGAAATTAGCAATGTTTCAATGTTCTCAAAAGTTTTCGAATATATCAGTTGTTTTTAAAAACTGCCTCCAAATGAAAGAGAAACCAGTAAAATTAATAGTCAATTGAAATTAATAGTCTTAGTGAAACCCTTCCTTAAGCTCACCAGAAATTCAGAAACTAAATAAATATAAAGGCTACTCTGCAAATTCTTTTATAATTCTTTGCTCTCAATAAAATTGAAGAACAGATCATGATGAAAGAGTATTTAACATATTTTTTAGTGACACATTGCTATCACTGTCATTTCGGTTTCTAACTCAAAAATGAATTCAAATAATTTTGAGATATTGTTACAAATAAACAAACCCCTTCCATTCCTATTCAAGGTTTCCAGTCCATTCCATTCCCAGATTCATAGACTAAGGATAGAATTGATATTGAACCCTCTTTTATTTTAACTATGTATCACCAAGAAAAGGCCTATCCAAAAAAAAAAAAAAAGGCCTCTCCAGCTGATTTAAAAATGCATTTCTAAAAATCTCATGTTCAAGAATTTCTTATTAAAATTTATAATACATTTCTATATATCCAATTGTGTACTAATAAAAATCTTAAGGATAGCTCACTCTTCAAGAAAAGTTTTTTAAGATCTACAGCATTCTGGTCACAAAGTAATTGATCAAATTTTTTATTTCAATTAGGTTAAAATTTTATTAGAAAAATGAAATTGAAACATAGGCTCAAGCAGCAAAAGCTACAGAAAAATGTTATTAAAGGGGACCTTGTTTATAATTTTTATTTACATTTTATCAAAGTATAGCATCTAGTCAGCATATATTCAGAAAATTATAAAAATCTTAAGTGTATCTCAATAAATTTTCACAAAGTAAACATGGAAAAAACATGATATTTTCACAAAGTGAAGCCATAAAACAGTATCCAGATTATAAACATTACTAGGACCCCAAAAGCACTTAGGGCTTCCTCTTAGTCATTATCCTCCAAAGGTAACCATTATCCTTATTTCTAATGTTCAATGATAAGATGTGCCTGTTTTTTATCTTTATATAAATGGAATCATATAGTATGTGCTTTTTTTGTCTTCTCTCACTCAGCATTATGTTTGACAAGTTCATCCATAGTCATATATTGCATAAATGTATTGTGATGAGTATAAAATATTTTTTTAAAATACTAACTTTACAGTATGTGAGAAACTACAGATTTGAATCTATTTAGACATGTAAAGAAAAATTTAGATATCATCTTGATATTATGCAAGATTATTTATTTAATGCCCTTGCGCTTCAATTTTATCATATGTAAAATAAGATTAAAAGACTTTTTCCTCGGAGTTGAAGTATTCCCTTTTCACTGCATCCATACCAAAATTTATTTTTCTTTTTTTATTTATTGATTATGGCCATTCTTGCAGGAGTAAGGTGGTATCGCATTGTGGTTTTGATTTGCATTTCCCTAATCATTGGTGATGTTGAGCATTTTTTCATGTTTGTTGGCAGTTTGTATATCTTCTTCTGAGAATTTTCTATTCATGTCCTTAGCCTACTTTTTGATTGGATTATTTGTTTTTTCTTGCTAATTTGTTTGAATCTTTTTGGAGATTCTTGATATTAGTCCTTTGTCAGATGCATAGCTTATGAAGAGTTTCTCCCATTCTGTGGGGTGTCTGTTTACTCTGTTGACTCTTCCTTTTGCTTTGCAAAAGCTCAACCACTATGGAAAACAGTGTGAACATTCCTTAAAGAACTAAAAGTAGAACTACCATTTGATCCAGGAATCCCTCTAGTGGGTATATAACCCAGAGCAAAAGAAGTCATTATACAAATAAGATATTTGATACTTGCACACGCATGTTTATAGCAGCACAATTCACATTTGCAAAAATGTGGAATCAACCCAAATGTCCACCAGTCAACAAGTGGATAAAGAAACTGTGATATATACATACAGTGGAGTACTACTCAGCCACAAAAATGAATGATTTAATGGCATTTGCAGTAGCCTGGATTGGATTGTAAACTATTATTCTAAGTGAAGTAACTCAGTAATGGAAAACCAAACATTGTATGTTCTCACTCATAAGTGGGAGCTTAGCTATGAGAATGCAAAGACATAAGAATGACACAGTGAATTCCGGGGACTCAGGAGAAAAGGGTGTGAAGTCGATAACAGATAAAAGATTGTATGTTGGGTTAAGAGTATACTGCTTAGGTGATGGGCGCCCTAAAATCTCATAGATCAGCATTGAACAACTTACTCATGTAACCAAATACCACCTGTTTGCCAAAAACCAATAAAAATTAAAAAGTTTAAAAATAAATAAACAGAGTTGCTGAGAGGTTATACATGAAAACGGCTTGCCACATCTCCTGACACATATATAAATAGCAGCTGTTGTTGTTGCCTTCCAACTCTTTATCTCAACTTTAATAATATTCCCTTCAAATTATTTCTCCACACTGACCTCCAAGTATTATAACTAAAACTCATAAGTGAATATGCTCCTTTCATATGTAGATTAACCTTGTTCTAGCTTTTTATTACTTGGAGTATGTGGACTAAGCACTCCTGTATGACTTGTAATGACAACCAATAAAAGTCCCATGCCTAACTCCTCTGTAACTTAAGGTTGCCAATACCACTTTCAACAGATGAATGAAAAGATTAACTGAAAAATAATAAAAGAAAAATGAAAAGAAAAAAAGAAAAGGTTAATCTATCTATATAAAGCACTTGTTCTGAAGCAGGTGCATAACAAATGGTAGCTATTTAGAAAAGAAGGAAGGAAGAGAAAAAGGAAGAGAGAAAGCAGGGAAGAGAGAAAGGAAAGGAAAAAGGATAGTAAGGTTATCGAATAATCTGATGTCAGTGTTAGAAGACCTACCTCACTCTAATGATCTTGATACCCAATCACAGCCCACGTGGATAGAAATAACATAAGTAAAATTAATGTAGTACATGATTTTATCCCATTTTTTAGATGAGAAAACTTCAGTTCTTAGAGATTAAATGATTTGCCCAAGGATTTACAGGGAATTCCTGGCAGAGTCAGTATTCTCATGTGACTGTCTGATTCCACAGCCATATTTTTTTTTTTTTTGCTCCATTCCACTGCCTCTCTGAAATAGTCCAAATTTAATGTGGTGTCTCAAATATGTTCCGCTCCTAGGAAGAGATAATTTTCTCTCTGAGCCTCAGGGTCTAGACTGTAAATTTGAGTTAATAATAATCATTGACTTTTAAATGAGTTAATATATGTAAAGTGCCAGAGTAGCACTCAATAATGGTTATTTTGTTGTTGTTTTAAACAATCAATTTGTTGGATTCCCGATTTAAATAGAAAATCAGTGTATAGGCCTTTGACCTATATAGAACAGATATCTCAGGGGAGCATTATATCCCTTTTGCTTAAGGTAAATACCAATGTTCGGATATACCCTTGGCTCTTTTCCTAATCCTTACCATAGGTCTTTAATATTCCTGTTAATTCAAGCCCCAATAACATATTCTAAATAAATAGTAATTCAAAAATTAGTTACTAAAATTTCTTCCCTTAAAAAGCTTGCAACAACCTGTGAAATTAGTACACATCTTAGAAAAAAAAATTAACTGTGTTTTCTGTGGTCCAACTCATCAAATACATTTGCCATTATATCTTATTTTTAAAAATTCAAATTCTCCCTTTAGTTCTTAAAGGTGCTATGAAGTTCAGTTTAAAATATGTATATTTTCCATTAGTATTATTTTACTAGTGATACTAATATGTGTAATTTTATGGTGTTCCAGTTTAAAATGTGTTTTTACAGTTATTGCCTGTCAGTTTTTCTCATATGAATATGTATTTGACCAGGCATATTGCAAATATAAAAATCAGTTATATTCATGGCGAGGTGGAAATGAATGGCTCATTTTGAAGAATAATTTAAATAATTTTTATCTATATAATATGGGGGGAGCTTACCAGAATAAATTTAATATTGTTCAATAGAAATTAATTGACTACTTATTATTGCCATACTGAATTAGGCAGATCGCACAAGATATTAAACATAGTCCCTGCCTTTTGTCAGGATTCAGCCCATAGGGGAGGTACCTTTAAACTGGGATAGATTTCTCAGTAATAGATTCTTCAAGCAGGCTTAGCTCTTAATACACTTTGTAGCTAAACATTTATTTATGTTATCTGATAACTCTCAAATTGGCAAAGCTCTTTGAGAGCAGCATCTATTTCTGGTTTTGTTCAGCATTAAACTCCCAGAGTCTTACAAAATTCGGTTTACATGTTAAGGATTTGATAAATTTGCTTTTTTGTTCATTCTTCAAGTATCTATTTTGAGCACCTATGGTATTCTAAGTGCTTGAGATGTATGGGTGAAGAAAACAAGAACCCCTGTGAAAGTGACATAAAGTAAATGTATTGCTCTATCTAAGAAAGGAAAGAAAAGTAATAAGAATTTAAAATAAAAGCATAATGTAGTATGTTAGAAGAACATAATTGTTACTTTTTTAATATAGAATGAAGGCAGGGTAAGGAAAGCTGGGAGCACTGATGGGGGTGGGGCAAGTTGCCATTCAAATAAGAGTGATGATACTGGGCATTACGAAAATGTCACATGAGAAAGAGATTCAGTGGGAGCAGTTAGCCTGCAGACATCTTGAGAAAGAACATGGTAAACTGGAGAAACTGCACTGTTAAGGTTTTAAGGAAAAATAACAATGGCATATTCCAGGAACTGGAAAAAGGGCACCGTAGTATAGGGGAAATGCAGGCAGAGTAATAAGGAGTGACTATGCAGAAGCTATTGGGATTGGGAACTGGAACATATAGGTCCTATTGGTCGTTATAAGGACCTTGGCTTTCATTCTGTGTATAACCTAGAGCTATTGCAGGACTTTGAGCAGCAGAGTTATATTGCTTGACTTAATTTTACAAGAAACATCTGGTTACTGTGTTGAGAACACATTAAAGGGGATCAAGAGTAAAAGCAGAGAAAAAAAATCAAAAAGTTGTTGCCACGTGAGACATGCGAATGAGAAATTGTGATGATGATGGTGGCTTGGACCAGCAGATGAGTTGTGGCATTGGAGAGAATTGGTTCAGATTCTGGATTACATATACATACATATATGAATCAATTTATTATTAAAAAGTGAACACACATATAAACACCACTCACGTCAAGGAAGAAAATATTCTCAGCACCTCAGACGGCCACTCATGTCCCTGTAAAATCACTTTCCCCCAAAGGTAACAACTATCCTCACTTTTAACACCATTTACCTATTTTCAATCTTTATATAAATGGAATAAACAATATATATCCTTTTGTGTCTTCTAACTTTTGAAATTGATTGCATGTAAGTAAAGTGCATTTATGTTTATTTGAGTATAGTGTTTAAGTGCATAAATATGCATAATTTATTTATCCATCTTACTGTTGTCAAATATTGGTTGTTCCCAGTCTGTGCCCTATAAATAATGCTACCATAAACATTTATATATGTATTTTTTGTCAAATTTCCATTGATAATATTCCTGAAAGTGGAAAAATTAGGTAATAAGTTATGGATATATACAACTTTCATAGATAAAGTTCAGCTATTTCCCAAGGCGAGTTTCATCAACTGAAATTTCTTTTTTTTTAACTTTTTAAAAAATTATTATATTTAAGTAGTTCTAACATACTTGTGCAGAACGTGCATATTTGTTACATAGGTATACACGTGCCCTGGTGGTTTGCTGCACCCATCAACCCATCATCTACATTAGATATTTCACCTAATGTTATCCTTCCCCCAGCCCCCCACCCCCTGACAGGCCCCAGTGTGTGATGTTCCCCTCCCTGGATCCATGTGTTCTCATTGTTCAACTCCCATTTATGAGTGAGAACATGTGGTGTTTCTTTTTCTGTTCTTGTGTTAGTTTGCTGAGAATGATGGTTTCCAGATTCACCCACATCCCTGCAAAGGACAAGAACTCAGTCTTTTTTATGGCTGCATATTATTCCATGGTGCATATGTGCCACATTTTCTTTATCCAGTCTATCATTAATGGGCATTTGAGTTAGTTCCAAGTCTTTTGCTATTGTGAACAGTGCTGCAATAAACGTATGTGTGCATGTGTCTCTATAGTAGAATAATTTATAATCCTTTAGGTATATATCCAGTAATGGGATTGGTGGGTCAAATGGTATTTCTGGTTCTAAGTCCTTGAGGAATCTCCACATTGTCTTCCACAACAACTGAATTAATTTACATTCCCACCAACAATGTAAAAGCATTCCTATTTCTCCACATACTCTCCAGCATCTCTTGTTTCCTGACTTTTAAATGATCACCATTCTAACTGGCATGAGATGGTATCTCATGGTGGTTTTCAATGGCCTTTCTCTAAGGACAAGTGATGATGAGCTTTTTTTTTTTGTATGTTTGTTGGCTGCCTAAATATCTTCTTTTGAGAAATGTCTGTTCATATCCTTTGCCCACTTTTTGATGGGGTTGTTGGTTTCTTTCTTGTAAATTTATTTAAGTTCTTTGTAGATTCTGGTTATTAGCCTTTGTCAGATAGATAGATTGCAAAAATTTTCTCTCATTCTGTAGGTTGCCTGTTCACTCTGATGATAGTTTCTTTTGCTGTGCAGAAGCTCTATAGCTTAATTAGATCTCATCTGTCAATTTTGGCTTTTGTTGCCATAGCTTTTAGTGTTTTAGTCATAAAATCTTCTCCCATGCCTATGTCCTGAATGGTATTGTCTAGGTTTTCTTCTACAGTTTTTAATGTGTTAGGTCTATGTTTAAGTCTTTAATCCAATTCAAGTTAATTTTTATATAAGGTGTAAGAACAGTATCCAGTTGCATATGGCTAACCAGTTTTCCCAACACCATTTATTAAATAGGGAATCCTTTCCCCATTGCTTCTTTTTGTCAGGTTTGTCAAATATAAGATGATTGTAGACATGTGGTGTTATTTCTGGGGCTTCTGTTCTGTTCCATTGGTCTATATATCTGTTTTGGGACCAGTATCATGCTGTTTTGGTTACTGTAGCCTTGTAGTATAGTTTGAAGTTGGGTAGCCTAATGACTTCAGTTTTGTTCTTTTGGCTTAGGATTGTCTTGGCTATACAGGCTCTTTTTTTGGTTCCATATTAAATTTAAAGTAGTTTTTTCTTTTTTTTTTTTTTTTTAGACAGAGTCTTGCTCCGTTGCCAGGCGCCAGGCTGGAATGCAGTGCACGACCTTGGCTCAATGCAACTTCCGCCTCCCGGGTTCAAGCAATTCTTCTGCCTCAGCCTCCTGTGTAGCTGGGACTACAGATGCACGCCACCACACCCAGCTGATTTTTGTATTTTTAGTAGGTACAGGTTTCACCATGTTGGCCAGGATGGTCTCGATCTCTTGACCTCATAATCTGCCTGCCTTGTCCCCCCAAAGTGCTGGGATTATAGGCATGAGCCACCGCGCCCAGCCTTAGAGTAGTTTTTTCTAATTATGTGAAGGAAGTCAATGGTAGGTTGTTGGAAATAGCACTAAATCTATAAATTACTTTGGGCAGTAAGGCCAGTTTCATAATATTGATTCTTCCTATCCATGAGCATGGAACGTTTTTCCATTTGTTTGTATCCTCTCTTATTTCCCTGAGAAGTAGTTGGTAGTTCTCCCTGAAGAGATCCTTCACATCTCATGTATTTTGTGATAAATAGCTCTTATTATTTTGAGATACGTTCCATCAATATCTAGTTTCTTGAGAATTTTTAGCATGAAGGGCGTTGAATTTTATTGAAGGCCATTTCTGCATCTATTGAGATAATCATCTGGTTTTTGTTGTTGGTTCTGTTTATGTGATGGATTACACTGATTGATTTGTGTATGTCAAGCCATGTTTGCATCCCAGGGATGAAGCCAACTTGATTGTGGTGGATAAAGTTTTTGATGTGCTGCTGGATTCAGTTTGGCAATATTTTATTGAGAATTTTCACATGGACATTCATCAGGGATATTGGCCTAAAATTTTCTTTTTTTGTTATGTCTCTGCCAGGTTTTGGTATTAGAATGTTGATATTGGCCTCATAAAATGAGTTAGGAAGGAGTCGCTCTTTTTCTATTGTTTGGAATAGTTTCAGAAGGAATGGTACCACCTCCTCTTTTTACCTCTGGTAGAATTTGGCTGTGAATCTGTCTGGTCCTGGGCTTTTTTGGTTGATAGGTTATTAATTACTGCCTCAGTTTCAGAACTAGTTATTGGTCAATTCAGGGATTTGACCTCTCACTGATTTAGTCTTGGAAGTGTGTATGTGTCCAGAAATTTATCCATTTCTCCTAGATTATATAGTTTATTTGTATAGAGGTGTTTATAGTATTCTCTGATGGTAATTTGTGTTTCTGTGGAATCAGTTATAGTATCTCCTTTATCATTTTTTATTGCATCTATTTGATTTTTCTCTCTTTTCTTCTTTATTAGTCTGGAGCAGTCTGTTTTGTTAATCTTTTCAAAAACCCAGCACTTGGATTAATTGAGTTTGGAGGGTCTTTTTTGTCTCTATCTCTTTCAGGCCTGCTCAGATCTTAGTTATTCCTGGTCTTCTGTTAGCTTTTGAATTTGTTTGCTCTTGCTTCTCTAGTTCTTTCAATTGTGATGTTAGGGTGTTAATTTTAGATCTTTCCTGACTTCTCTTGTGGACATTTAGTGCTATAAATTTCCATCTAAACACTGCTTTGGCCTTGTCCCAGAGATTCTGGTACATTCTGTCTTTGTTCTCATTTGTTTCAAATAACTTGATATTTCTGCCTTAATTTTGTTATTTACCCAGTAGTCATTCAGAAGCAGGTTGTTAAGTTTCTATGTAGTTGTGTGGTTTTGAGTGAGTTTCTTAATCCTGAGTTTTAATTTGATTGTACCATGATATGAGAGACTGTTTGTTATGATTTCTATTCTTTTGCGTTTGCTGCGAAGTGCTTTACTTCCAGTTATGTGGTCGATTTTAGAATAAGTGCAATGTGGTACTGAGAAGAATGTATATTCTGTCTATTGAGGGTGGAGAGTTCTGTAGATTTCTATTATGGCCACTTGGTCCAGAGCTGAGTTCAAGTCCTAAATATTTTTTTTAATTTTCTGTCTTTTTGATCTATCTAATGTTGACAGTGGGGTGTTAAATTCTCCCAGTATTATTGTATGGTAGTCTAAGTCCCTTTGTAGGTCTCTAAGAACTTGCTTTATGAATCTGGGTGCTCCTGTATTGGGTGCCTATGTATTTAGAATAGTTAGCTCTTCTTGTTGCACTGATCCCTTTACTATTTTATAATGCCCCTCTTTTTTTCTTGATCTTTGTTGGTTTAAAGTCTGTTTTATCAGATACTAGGATTGCAATTCCTGCTTTTTTGTTTGTTTGTTTTTTGACTTTCCATTTGCTTGGTGAATATTCCCCCATCCCTTTATTCTGAGCCTATTTGTGTCTTTGTACATGAGATAGATCTCCTGAATACAGCACAGCAATGGGTCTTGACTCTTTATCCAATTTGCCAGTCTGTGCCTTTTAATTGGGGCATGTAGCCCTATTTGCTTTTAAGGTTAATATTGTTGTGTGTGAATTTGATCCTGTCATTACAATGCTGCCTGGTTATTTTGCCCATTAGTTGATACAGTTTCTTCATAGTGCTGATGATCTTTACAATTTGGTGTGTTTTGGCAGTGGTTGGTACCAGTTGTTCCTTTCCATGTTTGGAGCTTTCTTCAATGCTTTCTAGTAAGGCAGGTTTGGTGGTGACAAAAATCTCTCAGCATTTGCTTGTCTATAAAAGATTTTATTTCTCCTTTGCTTATGAAGCTTAGTTTGGCTGGATATGAAATTCTCAGTTGAAAAAAATTCTTTTCTTTTAGAATATTAAATATTGGTCCCCACTCTTTTCTGGCTTGTAGGATTTCTGCAGAGAGATCAATTATTAGTCTGATGGGTTTCCTTTTGTGGGTAAGCCAACCTTTCTCTCTGATTGCTCTTAACACTTTTTCTTTCATTTCAACTGTGGTGAATCTGGTGATATGTGTCTTGGGGTTTCTCTTCTTGAGCAGTATCTTTGTGGTATTCTCTGTATTTCTTAAATTTGAATGTTGGCCTCTCTTGGTAGGTTTGGGAAGTTCTCCTGGATAATATCCTGAAATGTGTTTTCTAATTTGGTTCCATTCTACTTGTCACTTTCAGATACATCCATCGAAAGTAGATTTGGTCTTTCCACATAGTCTCATATTTCTTGGAGGCTTTGTTCATTTATTTTCATTCTTTTTTCTCTAATCTTGTCTTAACACTTTATTTTATCAAATTCATCTTCAATCTCTGATATCCTTTCTTCTGCTTGATTGATTTGGCTATTGATACTTGTGTATGCTTCACAAAATTCTCACGCTGTGTTTTTCAGCTTCATCTGATCATTTATTTTCTTCTCTAAACTGGTTATTAGGTTAGCAATTCCTCTAACCTTTTCTCAACGTTCTTATCTTTCTTGCATTGGGCTAGAACATGCTCCTTTAGCTCAGAGGAGTTTGTTATTACCCACCTTCTGAGGCCTACTTCTGAAAATTCGTCAAGCTTATTCTCTGTCCATCTCACCTCCCTTGCTGGCGAGGAATTGTGTTCCTTTGAAGGAGAAGAGATGTTCTAGTTTTTGGAATTTTCAGCCTTTTGCACTGGTTTTTCCCCATCTTTGTGCATTTATCTACCTATGGCCTTTGATGTTGGTGAGCTTCAGATGGAGTTTCTGTGTGGATGTCCTTTTGGTTAATGTTGATGCTCTTCTTTTCTCTTTGTTAGTTTTCCTTCTAACAATCAGGTTCATCTGCTGTAGGCCTACTGGAGTTTGCTGGAGGTCCACTCCAGACGCTGTTTACCTGTATAACTGGTGGAGGCAAAGATTGCTGCCTGTTCCTTTCTCTGGAAGCTTCTCCCAGAGAGGTACACATGAGATGCCAGCCAGAGATCTCCTACATGAGGTGTCTGTCAACCCCTGGTGGGAGGTGTCTCCCAGTCAGGTGGCATGGGAGTCAGGGATCCACTGGAGGAGACAGTCTGTCCCTTACCAGAGCTCAAGTGCTGTTCTGGTAGATCTGCTGCTCTCTTCAGAGCCAGCAGGTAGGAATGTTTAAGTTTGCTGAAGCTGCACCCACAGCGACCACTTCTCCAAGGTGCTCTGTCCCAAAAAGATGGGAGTTTGATCAACAAGACCCTGACTGGTGCTGCTGCCTTTTTTTTAGAGATGCCCTGCCCAGAGAGTTCAACTTAAACTTCTGTGAGCAGCGTATAAAGTGTTCCTCTGCATCAGACTTTTTAAATTGTAGGCATTTTGTTGAATGTGTAGTAGCATCTCAGAATGGATTTAATTTACATTTTCCTGATGACTCAAAAAGCTGACCTCCTTTTCAGATGTTTATTGACCATTTGAAGATCCTCTTTTGTGAGTTGCCTTTTCTGGAGTCTGCTCTGCTATTGAACTATCTATGGCTTTTTCTTACTTATTTCTATAAATTCTTTCTGCACTTTGGGAACAAGACCTTTGTCAACTGCATGCATTGCAAATATCTTCTATTGTGTGGTCTGCCTTTTCACTTTCTTCATAGTGTCTTCTGATAATTAGAACTTCTTCATTTTAATATAGTCCAACCTTCTAACATTTTCTTTACTGTTAGTACTTTTCGTTGAGAAATCTTTCCTTATGACAAGATTATAAAGATCTTCTTTTTATGTATGTTCTAGAAATTGTTTTTGTTTACTCTTTATATTTAGATTTACTATCCAGCATATAGTATGTTAGAAGAACCTACTACAAGAAGAACATCTCCAAGTAGACTTAATTACTCATTATGATGTAAATTAGGGGTCAACTTTCATTTTTTCCCCTATGGATATTCAGTTAACCCAGCACCATCTATCAATTGTTCCGCTTCTTTTTTATACTGTAACCCTTGTGACAAATTTAGCATTCATGATTGTATATGTCTGATTTTGGATCCTTTATTCTGTTCTATTGATCTACCATAACTCTTGTGGCTTTTAAGCCAAATGTTTAACCCAGAGGTATTCCGTGTTTTTCTTCTGCTTTAAGAGTATTTTGGATATTCTTAGCCCTTTGCATTGCCATATGAATTTTAGAATCAGTTTGCTAATTTACATTTTAAAAAGCTGATGATATTTCTGTTGGGATTTCAATCTATAAATGAATTAGAGGAGAATTGACATCTGTATAATATTGCATCCTCCAATCAGTGAACATGGTATATACATCCATCAATTTACATCTTTAATTTATATCAAAATCCTTTACAAATTGAAGAAGACTTACATGTTTTATTTAATTTATAGCTACATTAGTCCAATTTCATGCTGCTGATAAACACATACCTGAGACTGGACAGTTTACAACTGAAAGAGCTTTAATTGGACTTACAGTTCTAATTGGCTGGGAAAGTCTCACAATTATGGTAGAAGGGAAAGAGGAGCAAGTAATGTCTTACGTAGATGACAGCAGGCAAAGACAGAAAGCTTGTGCAGGGGACTTCCCCTTACGATAACCATCAGATCTAATGAAATTTACTCACTATCACAAGAACAGCACGGGAAAGACCTACTCCCATGATTCCATTACTTTCCACTGGGTCCCCCACCCCCACAGCACATGGGAATTCCTACCTTACTTGGGTAGGAACACAGCCAAACCATCAGTCCACTTCCAGTCCCTCCCCAATCTTGTGTCCTCACATTTCAAAATCAGTCATGCCTTCCTAACAATCTCCCAAAGTCTTACCTCATTTCAGCATTAACTCAAAAGTTCACAGCCCAAAATCTTATCTGAGACAAGGCTAGTCCCTTCTGCCTGTTAGCCTGTAAAATCAAAAGCAGTTAGTTACTTCCTAGATACAATGGGGTACAGGCATTAGATAAATACAGCCATTTCAAATGGGAGACATTGACCAAAACAAAGGGGATACAGGACCCATGCAAATTCAAAATCCAGTGGGACAGTCAAATCTTAAAGCTCCAGAATTATCTCCTTTGACTCCATGTCTCACATCCTGGTCACACTGATGCAAGAGATGGGTTCCCATGGTCTTGACCATGTCTGCTCCTGCAGCTTTGCAGAGTATAGCTTTTCTCTTGACTTCTTTCATAGGCTGACATTGAGTGTCTGTGGCCTTTCCAGGTGCATGGTGTAAGCTATCAGTGCATCTCCCATTCTGGGGTCTGGAAGATGGTGGCCCTCTTCCCACAGCTTCACTAGGCAGTGCCCTCATAGAAACTCTCTGTGGGTGCTGTGATGCCACGTTTCCCTTCCACACTGCCCAAGCAGAGGTTCTCCATGACAGCTCCACCCCAGGAGCAAACTTTGGCCTATGAATCCAGGTGTTTCAACACATCCTTTGAAATCTAAGCAGAGGTTCCTAAACCTCAATTCTTGGCTTCTGTGTACTGGCATGCTCAACATCACATGGAAGTTGCCAAGGCATGAGGCTTCCACCCTCTGAGGCAACTGCCCTAGCTGTACATGGGTCCTTTTGGTCACAGTTGGAGTGGCTGGGATGCAGGGCATCAAGTCCCTAGACTACACACAGCATGGGCACCCTGGACCTGGCGCATGAAACCACTCTCTCATTGGCATCCAGGCCTGTGATGGGACGGGCTGCCGTGAAGACCTCTAACATGCCCTGGAGACATTTTCCCCATTGTCTTGGGAATTAACATTTGGCTCCTCGTTACTTATGCAAATTTCTGCAGTCAGCTTGAGTTTTTCCTCATGAAATGGGATTTTTTTTTTCTTCTATCACACTGTCAGGCTGCAAATTTTCCAAACCTTTATGCTCTGCTTCCCTTATGAAACTGAATGCCTTTATCAGCACCCAAGTCACCTCTGGAATGCTTTGCTGCTTAGAAATTTCTTCCACCAGATATCCTAAATCATCTCTCTTAAGTTCAAAGTTCTGCAAATCTCTAGGGCAGGGACAAAATGCTGCCAGTCTCTTTACTAAAAAGTAACAGGAGTCATCTTTGCTTTAATTCCCAACAAGCTCCTCATCTCCATCTGAGACCACCTCAGCCTGGATTTCATTGTCCATATCATTGTTAGCATTTTAGTCAAAGTCATTCAACAAGTCTCTAGTGAGTTCCAAACTTTCCCACATTTTTCTATCTTCTTCTTAGTCCTCCAAACAGTTCCAATCTCTGTTTGTTACCCAGTTCCAAAGTTGTTTCTGCATTTTTGGGTTATCTTTTCAGCAACACACCACTCTACTGGTACCAATTTACTTATTAGTCCATTTTCACACTGCTGATAAAGACATACCTAAAACTGGGAAGTTTACAAAAGAAAGAGTTTTAATTTGACTTAGAGTTACACATGGCTGGGGAAGCCTCATAATCATGGTGGAAGTCACGAGGAGCAAGACATGATTTACATAGCAGGTAAAGAGAGAGCTTATGCAGAAAACTCCCCGTTATAGTAACCATCAGATCTCGTGAGACTTATTCACTATAATGAGAACAGCATGGAAAAGACCTGCCCCAATGATTCAATTACCTCCCACCAGGTCCCTCAGACAACACATGGGAATTCAAGATGAGATTTGGGTGGGGACCCAGCCAAACCATATCAGTAGCCAAGATGCTACTGTAAATGGTCAACTTTCCATTTTATTTTCTAACTTGTCCAGCTATATAGAAATATATGAAAACTTTTATATGACCTTATATACAGAAACTTGCTAAATTAACTTATTATAACATTCTGTCTGTAGATTGTTTTGAGTTTTTGATGTATGTTCATTTCTTTCAAATTCCTGTAGCTTTTATTTTTTTATTTTTATAGTTTCAACTTTTATTTTAGTTTAGAAGACATATGTACACATTTTGTTATATGAGTATATTATGTGATGCTGAGGTCTGGGGGTATGATTGATCCCGTCATTCAGGTAGGGAGCATAGTACTCCGTAGTTAGTCTGTTTCCCCTGTATCTCTGCCAGGTTTTAATATCAGGGAGATCCTGGCTTCATAGAATGCATTAGGGAGGAGTCCAGCCTCTTCAATTTTTCAGAATAGTTTCAGTAGAATTGGTTTCAGCTTTTCTTTGCATGCCTGGTAAAATATGATTCCATCTGGTCTGGGCTATTTTTTGTTGTTGTTTTTTTTGTTTCGTTTTTCTGGTTTTTTGGTGGGGGTTGGTAGGTTTTTTATTACTGATTCAATTTCAGAACTCAATATTGGTCTATTCAAGGTTTCAATTCTGTCCTGATTGAATCATGGAAATTTGTATACTTCCAAATTTATCTATTCTCTCTAGATTTTCTAGATAATGTACATAGAGTTATTCATAACACTCTCGGAGGATCATTTAGATTTCTGTGGGGTTAGTTGCAGTGTCAGCTTTGTTGTTTTCTGGTTTTGCTTATTTTGATCTTTTTTTCTTTGTTAATTTAGCTAGTGGTTTATTGACCTTGTTTATCCTTTCAAATAAGCAACTTTTGGGTTTGTTGATTCTTTGTATGAATTTTTGGGTCTCAATTTCATTTGGTTCCACTCTGATTTTATTTATTTATTTTATTCTGTTAGTTTGGGGGTTAGTTTGTTCTTGTTTATTTAGTTCCACTAGGAGTAATATTAGATTGTTAAGTGGAAATCTAACTTTTTGAAATAGGCATTTAGTGCTATAAACTTTCCTCTTAACACTGTTTTTGTTGCATCCCAGGGATTTTGGTATGTTTTGTCTATGTTTTTCATTATTTAATTTCTGCCCTAATTTCATTGTTTACCCAAAATCATACAGAAGCAAGTTGTTTAATTTCCATGTAATTTTTCAGTTTTGAGAGATCTTCCTGGTATTTATTTTTATTTTTATCCCACTGTGGTCTAAGAATAAGGTTGGTATGATTTTACTTTCTTTTATTTATTGAGATTTACTTTATAACTGAGCATGTAATTGACCTCAATATATGTTCCATGTCCAAATGTACCTATGTGGTTGATGAGTAGAATACTCTGTAGATGTCTATTAGTTCCAATTGGTCAAGTGTCGAATTGACATCCAGAATTTCATTGTGAGTTTTCTGTCTTGATGATCTGTCTAACACTGTCAGTGGGTTGCTGAAGTCACCCTCTATTATTGTGTGTCTGTCTAAGTCCTTTCATAGATCTAGAAGTATTTGTTTTATAAACTTGGGTGCTCCAATGTTGAAAGCATGCATATTTAGGATAGTTGAGTCTTCCTGTTGAATCAAACTCTTTATCATTAAGTAATTTCCTTTCTTTTTTTTAACTGTTGTTAGTTTAAAGTTTGTTTTATCTGACACATAAATAGTGACCCCTGCTCTTCTTTGTTTTCCATTTTCTTGATAGATCTTTCCAACTTTGATCCTATGTGTGTCATTATGTGTAAGATGATTCTCTTGAAGACAGCAGAGAAATAGGTCTTGTTTTTTTATTCAACTTGCTACTCTGTACCTTTGAAATGAATTTAGACCATATACATTCAAGGTTAATATTGATATATAAGCTTTTAATCATATTGAAGTTGTTGGTTGGTTGCTTCACAGCTTCTATAGCCTAGTTGTTTTATAGGGTCTGCAGGCTATTTTCTTAAATCTGTTTTTATGGTGCCTGCTATTATTGCTTCATTTCCATGTTTAGAAGTTCTTAAGGATCTCTTCTAAGGCTCACTATCAGTAACGAATTCTCTTAGTGCTTACTTGTCTGGAAAAGATTTTATTTCTCCTTCACTTATGAAACTTAGTTTGGCAGGATATGAAATTCTTGGATGAAATTTATTTTCTTGAAATGCTGAAAATGGGACCCAGTGTCTTCTGGCTTGTGGGGTTTCTGCTGAGAAGTCTGTTGTTGGAAGTCTGATAGGGTTCCCTTTGTATGTGATCCGATATTTTCTCTAGCTGCCATTAAGATATTTTTCTTTAGTGTTGACCTTGGACAGTCTGATGACTATATATGCCTTGGTGATGTTCATTTTGTATAGTATCACACAGATGTTCTGTGGATTTCTTGTATCTGGATGTCTTATTCTCTAGCAAGATTAGGGAATTTTAAAAAATTATTCCCTCAAATATGTTTACCAGGTTGCTTACTTTTTCTCCTTCTCTCTCAAGAATGCCAATAATTCATAAGTTTGGTCACTGTATATAATTCCATATTTCTCAAATCTGTGTTTATCTTTTTAAATTGTTTTTTTTTTGTCTGACTGTATTAGTTCTGAAGACTGGTATTCAAGCCCTAAAATTTTTTCTTCTGCTTGGTCTAATCTATAGATAAAGCTTTCAATTGAATTTTTAAATTCCTTAAGTGAGTTTTTCAATTCCAGAAGCTCTGAGTGATGTCCTTTTAAGATATTCATCTCTCCTTTCTTTCCTGGATTGCTTTAGGAGTTTGTGTTGATTTTTCAGTCTTGTCTTAGATCTCATTAAGCTTCCTTGTAATCCATGCTTTGAATTTTTAATTTGTTATTTCTGAGTTTCCATTTGGGTTAGGGATCTAATATGGCTTAGCTCTGTGTCCCCACCCCAAAACCATGTTGATTTGTTATTACTAATGTTGGCAGTGGGTTCTGGTGGAAGGTGATTGGATCACAGGGGTGATTACTAATGGTTTAGCACTAGCTCCCTAGTTCTGTCTTATGATAAAGCTATCCTGAGATCTGCTTGTTTAAAACTGTGTAGCACCTGTTCCACTTCCACCTGCTCCCACTATGCAAGACAAGCTTGCTTCCCTTCCCCTTCCAGCCTGATTGTAAGTTTCCTGAAGCCTCCTCAGAAGCAGAAGCCTCTCCTGCTGAACCATGAGCTAATTAAACCTCTTTTCTTTATAAATTACCCAGTTTCAGATACTTCTTTATAGCATTGCAAAAACAGACTAATACAGAAAATTGCTACCAGAGAAGTAGAATATTGCTATAAAGATATCTGAAAATATGGAAGCAACTTAGGAACTGAATAATGGGCAGACGTTGGAACAGTTTGGAGGGCTCAGAAGACAACAAAGGAGATGAGGGAGAGTTTGGAACTTCCTGGAGTCTTGCTGGATGGTTGTGACCAAAATGCTGAGAGTAATATGGACAGTGAAGTCCAGGCTGAGCGGGTCTCAGATGTAGATGAGGAGCATCTTAGGAACTGAAGTAAAAGTCACTCTTGCTGTGCTTTCCCAAAGAGACTGACAATATTGTGACCCTGCTGTGAGAATTTAAACTTCAGAGAGATAATTTAGGGTATCTGGCAGAAGAAATTTCTAAGCAGCAAAGTGTTCAAAATGTGGCCTGGCTGCTTCTAAAAGCCTGTACATATTTGCATAAACAAACTTTTAAGCAAAGCATAAAAGTTCAAAAACTTTGCAGCCTGGCCATATGGTAGAAAAGAAATCCCATTTTCAAGGGAAGAATTCAATCCTGTTGCAGAAATTTGCATAAGTAAAGAGGAGCCCAATGTTAGCAGCAGGCTCAGGAGGGAAGAGTGGCTTCATGAGCAAGGCTCAGGGCTCCACTGCCCTGCACAACTTCAGGACACTATGCCCTATGTCCCAGCCACTCTAGCTCCAGCTGTGGCTAAAATGGCCCCAGATACATTTCAGGCCACTGCTCAAGAGGGTGCAAGCCACAAGCTAAGGTTTCCATGTGGTATTAAACCTTTGGGTGTGCAGAGGGCAAGAGTTGAGGCTTAGGAGTCTCCACCTGGATTTTAGAGGATGTATTAAAATGCCTGGATATCCAGGCAGAACTCTGCCGAAGTGGCAGAGTCCTCATGGAGAATCTTTACTGGGAAAGTGAAGAGGGGAAATGTGGAATTGGAGATCCCACACAGAGTTTCCACTGGAGCACTGCCTAGTGTAGCTGCGAGGAGAGGGCTACCATCTTCCAGGCCATAGAATGGTTGATCCACTGGCAGCTTGTATCATGTGCCTAGAAACGCTGCAAGTGCTCAATATCAGCCCATGAAAGCAGGTACAAAGGCTGTACCCTGTGGATCCATGGGGCAGAGCTGCTCAAGGCCTTAGGAGTCCACCTAATTGGTGTGGCCTGGATGTGAGACATGGAGTCAAAGGAGATTATTTTGGAGCATTGGGATTTAATAACTTCCCTACTGGGTACTGAACTTGCATGGGGTCTGTAGCCCCTTTGTTTTGGCTGCTTTATGTCTTTTGGAAAGGGAATATTACCTGGTTGCCTGTCCCCCCATTGTACATTGTATCTTGTAAATAGCTAACATGTTTTTTGGGTTTTTTTGTTTTTTTGTTTTTTTTTTTCAGATCATAGGTGAAAGGGACTTGCATTGTCTCACATGACACTTTGGACTGGACTTTTGAGTTAATGCTGAAATGAGATGAGACCTTGGGAACTGCTTAGACAGGACTGCTTAGAAGGGATGGTTATATTTTGCAATGTGAGAAGAACATGAGATTTGAGAGAGACCAGGGGTAGAATTATAGGTTTTAGCTCTGTGCTCCCACTCAAATCTCATTTTGAATTATAATCCCTAATGTTGGAGATGGGGTCTGGTGAAAGGTGATTGGATTATCAGGGTGGTTTCTAATGGTCTGGCACCTTCCCATCAGTGCTGTCTCATAAAAGAGTTCTCCCAAGATCTGTTTTTTTGAAAGTGTATAGCACCTCCTCCCTCTCTCTTCTTCCTGCTCCTGCCGTTTAAGATACGCTTGTTTCTTCTTCACCTTTTGCCATGATTGTAAGTTTCCTGAGGCCTCTGTAGAAGCAGAAGCCTGTACAGCCTACAGAATCATGAGCTAGTTAAATCTCTTTTCTTTATAAATTACCCACTTTCAGGTATTTCTTACTTTATAGCAGTGTGAGAGCAGACTAATACAGACCATTTCCAGAGATCTAGTGAGATCTTTTGGTGGTGTCACTACATTCCATTGTTTTATGGTGTCAGAATTCTTATGCTAGTTTCTTCTCATCTGGGGATGCTGACATTTTTAATTTTTGTAATAATTTTCATGCAGGTAGAATTTTTTCTTTTTCTTTCCCTATAATATTTGCTTATTTTTCTTTCCCTTTTTCTCCTTCCTAGAGAGTGTGACATAGAGAATGCTGTGTTGTGTCTTTTGGCTTTGCTTCTACAGTTCTACTCACTTCTTTTGGCAGATATTATATTGGGGTGTGTGGTTTGACTTTCTAGGTACCAAATGGCACTTATGAGTGAGAGTCAGCTGTAGCCAAGGCAGCTGGGTATTTACTTGATCCTTGTTTAGTGGGAGAAACTCTTTATTACATCAGGCAATCGGCTGATCTGAGGAAGGAACAATGAGCTCCCTGTTCAGCCCCAGGTGAACAGGGGAACAACATAGGCAGGGCCAAACCAGGCAGGCCCACCTACAGCTCCCCCAGTGGCAGGCAAAAACACCAGCACCAAGGGAGAATCCCACAGGCAGTTACCAAGCATACAGAAGTGTGCCTAGGTGTGGAGCTGGGGGACCTCCTCAGCCCCATTTTCTCTATATGAGGAGTATGAATAGCCTAAACTCCTAACCTCGAAGAGTGGGTGCTCCAAATGCCTAGAAATCTGCCTGAGAATGGAGCATAGGGGGCCCTGCCACCCTATAATTTCTGCAAAGGAAAAGTGGGGTAGCTCAGTCTGCTTATCTTGGTGAATGTTTGCTTCAATTGCCTGGAGATCTGCCTGGGTTTGGAGCAAAGAAGGCACAGCTGCACCATGATCTTGGCACAAGAAGGATGGAGTGGTTTAGGTTGCTGATCCAGGCAAGCAGGTCCCCTGAATACCTGTAGAGCTGCCTGACCATAAAGCAGAGAAGGCCCTGCTGCACCACAATATGTGTGCAGGAAAAGTGGGGCAGCTCAGGCTGTTGACCCAGGTGAGAAGTTCCTCTGAATGCCTGGAGATCTGCCTGGGCATCGAGTGGGCGAGAGCTCCCCTGCATCAGTACTTCTGCACAGGAAGTTTGGGGCTACTCAGCCTACAAATCAGGCAAGTGGGTACTCTGAATGCCAGGAGATCTACCAAAGCATGGAGTGGAGAGAGCTCCCCTGTACCATTAACTGTATCCAAGAAGGATAAGGCAGCCAAGTCCAGATAAGTGAGTGCTCTAAATGCCTCCAGATATGCTTGAAGGCGGAGCAGAGAGGGCCCACCGTACTACCATTTCAGGGGAGCAGATCAAGGCACTTAGCAATGGTACATGAAGACATGCTCTAGGTCACCAAACTGCCCTGGCTACAAGTCTGGTTTCCCAAGAGAAACCACAGCTGTAGCAGCTCTCCTTCCACCCAAGGCCTGCAACGTGGAAGCGCATATTCCCAGTGTCTACTGTTGAGGCACTTTCTACAATTCTGGCTATAGAATCTCCTACCTCACTCCAGAGCAAGCACTCCAATCTCTGCCCTGAGACTAAAATGCCTGTGCAGCCAAGCTGCCAGGTAACCCTAGAATTACTGACTTTGTACACACCCATATTAAAAGTGGCATACTCTCAGCCCCAGGCCTGGGAAAATGTCTGCAGCCTATCCCAGTTCTGGGAAATGCCTTCAGCTTTCCCCAGTGTCTTTCCCTCATAGAGTCTCTAAACGTGTCCCCAATTTAGCCCCAGGGTTTGGGAGAAACAAAGTGCTCTCCCTTGGCCTGGGTTGCTTGGGTCCCCAGTGGAAAGCTGAGTCACAAAGAGAGGTTCTTTGCCTCTCTCACGAACTGGGACTTCACTTATTTTTATTAACCAGATGCCATCATGGGTCCTATTTTCCAACATTCTCTTCCCCAAGATCTAAAGTATCCTTCATGATTCCAGTGGAGTTCCATTTTCTTTCTTGAATTGAAGACCACAGAGTCGAACCTTGTGCACTATCTTGCTATTCATACTTAACCATCTTGGGGAAAAAGCTTTTAGTTTTTCTTGCCTACAAAACAATGTTTAATGGCCTTTCTTTCTCATGTTTAGCTCAGAGGAAAGCTTTCAGCATTTCTTCTCTAAGTATGATGTTTGCTGTAGGCTTTTTGTAGATATGCACCATAATCAGATTAAGGAACTCTTCCACCCCATTCTTAATTTCCAAAGGTTTTCATTATGAATGGAAATTAAGTTTTATCAAATTATATTTCTGTATCTACTTTTCTCTTTTATTATGTTAATATTGTAAATTTAAATTTTTTCTTTGCAAATGGTAAATACTCTTGCATTTCTGGACTAAATTCTATTTGGTCATGATATAATAGCCTTTTCATATATTGCTAGATTCAATTTATTAATCTTGTTTCAGAATTTTGGTATCTCTGTTTATGAATTAGATTAGCCTGATATTTGCCTTAGGCTGACTTCTCATATTTTGCTTTTAAGGTTATGCTGGCCTCATAAACACATTGGAATGCAGTCATGCTTTTTTTTTAATTTTCTAGAAAACTCTGTATAAGATTGTCACTGTTGTGTGTGTGTGTGTGTGTGTGTGTGTACACACAAAAAAATAATGTTTGATAGAATTTTCCCACAAGACTCTCTGAATCATAAGTTTTTGTTTTGATGAAGGTTTAAAATGCTGATTCAGTATAAAAATTATATGATGGGAAGAAAGAATAGCAGTCCAGCAATCCATTTGCTTTTTTTACTGGAAAGACATTTTGATGGAAAGACAGATGACCTAATCAAGTAAACATGCTAATGATAGACCTCCTCAACACCAACTCAATCTGCTGCGTTAGGCACCCAGCATATCTCTTCTGATAGACTGACCTATGGGGGGAGAGGTTTTCAAAATAATTTTTTCTTCATTGCATTAAGAATTAAACTTTGCTATTTCAATTTTCTCTATTCTTATTGGCTTAATTATAAACACCTCCAAGTCAGGCATTTTTTTTCTAGTGTTCACTTTTATTCACCCCCTCCAGGTCCAATATAATGGACCAACTGATGGAAAAAGAATCAGAAGAAAATATTCATTTCCAGAATGATATTTCCACAATTTCCATGTACTCATTAGGGGACAAAATGAACTATTGAAGCAAAAGTTACTTGAAGGTATCTGGTAATTAGCAGAAAAAGCAAAACTGCTCCATCGTGAAGGTAAGATCAGTCCAAGTCCTTTCAACCGCCACACATGCCTTCACCAACATGTGGTCTCCCCAAGGAAAAACCAAGAGATAAATAAGATGCTTGAGTTGACAGTTTAATATGAGAAACAATTAATCTTTTGGTGGGTTATCTCAGTCATAATTCAGCAACTATTTCCTATCACTTTCTAGTAACACAAAAGGTAACCAATATCTTGTGATGTTATGTTCTTAGAAATGTGATTCAAGATAGTCACAATGCTCTTCAACATGTTTTCCTCTTTCCTTGATCATTTTCAAACTGGATAACTTGCATTTGAAGTGACATGGAGAATGATTTGTTTTCTTTATATAACAAGGTGGGGAGTGGGGAACCCTTCCAACCCTCCCCTTTTAGAACAAATCCAGGGTTTCTCAAGTAAGTAAGTGTTCATTGATATTGCTGTCAAACAAATAATTTTTTAAATGAAGGCATAAGGAATCTTTCTGTATTTCTGAAAAATAAAAAATTATCTTTATTAATCCTCTTGGGTTGTGATATGGACAAAATTATCAGTATAATCTTAGCCTTTATACAAGTCTCCAAAACCTTCAGAACTGAACTGAACAGTTCTGATCCTCCATGGACACAGCTCTTCCTTTAGGTCAGAAACTGTTTTAAACTTCAGATATCCTTTCAATCTGTTATACACTCCACAAATAGAATTTTCTTTATTTCAAAGTAGAATTGGCTATAGAATTGGCTATAGAATTGGCTATGATTTGATCAGTCAGATTTAGTTCCACTCACATTCATACTATAATGTTAAAGCATGGAGAGATATAATGGTTCTATGACTCTTAACAAACTCAGACTGCAATGATAATATATACTGCATAGTTTGCATACTCTACAATTCTATTGCTGTCATATACCAAAGCTACTGTTTCTATTTCTAAAATGTCTTAGGACATGGGAAAATAATGTGCCTTATAAAAGACATATATTTAAAAAAAAGAAAGAAAACTTACACTAAAATATGTCAAGCACCAGGAAACACTGTGTTTATATCATTAGCATATACTCTATCCTCCTATTATTAGCAAATTGCAAGCTTGGTAAGTATTTAAATATGAAAAAATGAAAGTGGTGATATAAGGTGTACTAATAGCAAAATCTCATCATGCATAAGTGGAGTTTACTGCGATGAAATAAACATGTTATGAATTATTAAGACAGGGTGGTTACCATTGCCTTACAGTATTACAAGATGGTACTATTTACAATTATTGTCAATCCCCAATTTGTTATCTCAGAATGAATTTCTTCATATAACACTAGGTTATATTTGAGCAAATGACACAATAATCTATATAGGTGATAATACGGTTAAAAAACACTAATTTATTATGAAAAATATGGAAACACTAATAACTAAAAATGTATAGACAATAAAAAGCATCAAGACTACTATAATTCTGATTTGTTTCAAGAATGCTTTGTTTTTCAAAAAATAGAATTAATTTTGTAAGGAGATAGGGAGAAACTTTTCAGGAGATTCTGAAGGACAATTTTAAATGAGCTAGAAGTTGAGATAGTGGTCTCTGGGGGTGGTTCTCTTTTAAAATATTTCTAAGAAGTCTGGAAAAAATTTATGTCTCTCAATGAAAAAAGTTGTTTTAGAATGTTGAGAGAAACAGAAAAAGATGTATATGATCACCAGGAGATGAATAAAAAAGCAGAAAGAATGGTTCGGTCAGATAATTCCCCATGTTAGCTATCAGGTATTACTGTCTGTTCAAGGTTTCTTAACTATCAGCCTGACTTAAGCAGAGTACTCAGGAGAGCCATATGTATCCTATCTATGGTATGTATTCCTGATATGAAAGTTGAGTCTAATTGCTTTGTCATACCTGCATATTTTTAGAAGAAAAGAAAGTGATCACATAAAGTATAAGAGAACAAAATTAGGCTGATGCAGTGGCTCATGGCTGTGATCACAGAGGTTTAAGAGGCTAAAGCAGGAGAATTGCGTGATTCCAGGAGTTCAAGGCTAGCCTGGGCAATCTTAACAAAAATAAATAAAAGTGTACAAAATTACCAAAACTTAATCCCAAATAATAGATATGCATAAATTACTATATATGTAATACAATGAGATACATCATTTTTAAAAAGTGATTGCATCAAACAAAGGGAATAAAAACTTGATAAAGGACAATAGATGATTATAAACTGTAAATTTTGTCACCAACTTGGAAAACTTTGGAAAAGCAAAGAGATATTATTAACAATTATCCCAGGAAAAGTGCTCTGAATCAGACTGCCCCAACACATCAGGACTTAACAATTATAAACCACCAAAGTTACATATGAAATTAATGGATTCTGGAAGTATATGAAGTAGTAAATGAAGTAGATGAACTTCATTAGATTATGCCAAGGGGTCTTCTAAAGTAGTTGTGTAGTTTACCACATCTTCACCAAATCTTTGGTATTATAACACTTTAAATGTTACCAATTTATAACATGTGTAAAATGTATCTCACTGTAGTTTAAGTTGGCATATTCCTGATTACTAATAAAGGTGAACATCTTTGCAAAGGCTGTTGGCTGTTTATTTTTCTTCTTGCTGTGAAATGTCTATTAACATCTTTTGCCTTTTTCTCTACTGGGTTGTTTGTCTTTTATTATTGGTTTAAAGTTCTTTTTTATGTTATGAACATTATCTTTTTTGGTTGTGTGTGTTGTAATTGTTCTTCCACTTTGTGACTTGATGTTTCCTCTGTTTTAAGAGTCTTTTGATAAGTTGATGCAGTCATATTTATCACTCTTTCATTATGTTTTATGATTCTGATGTATTGATTAGAATTCATTCGTATACAGAGATTATACATTTACTTACAAAAGTAGTGAAGTTCTGCCTTTCATATTGAAATATTTTGTCCAGAATTGATATTTGCACATGAAACTAGGAAAAAATCCTAGGGGGTAGAATGGGAGGCACCTGCTGCTCACTTAGTTACCATTCAAAGATCCTAATTCGTGTCCCCTGAGTATGCTCGGCACAGAGGACTTGTGTCAGAGTCACGCCTAAGCAATCTAAGAAGAAAACTTGGTCTAGTGGCCTCTGATAGCAGAGTAGATTTTGTGCAGGGTGTCTGATGAGATCTTATCTGCTATGTAGGCCTTAACTTTGTTGCATTTTTCACATCCATGCAACCTGAACAAATCCAAATAGGTCACCTAGGCAATGCAGATACACAATAGCAAATGTCCAATACTTTTTTTATTTGTATCTCTAGATTCATGTTTTCTTGTTTTGGCTTCTGAAGATTTTCTTCACTTCATGAATTAGCCATGCATTTTAAAATGTGTGTTTTATGTTTCATCTGCCTTGTAAGTGTTATTCCTTAAGTACTGTTTTCTGAACATCTACTCAGCTACTAAACATC
The DNA here is from genome assembly GCF_001604975.1 of Cebus imitator. Lineage (NCBI taxonomy): Eukaryota > Metazoa > Chordata > Mammalia > Primates > Cebidae > Cebus > Cebus imitator. The sequence goes on from NW_016107331.1 coordinate 8,577,517, forward strand.
TACTAAAATGCTTTTAAGTAGCTATGCTAAATAAACATTAAGCCAGAGTTTATGTTAAAGGTGTCGGCTTGACTCTGTTTCACAAAAAGGACAACAATTGCTTAGAGACATTAAATTTCTTTGCCAAGGTGAAACCAATTTTGTTTCTAAGAACATTATTTTTTTCCCATTTCTGTTTTATTTCCAGGGTCAGTATATTTCTTTCAAAATATAGTTCTCTCAAAATGTTTGCAATTTCTTTTCCTCGTTGTTTCTGAAATATTTTAGTGAAAGACAACTCTCTGGTAATCCTGGAATTGTATATGAAGAGAAACAGTAATTGAAATAGAATGATTATCAATAATAAACTACTAATTAAAATAGGACAGTAAGTACTATAAATTTAATCATAAATATCAATTTAAACACATTTTCGTGTTTGTATGCTTAATATAAAATGTAAATTCTATCTTTGAAAATTAAATTTTAGAATTCAACACATTATGTATCTACTCAAGTTTATCATAATTATTTGGAGAATTATTTTCCTTTTTCCCATAATCAAGTTACAGAAAGGATTTTTTCAAGGTTGGGTTTTTTTTTAGAAACAAGTATTGAAATTGATATTTGCCTGCAGAAAATGTACTGGGGAATATTCTCAGGCACAATAGGCATTAAGAAAAAGGGAAAGCAATGGGGAGGAAGGCAGCAGATTACACTGCCACGTGTGTGCCTATGCAACAATCTTGCATGATCTTCACATGTACCCCAAAACTTAAAATGCAATAAAATAAATTAAAAAAAAAAAAAAAGAAAAAGGGAAAGCAGAATTGGGTAGAGGGAAGGATTGAGCCATGAGGCAATAACAATAGAGGTGTTGGCCATTCTTGTGGGGGACAATAGGTGAATTGAGGAAAAGGGACTGGGCTTTTTTTACCTCACAGTGCTCAACTGCAGGATAAGGAGTGTCATGAAATGGTCATGTAGGATAACTTTAGGTAAAGTGGCATACTTTGGCTATGAACAAATACTGGAGAGGGAATTCAACTGTAAGCTATTGCAGCCAATATTGTCAGTAGCTGGGAAAATGCATGCGTTAGTCCCTACTGAGTGAGAGGAATATCCTTTGGAAAGAATATAAATACCATACTGTGACATTTTTAAAATTTTAAACAAGAAATATGGTAGGTACTGAGCAACAAGTGTTTTCTGATACTGACTTTTCTGCTTAGAGCCAAATGAATTTCTCCAATTACCTCAACCTTAAGAAATTTAATAATCACAGAGAAAAAAATGATTAGAAATTTAGAAATTAGAAAGCTTATGTGTCTTGGCTTTTTAATGAAGACTCAAATTTACATTTCTATAAATAAAACACTCATTTTTGAAAGGATAGTACTAAAATAAAATGACACTTAAATCAGAGAAAATTTTAAAGAATACTAAAACACTGCTTTCTATGATATCTGTAGTGGATGCTGTAGTGTGCTACCAAGATACCCCTTCAGAATCATTACATTTATCCCCATATCTTCCAGGAGTGTTAGCTGTTGACTGCTTACAATAGCATTTTCTTTTAGAAATTGCCTTTGGTAGGAGAAAGTCACCTGCCCAAGGCCACTCTACTTTGAAGGCAACTTTTACTTAACAACCAGTTAATGTAGGAGTACAAATGTTTGGGCCCCGTGCCTTGAATTCAGACAGCTCTGAAAGGTCATCAAAGCTCCAGAGCTCCCTATATAAATAACTGAGGCCTTTCTTTCAACTGCATGCCCATTTAACCTCTTCTTTTGCGCAATCCTGCTTCCCTGACTCCTTTACATATTGTCATGACTCATTTATATATCAACTTGACAGAGTTCAGAGATGCTTATATAGCTGGTAAACATTATTTCTAGCTGTGTCTGTGAAGGCGTTTTGGAAGAGATTATCATTTGAATTAGTAGACTAAATAAAGAAGATCTACCCTCACCAATTTGTATGGGCATCATTTAATCTATTGAGGGCCTAGACATAACAAAAAGGTGAAGGAAAAGCAAATTTCCTTTCTCTTTCCTTGAGCTAAAACATTCATCTTCTCCTGCTCTCAGACATCAGAGCTGGTTCTCAGGTTTTCAGACTCCAGGACGTACACCAGCCACTGCCTATCCCACTTACTCAACCCCTTGTCTCAGGTATTTGGACTTGGACTGAATTACACCACCAAATTTCCTAGTTCTCTAGCTTGCAGAAGGCATGGTATGGGACTTCTCTGCCTCCATATTTGCATGAGCCAATTTCCATAATAAATCAGAAACTTCCTGAAAATACATTTCTGAATTAGAGCATTTTTCCAGGGAATTTGATAAAAGACAGTGCCAAGAGTAATCCTAGGAAGCAGGCTCTGAAATGGAATGTTGGAGCTGGGTCACTGACTGGCCAGATGGCAATGAGGACGTTGTCCCTGGTGCTAGGTGGATTACTGATGGCCCCTGGCATGCTATAACAGCTCCACTCATAAAACCTTTGTCAGTGGCAACCCAGTGAAAGGGAATGCATTGGTGTGGGCAATATCTTAGGTATTCAAGAAGTGTGGGAAATTTAGTAATGGAGATTACAATAAAAGGAAAATTAATCAACAATTTAAGTGAAAGTATGAAAGCCAGAGAGCCTCCTTGGCAGCATCTAAAGGGCTCTAATCTTTTGCAACCAAAATGCCAGAAAGGCAAAATATCAGTCCCAAAACTTAATTATAAGATCACATATTTACAGCTAAATTCTCAACCTTAGCAGGTCTGCTGTTCTAAGGTCAGGGTCCTAACAGGAATGTAATAAAGCCATGAAACATGGGATGCCATGGTTGAAAGAACATGGCATTCTCAGGAGAAAGAGATGGACAATGAATAAGTGTATTTTTTATTTATACAACCAAAAAAAAAAAATGAAGGTTGGGTAGTTAAGAGAATGAGAGTAGCTGCTCCACTAAAAAGCTGTTTATAGGCTCCTGTCAGTTTTAACACCTAAAATTCAATGACTGAAAGAGATGCTGGGTCCCTAGGAGAAAGAAATTTACAACCCCATAGCAACTATATTTGGTAGCTCTCCCTAAGGGGACCTGAGCCATAAACTTGAGAAAGGAATATTCATATTTTCTTAGGGCTGTTGGACACAGGATTTATGTTAACATTGATAACCAGAGGCCCAAAAAGTCATCATGGCCCCCTGTTAAAGTGGAGATATATGGGAGCCCGGTATGAAGTAGAATCCTGACCTAGGTATGGTTTACAGCAGGTCTTTCTACTAAGTCCATGGTGATCACTGCTTTGGTCTGCAATGTGTAATTATACTAGACATACTTGGTAGTAGGCAGAACCTCCACAATTGGTCCTTGGTATATAGAGTAGAACCTACCACAGCAATATGCAAACCTCTGAAACTTTCCTTTTATAACCCAAAAGAATATTTCATCCTGGTGATAATGGCAGAGGATAGTATCACACTGATAGATGGGAAAAAAAATGTAGGAGTAGTGGACATCATCACATCTCTATTTAAATTCATCATTGCCTAATGAATACTATAAAACCAGATGGATCATGAAGATGACATTTCACTGTTATAAACTTAACCAATTGCCGCTGCTGTGCCAGATGTGGTGTGTTTACCAGAACACATTAATACAGGCTCGGGTACAAGCTATAGCCATTGATCTGGCAAAGGTAATCTTTTCCATTCCTATCAAGAAAGAGGATAAGAAGCAATACATATTCAGTTGAAGTGGACACATATATACATTGAGTCTTGCCTCAAGGCTATGTTAACTCTGGAAGCTTTGTCAGAGTGTAGATGAATCACTTGGCTCATCTAGACATTCCACAAATCATCATATTGGCTCATTATATTGACAGCATCATGTTAATCACATGAGATGATCAAGAATTGGCAAGTGTGTAGGAGGCCTTGGTTAAAACACATGTGCTATAGAGAGTAGAGGATATACCTTATAAAAATTCAGGGGCCTACACATTTTACATAACAGTACAATTTTAAGAGGTCGAGTGATGTGTAGTCTGCCAGAACATCCCCTCCTATGTAAAGGGCAAATTATTATGTCGTGGAATCCTTACCATGAAGAATAATACCTAGTATTATTCTAGTATTTCTTTTCAGGTTGTAAAGGTAGCATATTCCATACTTGGGAATGCTGCCGTAACCAATTTGCCAAATGATATAAAGGCAGTCGGCATTGACTACGGTTGAACACGAGAAAGAACTCTACAGCACTGCGCCAGCCTGCAGTGCAAGCAGCTCTGCCTCTTAGGCTGTAGGACCTATCAGGCCCTATGGCATTAAATCTTCTCAAGATTTGAAGCAATTCTAAAAAATGATATGGTTTTGCAATAATTAAATATAGGTAACTCTGACAGCACTGGTTCCTTAAGCCTATCATGTTTCATGTTTAAAACTTGGCTACTAGAAAGAAACATATCATTTTCCATATTAAAACTGATGTGATTACTAGTACCGAATCTATATGAAGACAGTGTCTTGATAATGAATACAAATAGTGGTAAATGAGGGGATTTTTCATAGGTTTCCAGAAGCCAAAATAATTTCTTGAAAAAATGAGAGTTAATGAACTACACAGTTATTTCCTCTATATAAAACTGTAATCTTCAACTCTTCAACCTCCTTAGGACCTTCAAGGTTATCTAGTCTGGCACTTTAATTTTACAAATGAGGAAACTGAGGCAAAAAAGATTAAAGATTTGCCTAATATATTTTCAGTTTAAATTTGACCAAAGCCTAATTTACATCCAATTATATTCCCATAAAACCGACTCTCATCAATTCCATATTTAACAATTAAAAATTCAGATCAATCAAATCTAAAATGCAATCATATAAAACGGATTCATATATTAAATCATAAAAAATAGAACAGGTGATTAAATAAGGAGTCATTTGTTCAGCCATCTCCTTATCTGGAAACATAGTTCACATGTCACATGGTCTTAAGCCTTTATTTCTTCTAACAAAACCTTTTATACAAACTCATAATGACACAAAGTTGCTAAAATTTATATCCCCATTTCTCCTGATTAATTTATAGACTGAATATTATCACTCTTAATCATTTTATGAGACTGGTATTTTTATGGCCAGTTTTTTTATATCACAGTGCAGTTGTTTCAGAAATCTCAAAATATCATTTATAGTTATCACCTATTTCAAAAACACTGTTGGAGAAGACCATCACATAAAAACCTAATATAACAAAGTATGAAAATAAAGGAAGGAATAAAGTTCTATGGAAGCACGTGGGAGGAGGAAGTGTAGAACTTCCTTTAGAAGAAACAGTGACTCTGTGGCCATTCCACACTGAATGCGCCTGATCTCATCTGTTCTTGTGAAGGTAAGCAGGGTTATGCCTGGTTAGTACTTGGATGGGAGACCACCTGGTAATATCAGGTGCTGTAGGTCTTTTTTTAATTTAAAAATAAAATAAAATAAAATAAAATAGAAGAGGTGAGGAGTGTTTTACAGAAGTAACATATAATATTGGCCTTGAAAAATGAATAGCGATTGTCCAGATAAGAGAAAGAGGAAAGGCCTTTTGAAAGCCAACAGAGCAAACAACATTTCAAGGACTCTGAACTGTGAAAGAGAAGGATGAATGGTTCTGTTCTATAGGAGCATAAAACACAAGTGAGTGCAGGAAGAAAAGGAAGGAGCAGAGGCAGATGATGAAGCTGAGAAGGTAGACTGGGAAAATATTGTGAAAGGATGTGCATGCTATGCTAAGACCTTCAGATCTGTCCCTACAGGCAACCAAAGTTTTAAGTGGAAAGTTTCAGTATCTTATTTGCATTTAAAAGTGGAAATGCTAATATCAATGTGGTGGAAAAACTGGTGGCATGGAGATCAGTGAGAGAAATATTTTCATAGTTCAAGCAAGAGATGTGAATTGTTACTTTGAGAGATAAGAGAGCAATAAAAATTAAAAACGGATTAATTTTCTGGCTTAGATGAGGGGGTAATAATGATGCCATTAGCAAAAAAATGGGGTACAGAAATGTGAACATGAAGTCTTAATTTTAAAAGAAGATTGTGTAATTTGAGAATGCATTCAGCTCATGCAACAAAGAGCATGCTATCAGTGGCGTAACATAAGGTTTGTTTTTTCTCATTAAACAAGTAGTTGGGAAGTGGGCAGCTGCTGGCACTTGTTTTGAACTTGGTAATATTTTGACCTCACTAAAGAAGAAGTATAGTTGGGAATATGTGCATGAAATGTGTTCAACATCATTAGCCATTAGGGAAATGCAAATTAAAACCTGGCAAATGTGATCATTTCCACTCCTATCAGGAAAGAGGATAAGCAATATATATTCATTTTAAATGGACAAACATATACATTTAGTCTTGCTCCAAGATTATATTAACTCTGCAGTCTCTGTCAGAGTTTATGACATGACTATGATGAGATACTAGTATGCACATGTTAGAGCTACCAAAATTCAGATCAAGTACTGGCAAAGATATGGAACAGTTAGAATTCTCAAACATTGCTAGTGGGGATGCTAAATGATACAGTCACTTTGGAAAATCATTTGGCATTTTCTTATAAGGTCTTACAAAGTTAAACATACATTTACCATATCACCCAGCAATCCCACTCCTAGATATTTACCCAGGATAAATTAAATTTTATGTTTACACAAAAACCTACACTTGAATGTTTATAGCAGTTTTATTAGTAACCACTAAAAACTAGAAACAACTCAAATACCCCTCCACCAGTGAATGGATAAATTGTTGTCATTCATACAGTGGAATATTATTCTGCAATAAAAAGGAACAACTACTGAATATAACATCTGTCCATTATGTTTAGTGAAAAAGAGAAACAATCACATAAAGGATTCCATGTATATGATAGTCTAAAAATGTAAAACTAAATGTTAAACTAACGTAAAACTGAAAGAACTGTAATCATATCAGTGATGGCCATGAATAGGTTGAGGAAACTGACTACAAAGAGGCATAAGGAGATTTCATGGGATAATGGAAATGTTCAATATCCTGATTATGGTGGTGGTTATATACTTGTATCTATTTATTAAAACTCATGGAATTATACACCTAAAAGAGTAAATTTTACTGAAAATAAATTATACTTCAATAAATGTGATATTTAAAAGGCTAAATTATAAGATATTTGCTTATTTTCAGGAAAAAAATGTATAGTCTTGTAAGACTAAGGTACTAGTATTAACGCTGAATATGATGTGGAGGAAGCAGAATTAGAGACTTAGTATCCCATAGTAACTTAACGGTCAGAATTTTTTAGTGTTCAAAAATATGCCTTCTTACATGTAGAGGGAGTATTCAATGGACTTAACAATTATTTTATCTTTTTTTTCTTGATGCTGTGTAACCACAAATTTCTGTTAAACTTTAACTTTTTAGGACCTTTTTACTTTCCAACTCTTGTTACCTTGAGCAACTTCTCAGTCAACAATCTGTATTTACCTTTATTTCATTATTTATATTTTATTCCTTATCACATGTATGGCATACTATTTTACTAAATAAATCTATAACTTATTATTATAGACTTATACTAAGTTCATCAACCATAAAGAGATGTAGAAGCTTTTATAAATCTGATCACATATACACATATAACATATAATGCCATGATTTTTGCATTCCTATTTTACCATAAAAAGACTAACTTTCAACTAATGAAAAAATATGATACATGGATATCATACGGCAAAATTATGATAGATATAGATAGATATCATAGTTTTGTATAAGACAGTACTTGAGGACTTTGTATTCTTCTATTGCTAAGAAATAGCATTTTATCTATTTTCAAAATTTCCTGTGTGCATTGCTAATGATAACCATTCAACTTCTCTAATTATGTCAAAATGATATCTTGGAAGACAATGGTTCAATTCACTGTGACTTCACAAACAGCATTAACTCAATAGAACTCTACATCGGACCTTTTTCTCCCATTTTCTCATAACAGAATCTCTAGCTCATGAATACAAGACTAGCATACAATCAGAAGTAGGTTCAAGGACAACAGTGTAGAGTTTTCTGGGTTAATACGCACTGGATTTGTGAAGTCATCTTTGCCTGAGTTCTCACCCTGTCTCCTGAAAGACAGTCAAGCCTGAGCACCATTAACAACACTGGTGATTTGTTCTCAGGTTAAATTTCTCTTCTATTTATGTATGTGTTTTGTATGGTTTTGTCACCTTTGTACTACACAATGATTTCTCTTTGGAGTCTGCCCCACCTTCCTGCAGGCCTGGGGAAAACCCCAAACAGGGGCTGTGAATGTACCTCAAGACCTACTTTCTGACCTCTTCTCTACACTGTACTTGACTGTTTAATTTCCTATTTAGGACAAATTAATTGTTGCATGCTCTAATGAGACTGCAAAGGATCCCGTTCCAGTCCACAATCTTGGAAGAGGTTACGCAGAGGTTGTCCAGATTGATGGTTCCAGGGTGGATGACCTGAAAATGAACTTTGACTAAACTTTGCTCTTTGTGCACTTGCCAGTCTGCACTTGGAAAGTGGCAATTGTCTGTAGCAGACAGTTTAAAACTTCAGGCTAAGATTTTGTTTGGAGATTTGCCTTTGGAAGAGGGAGAGGGGAAAAAACTCTTTGTCAGTCTTTTCAATACTGGTTTTATATTGTTTTTCTAAGTATTTTATTCTTTTTCATATCCAAGCTACATTTTAGAATGGGAAGTATTAGCCCAACTAAAAATGTCTTTTTTTTTTCAGTTTCCCTTGTTCCAGATGTAATACAAGTTAGAATTATTTTTTAACTTGAACTCAATCTACTACAATGCAAATCACATAATATCTTTTATATAAGAATTTTGATAATATGCTTACACATATTAATTGGATCCCACAACCTGTAAAACATGTATTAAACTCATTCACTGATTAGATATAATTTTTCTCTGGTTTATGTTGGCATTGAAGACAACTGTGTTGAAATGATTAAATTTCAACTCTGCAATACAAGGCTGCAATCTACAGATTCCTCCTAAACTAATTATTCATCAAAATGAATATTAGAGAACTTTTTCCATTAAAGTTCCAGTACAAAGTAACAGGACATTCTGAAATAAATTATTCAGGCTCAGCCTACCCTGGCAGTTAGACTAGAGTCTATGTGTTCTATAAAACCACGTTTGGAATAACATAAAACTACTCTCCACTTTAAAAAACGTAAATAAAATAATTTTATTTTAAGTAATATTCTTCCCTATGTTTCCTCATAAGCAGTTGATTAAATATCACACTATTCTCATAAAGAATCATGAATAGGAAGTGCCATCTCCTTATGAGAGATGGGAAAATTGACACTGGAAAATGGTTTAGATTGTTTTGTAAAACAATAGATTCAGAACAAGAAGTCAACGTTTCTTTTCTGGCCACTTTTCTTTTTTCTTCATCCTTGCATCCATTATTTCCTGAAGTGACCTACAAAATCCCAGGTGGTACCCAACTATCTCCCTTAGTCTCACAATAACATTAGTTAAAAACAAACAAAAATGGAGGTGCCTTAATATGCCCTTGTATTGGTAGGTAGAAAAGAGTTTGCCGGTATTGTTCTCCTTGACCAAAGTTCCTATAAACATATAGGGGAACATCATAAAAGATCACTACACACTTGGAAGCAGACTGAAGTGGACATGAAAGACTCAAAGTCTTCCCTTACAAATTTGGGAACTCCCAATCTTAGCAACACCCTGGAGAAACCAGACTGTTTGACCTTTTTAGAAACATTCTTTATGTCTTAGTTGAATTGGGGCTTTTTTTCTATAGGTTTTGGGGAATAGGTGGTTTTGGTTACATGAGTAAGTTCTTTAGTGATGATGTGTGCGATTTTGGTGCACCCCTCACCCAAGCAGTATACACTGTACCCAATTAGTAGGCTTTTATCCCTCACCTGCCTCTCACCCTTTCCCTCAAGTCCCCAAAGTCCATTGTATCATTATTCTGCCTTTGCATCCTCATAGCTTAGCTCCCACTTATGAGTGAGCAGTTACAACATTTGTTTTCCATTCCTGAATTACTTCACTTGAATAATGGTCTCCAATTCCATCCAGGTTATTTTATTCCTTTTTATGTCATTATTTTATTCCTTTTCATAGTTGAGTAATATTCCCTGGTGTGTGTGTGTGTGTGTGTGTGTGTGTGTGTGTGTGTTTGTATCCCATGTGACCTACACAAATTTATATGTATACACAAATATATACAAATTATATATGTATATGTAGTTTATAGTTGAATAGTATTACAGTGTGTATATATATATATATATATATATACACACAATATATGCATATATACACACTATATAATACTATATATATATGTATATATACCACAATTTCTTTATCCACTCATTGATTGACAAACTTTTGAGCTAATTCTGTGTTTTTGCAATTGCAAATTGTGTTATAAACATACTTACACAAGTGTCTTTTTCATATAATGACTTATTTTCCTCTGGGCAAATACCCAGTACTGGGATTACTGGATAAAATGGTAGTTCTACTTTTAGTTCCCCAAGGAATCCCCACACTGTTTTCCACAGTGGTTGTACTACTTTACAGTCCAGACAACAGTGTAAAAGTGCTCCCTTTTTTTTTTTATTATGGCCATTCTTGGGGAAGTAAGGTGGTATCACATTGTAATTTTGATTTGCATTTCCCTAATCATTAGTGATGTTGAGTATTTTTTAGTATGTTTTTTGGCCATTTGTATATCATCTTCTGAGAATTGTCTGTTCATGTCCTTAGCCTGTTTTTTTTATGGAATTGTTTGTTTTTTCTTGCTAATTTGTTTGAGTTCCTTGTAGATTCTACATATTAGTTCTTTGTTGGATGTATAGATTGTGAAGATCTTCTCCTACTCTGTGGGTTGTCTGTTTACTCTGCTGATTGTTTCTTTTGCTGTGAAGAAACTTTTTAGTTTAACTAAATTCCACCTATTTATCATTGTTTTTGTTGCATTTGCTTCTGGGTAGAATCAATATTGTGAAAATGCCCATACTGACAAAAGCAATCAACAAATTCACTGCAATTCTTATCAAAATATCACCATCACATTACACAGAACTAGACAAGACAATCCTAAAATTCATATGGAATAAGAAAGCATCGCCAAAGCAAGACTAAGCAAAAAGAGCAAATATGGAGGCATTACATTACCTGACTTCAATCTATATTGTAAGGCCATAGTCACCAAATCAACATGGTAGTGATATAAGGGTAGGCACATAGACCTATGGAAAAGAATAGAGAACCCAGAAATAAAGCCAAATACTTATAGCCAACTGATCTTCAACAAAGCAAACAAAAACATAATGAGGGGTGGGGGGGTTGGACAACCTGATTCAATAAATGGTGCTGGGATAATTGGCAAGCCATATGTAGAAGAATGAAACTGGATCCTCATCTCTCACCTTATGCAAAAATCTACTCAAAATGGATCAGACTTAAATCTAATAAATTCCGGAAGCCAACATCAGAAAAACCATTCTATACATTGATTTAGGCAAACAATTGGGGCTTTTTAAAAAAAGATTTCTTTAGAAGGTGTCAGAGCCCCCATTGGACTACAGAGAAGATCACTATTATCTTTTTAAATATTATCCTCCCTAGGGATACTGTGCACTCTTAAGCCAGTCTTCCGTGCCCAGAGACAAAGTAACTGAACTGCTAAATCAATTCCTCAATGTTTCTCCAAGTTTTTAAATTTTTTTTTCTTCTGCAGTTCTCTAATATCAACCAGTACCTATTGACTGGCACAGAGTTAGACAGGGATCAAGGAAGGCATCTTTCTAGACTATAGTTAACCAGCACACACTCATCACCAAGGCCGGCCCACAGAAAAAAAAAAAAAAAGTCATTCTGTGGATATTAGTATCTCTTGAAATTAAATTATCCTTGGGTGAATAAGATTAAGGAAAGCCTGCTGCTGGAAACTTCTGTCAATAAACTGCCCTCTCTACTCTTTACCTCCCTTCATTTGTCCATTAAAAATCCAGGATCAACATTGGAACTGGAACTCGTGGGCAGGCATGAAATAGAAGTCTTACATATAGAACTCCAGAAGCAGTGTTCCTTCCAACTGAAAGAGCAATTGACTGAATAATCCCAATATATTGGCCCAATCTCCTTTGTGAGAATAGAGTTTGACTGTTACATCCTAAGCTTAGTCAAGGTGAAGCTGAAATGAAAGAGGCAGAATCAAATACACTAATGAACAAAGATGATCTGGGTTAATATCAGAAATGAAAGTGGCAGAATGTGCTGGGGAAAAAAATGATAGTCTTTTGGACTTGGAGAGGGATAACATCTGCTAAATAGAATGTCTTTCACTGTTTTACATGAGGCATCATCAGCTCTCTGGAGGTGATTTCAAATCACACCAGGTGGTACTAACTTGGCTCGGAGACTAGAAATTGAGACACGGCTATGATCAGGTACTTATCGCAGTTTAGGATGCTACAGAAAATGATAGAGCAATGATCTATTCTCTGTTGCTTCCATTCTTCACAGCTTTCACTTTTATACTTTCCTCTGGAAGGCAATTTGATTTTAGTGATGTTGTTATAAACTTTTTTAAAGTCACTAACTTATCTTTTGGTAGAGATTTAAGATGGACCTCTACTGTTCCTGTAAAACAACACTCTAGACTCAGTGGGGAAAAAATGATTGACAGCTCAGTGCCTTTTGAAGCTTTCTTCTAAATTGAATTTCATGTCAAGACTTTCGGCCATCAAAATTCTCAAATGATTCCATATAGAGAACTCTAGGTGCTCTGCAACCTTCTCCACTGGCTACATTCCTCTTTCTTTCCTCTTAAAATAGTACTGGGAACAAAAGTACTAACAAAGCTAAGACCGCAGTGCAACCGAGAAGCATTAGACAAAAGCTAATTCCACTTTGTTTATTTATAATCAATGTCCCTAAGCAACAATCACAAGCAAATGAGAGTGTAGCTTTGCTTAAAGTTAATTTCTTCATCACAAATAATTATAGTAAATTGATATTGTACTATCAACTCTTATTATATTTTCAACTGATTCACTACTAAAACAGAAGAAGAGCCTGAAAGACAAAGGCCACACAGCATTACTAGAATGAAAATTATTTACTCTACAAAGCATATTTTTGAATTGTTAAATATAATAACTGGCTTTGAGTTAAATGATTGGCATACTGGAAACATTTGGAAGGGGGAAAATTTGTTTCCCTAGAATATATCAGCCTATTAATTATTAAGGCAGGTAATCCATATTCATACAAAGAAAGATTGTTCATCTTGTGTATGTACACATAGTCATTTAAAAATTGCAATGATTAAAACTAAATACTAAACTAAATTTTTCAATTATCTATATTTTAAATAAAAAATATATGAAACTTCGGGTTCCTATTTAGAGAAGACTTTTATTGCTAGGGAGCCACTGTGACATCCAAGGGTTTATGGACCTCTGTATTATCATTACATTCATTTTTAAAGCTTTTTTATGCTGATTCTCTGGATTTTTTTTTCTTTATTTCTTTAGTGGAAGGCAGCTTTCCTTTATATTATTCCCAATAGTGTTGAGGTGTGAAGCAAACACTAAGACAATTAGGAACAAGCTATTCATCAGGATTAGGTAAAAGTCAGAGCTATTCTACCAAAATTAATAAGAAGGGGGGTAACAAACCCACCTTCTTACAATTTATTTGAAAGTCAGACATTATCAGTTAGCTTTATCAACTAAGAATGGGCAGGTGAGAGTGACAACATTTTACCTACCTCGGAGGAACATGTGATGATGAATGACTCACTCATGAAATACTTTAAATCAGCATTTCTTGAGCACTCACACGCTATATTTAAGCAACTCCAAATATCTAAATAAAACAGAAGAACTCAGTTGTGGAGCCACAGTTGGGTGGACACAAAACCAATATCTTAGAATTTCACTAAGATAGAGTCCTAACCTTCTGTCTCTTCATGTCATAAGAGATAAGCACTAAATAATGCTGGATTCTATTTGGTTAGTTGAATACAAAAAAATCATTTTTCTGGGTAAGTATATTACCCTTTTCTAAGGAACTCTTGGAACTCTCCACAGTTAATTCCCACCAACACTTCCAAGATGGCTACCATTAGACCTATTGATCAAGAGAGGAAATAAAAGCAAAGAGAGAACTCTTACCCATGCCTCAGTTTACTTACTAGTAAACCACGCTTCCTGCAGGGATCAACAGAATTCTTTACCTTGCAACTCCTGGTGTGTTCAAGTTTAAATTCACTGAGAAAGTTCAAGCTGCTTACATTTTATATGAATATTTGATGTCATTTCTGACACCATTATTATAAACATGGAATAAAGTGTTGAAAGCAAATTTGGCTAGTGAGTTATGATTAATTTCAGTTATGAGTACAAATTTGAATGTATTAGATTTCTTAGCCTTCCAGTTAAATAGATAATGTCAAGAAAAAATAATTGTTTACATTAGTTACAAAATTAGAATTTTATGGAAAAATTATTCAACGTAGCTACTTTTTTTCATTCATTCATTCATTCATTCATTAAAAGTACAAATATGGAGCACCTGCAGCTGTGTACTAAAGGTAAATGCATAGTGACTAGGTACTGTGTGAAGGCTGAGAATATACACAGGGAGCCAGCAGGCTGTCCCTGCCAGCATAGAACTCATAGTTTGGCAGAGGAAAACCACAAAGTCCATTTAAATGTCTCATGATACACAGGTATAAAGAGAGATATTAATGGAGTACACCATGTGGGCACCTAATCTACCAGGGATAACCAGACAACAACCAAGAAAGACATCTTAGTGACAAGACAAAAAAAGGTATGCATGTATTAGAAAAGTATTGAGACAACTGATTTGGTGATTAAATGTTATAAGAGGCCAGTTAAGCCTTCTATTGTGGGGGTTGTGAGGGTGTTAGGGAGAAAGGAGGGAAAAGTTAAAGCAAAACTCTTAGATTTCATGGATGTGATCCAAGATGGCTTTTTTGGAGAAATAAATTAATTTAATGAAAATATAACTTATTGAATTTTATAGAACATGTAAATTATTTTTCTGGGGATTGGTGGCTTACATGGAGAAATGCAATAGTGTTTACTTTAACTCCACTTTCAAGAAATACCTAGAGTATAAGTCATAGAATATCAATATGTCATTTGATTCTAAGTGTTCCTTCAGTTATTCAGTGAAGTTGCCAAACAGGATGCAAACTGGGAATATTAAATTAAATAGATACTAAAAGTGAAAAATTAGTAATAAGGGCCCAGAGATCTGTCTTAAAATTTATAATGCCATTTTACATAACAATATTTTTAGTTGACATGTCAAAAAAAAAGAATACATACAAATTTGAGAATTTCCTATCTTAATATGAGGCAAATGAAATATTCTGCATTTAATAGGGAAATATTAAAACTTTAGAAATGAAAAATTCAAAAATGAAATAAATGTAACCTATCAAAACACATACATTTGATGTTCCTAATAGTTTTCTAGGGCTGCTGTAACAAAGTATTGCAAACTGAGTAGTTTAAACAACAGAAATGTATTGTCTCACCGCTCTGAAGGCTGGAAATCCAGGATCAAGGTGTTAGCAGGGTTGGTTCCATCTGAGGTTGTGAGGAAGAATCTGTTTCATGCCTCTCTCCTAGCTTCTGGTAGTTTGCTAGCAGTCTTATCTTTGGCATAATCTCAATCTCTGACTTCAGCTTCACATAGTATACCATCATGTGCATGTGTCTCCAAATTTCACCTTTGTATAAGGGCAACAATCATATTGGATTAGGGCTTGTTCTAATGAGCTCATTTTAACTTGATTACCTTTGTAAAGACCTTATCTCCAAGTAGGGTCACATTATGAGGTACTGGAGGTTAGGATGTCAACACATGAATTTGGGGAAGGGCCACATATAACAATACTGAAAACTATACATCATTGTTTAACAAAATCTAAGTAGATGGAGAAGCATGTGTTATAAAATGGAAAACTCAACATAGTAAAGATGTCAATTCTCCCTAAATTGAACAGTAGATATAATTCCAATAAAAATCCCTGCAATTTTTTGTATATGCAGGAAGGTATATATTTGTATAAATGTGTGTGTGTGTGTGTGTGTGTGTGTGTGTATAGTTTTGCATATATACAAAAGTATATATTTGTATATAAAATTATATATTAGTATATATTTTTTTATATGTAGAAAATATATATTGTAAAACTTTTTTGAAAAGACAAAAGAACCAGAACTAACAAAATAATTTTGAAAAAGAATAAAGTCAAAGAAATCATATTACCCAACTTTAAGATTTATCATAAAATTACAATAATTAAAATAGTATAGTGTTCATGATGGGACAGATATACAGATGAATGACAAAACAGTGAATACAGAAATAAACCAAAACAAGTCTTTCAAATTGATTTTTGACAAAATGCGTAAAGACAGTTCAAGGGAGAAAGGATAGACTTTTCAACAAGTGGTATTGAAATAATTGGACATTCATGGGCCAAAAGATCAATCTCAACCTAAATGGCATATCTTATATAAAAATTAATGCAAAATGGATAATAAATATAAATGTCAAATTGAAAATTATAAAACATTTAGAATAAAATATAGGAGAAAATTCTGTGATCTGATGTTAGAGAAACAGTTCTTAGATATGACAGCAAAAGCTCAATCCATAAAATAAGAAAATGGATAAATGGACTCATCAAAATTTAAAACTCTGCTCTTCAAAAAACACTGGTACAGGAAAAGAAAGACACACTACAGTTCATGAGAAAAGATTTGCAAACCACCTATCTGAAAAAGAACTTGCACCAGGAACGTATGGAGAACTCTGAAAACTTAAACACGTTTTTAAATGGGCTAAAAGACTTGAGCAGAAACTTAACCAAAGAAGATACATGACAAGAAAATTAGTGTAGAGCTGCAGAATATGTTAACTCTGCTCTTTCCTTCTTTATATGTAAATTTTATATTTATTTAGTGTATTTCAGCTAATTTCCACAAATTATTCAATATTTTTCTCTTTATTTATAGTTAACAATTTTTGGATTTAGAGACGAGTTTACTAATTTGTTTACTCGACATTCTTACATCTTAGTCCTTTTTCTTAGGTTAAATTTTCTTCTTACTGTAGTAGATGCTTTGTTTGCTCACTTTAAATATATTTTTCCCTAGCTCCTAAATGATAGTTAAGCTGGACAGCATGTTTTGGTTGGCGGTTCATTTCTTTCACCATTTTGAAGATTTTTCTATTATCTTCTGTCTTCTTGCTGCTGTTGATAAGTCTATTGTTTAGTTCGAGTTCTTTTATAGGTAATCCTTTTCTGTTATTGCTTTTAAGATTTCTCACTTGGTATTCGGTGTTTTGCAGCTTTACTGTAATGTATTTAGATAAAAGATCATTTTTATTTACCACTTCTGGGATTCCCTGTGATATTGAAAAATTCTCCCCATTATGTCTAGTTTTTCCTTCCAGAAGCCCTATCAGGTGTAGGTTAAATTTCATTTTATCCATGCCTTTTTTACAATTTTGAAGTATATTACCATCTTTGCTGTATTATATTTCCTCAGATCTGTCTTACATTTCATTAGTTATCTTTAGCTATGTGTAATCTACTACTAAAGCCTTCTATCAAGTTTTTAATTTCAGTTCATTTTTGATTTCTAGAAAATTCATTTGATTATTTTTCAAATATGTTTGGTCTTTTCTAACCATGTCTTTTTTCTTATTTATTTATTCTATTTTTATATGTTTAGTTATTTTTAAACACATGTATTTTCTATTATCCAAGTGTTCTAATATCTGAAAGTCTCAGGTTTTATCTTACAGTTTAATGTTTCACTGATTCTCACTGTTAGTAAATATTATTTTTTAGTGTTGTTACTCAGCTTTGGATTACAAGCTCATCTTCAACAGGCCTTTTAACTGTGAGAATTGAGGTCCAGTGCATGGAATGTTCCTCAAAAAGAAGTTCATTTTTCTTCTGTTAGCTACCATTAACAAAAGTATCACTAATTATTTGTTATCTTTTTAGTTTGGGGATTTAACCCTCACAGTTGCATGAAGGGCCATGGTTACATGTTCTTAAAAAAGTTTTTTTATTCTATCGAGACTACAGAGCAAAAGAAAATGGCTATTTTTTTTTTTTTTCTATTTCTACTTTCACTGAAGTCGTAGCATTTTGAGCACCCTAACATTATACGAAGTTAAGAGCCTTTATGCACCTCTTAGGATGGATTTAAATCCTAATCTGCTAACTTCATTTGAGCATCAGAAATGAAGTCCTTCGATTTTACCGAAACTCAATCTTCACCACCTAATTTATCACCCACTCTCACCTCTAGCAGTCATGACATCAGCTATTGGAGTTACCACTCAGGCTCATTTCATTGACCTAGTGATTACTTTCCAGTGAGCTTAGGTGTGCCTTTAAATGGGTATTGGTTAATTTTCTTTTAATGGCCTTGGTAGCATTTGCGGGTTTTGTTTTCTTTTTATTCTCTAGAACAGTACTCCCTCAACTATTTTTTAATTAGGGCACATGTTTCAAATAATATTTACGTGAAAACCTGACGTTAAAGAGGCCTAGTTTTGCCACCGACTAGCCAAGTTGCTTAACATTTCCGTGTCCATTTCCCCATCTGTAAAATGGACATAACAATAGTAGCTACTCTATAAAGTTGTCATAAAAATTAAATGAATTAGTATCTGTCAAGTGCTTAGAACCTAATTGGAATATAGTAAACTACTGTTTAAAAATTTGTTATATAAAAATGAAAATAAATGAGAAAATGTCAATAGTGTTTTATTATATTAATGTGTATAATTAAAACAAAGAAAGTTCATTTTACTTTAAAACCTGGTAATAATTGTGTAAATAAAGGATTAATAAGAACCAAAAGTGTTTTTATTTAAAATCACTAGGTTAACACACCTGAAGTTGAATGGTAACATTCACTTAATCCAATTCTCATCATTCAGTAACAACATTTCTCTTCTCTATCCTATATACTCACCTTGTCACTGACATGTCTCAAATTCCTGTAAGCAAAAAATTGTAGGTAACATGTAAAGTGACTACTGCATCTTTCCATTTCCCACCCAGAGAAGCACCTGTAGTATTTAAGAAACACACAGATCCCAAATGGATATGGTATTAAAGGGTAATAGGGGTTTCTTTTACCTTCCTTTTAACTTCCCAGGAATGACCACTTTGGCATATTGCATATTGGAGTCTCCATCAGCCAGCACCAGTCCAGTGGAGAGTAACTTCCTGAGGAACAACCTAAGATTTCCAACAATCCATATATATCTGTATATTTGGAGAAAGACCCAAACAAATTTCAAGTTATTTTTATGAATATTTAAGTTCAAAGTTAACGCCCTCTTCCTTTGACTTAAATGGGCTTCTAATACTTGCATTTCCATTTCTTGATCTGGCTAGAAATGACATGAAAACTAAAGCAGAGGCTGTCACTTCCTTACCTAGGATCTCTATTGAAAGTTCTCTGTTTTTCAATAGAGTATTTTAGGGAAAGCTTACCTAACTATTCATGCTAAGGAGGAAAAATATCACTAACTTTCAGGTAAAATCTTACCAGTCATCAATAAGTCTTAAAGTCAAAACAAAAAGAAACTAGTCATTATCACCAAAAAAAAAAAAAAAAAAAAATCTCACAGAGTTTAGTAACACCTCTCAGTAAGTCGAACACAGGCAATTTTTCTTCTTTCGTTGGCTCCAGTGATCATGCCCTCAGTTCAGTTGGCTTAAGTTTGCTTGCATTTAGGAGTCCTGCTGTTGGAAAAAATGTTTATGTTTAAATATTAGAGTTCCAGTCAGAGGAATTAGATGCTCTCACTATGAAAGTATAGGATTGCTGTGTCCCACAGAGAGAATGGCAAACTTGCACTTAATATTCACTAACTAGGAATAAGCAGAATCACGTGCCCCACTTAAATATCCTTCTTTCCTTCTGTGGAGTTAAGTTTGATCAGATTTAATCATTCTTGGTACCTATGATGATGGAAAAATTTGGTTTCACTGGTTTCCAACATATTTTTTGAAAATTAAAAGAGAAAAGGAGAACAAGATTTGAATCAGCAACAGTTCAAGATCTATCCTAGATTCCACAGAGGAATAATCATAAAAGAGAGTCATACAGTAGAATATGACGGAAATAATATAATCTCTGGCTTACATGCTACTAAACTTGCTTATTGATGCTTAAAATGGCTGAACATTTGATAATAGCATTATTGTTTTCAGAATGTCAGAGATGTCTTTTCATTTAAAATCTTTGAGCCTTTTGCTATAAGAGACATTCTTTTAATACATCAAAAAATGAAAATGTATGATTTAAAATATGTATTTCATACTGGTTTTCTAATTGTCCTAGGGAGCCCCAGAGTTCAAGATTGTACAAGATTCAAAAGAGACATTTGTCAGAAGAATTTAGTTCATTGGAACTAGAATCAATGATTGAAAATTTCAGGAATGCATATATTAATACACAAAATACAAAATAAATTTTTAACAATTACAGCTGCCAGAGAATGAAATAGGTTCTTTTATGAAGTTATGAGTTTCCTATCAGTGGATGCAAAAATGGAATAATGGTACATGAAAGCATCTAGTTACAGTAGGTTCTCATATGGTTATAAACTTGTATCACACTCAACCCGGATGATTCCTTATCAGAGCGCTACTAGGAATGACTTGAATTAGCTAATTCCTAAGATCTCTTCGAGTTCTCAAAGCCGTTATTATTTACGAGGAAAAAATGTTCAGTTATTTATAATTGTCCCCCTCTCATTGAACGTGTTGGATTCTTCCAGACATAGTCAAGGCAAGCTGCAACATGAGAAATGGTCACAACAGTTAGTCTAAGGTTAACTAATGAACCTCAGCCAAATTGTAACAGTAGCTCAAGATTAGAGTGGGAATGGCGAACACAAAGCAAGAAAATATCCTTTGAAATCAGAGTAAACAGACTACAACCTAACATGGTTGTTATGTTTGTAGTCCTGATAAAAGACAAACTGGGATTTGCATTAGTCTGTTTTGCATTGCTATAAAGGAATACCTGAGACTGGGCAATTTATTTTAAAAAGAGGTTTATTTGGCTCATGGTTCTGCAGGCTGTCCAAGCATGGCACCAGCATCTGCTTGGTCTCTGCTGGGGCCTCAGGAAGATTCCAATCACACCAGAAGGCAAAGGGAGAGCAGGCATGTCACATGGTGAGAGAGGGATCAAGAGAGAGAAGGGGAGGTACCAGACTCATCTAAACAACTAACTCTTATGTGAACTAACAGC
Source organism: Cebus imitator (assembly GCF_001604975.1). Classification (NCBI taxonomy): domain Eukaryota; kingdom Metazoa; phylum Chordata; class Mammalia; order Primates; family Cebidae; genus Cebus; species Cebus imitator. The sequence goes on from NW_016107331.1 coordinate 8,598,914, forward strand.
AAGAACTCACTCATCACCATGGGAAGTGCACTAAGCCATTTATGAGGGATCTGCCCCTATGACCCAAACGCCTCCCTCCAGGCCCTACCTCCAACATTGGGAATCACATTTCAACATGATATTTGGAAGAGAGAACATCTAAACCATATCAGGTTTGTTTCAATCACAATCTTTTGCTTATTCTGGAAATTACTGGCTTGAACTTTATTCTACAGGAAATAAACCAAACTATTAGAAGTTCCCTGAGATCTTCCCCAAATTTGCATCTCTGAATAAGGCATACCAGGGGCACATTTCATGTTGTAAATTAATATGTCTGTTACTTAAATAAATTGAGTTCAAATTTTTGTGGAAAAAAAAAGGAAATCTTGTATACCATTGGTAAAAATGTAGATTGGTATAGCCATTATGGAAAACAGTATAAAGGTTTCTAAGGAAATTAAAAATAGAACTACCATGTGACCCAGGAATCCCTCTTCTGGGCATATACAGAAAGGAAATAAAATCACCACCTTGTAAAAATATCTGTACTCCCATGTTCATTACAGATTACTCACGGTAGCCAATATATGAAGGCAATCTAAGTGTCCATCAACAGAAGAATAAATAAACACACTACAGTGTGTGTGTGTGTCTATGTATATATACATATGTACATATATATACATAGACACACACACAATGGAATATTATTCAACATGAGGTCTATAGGTAATACAATTGTACCGTATTTAGGATTCAAGCCAAATGAGTAGATTTTAACTGCTGTGGCCACAAAAACACACAAAAAAGGGTAACTGTGAGATAAGCATGTTAATTTATATCACTGTAGTAGTCCTTTTACTATCCATATGTATTCCATAACAACATATTGTATATTTAAATATATATATAATTTATTTTAAAAAAATAAAATTAAAAAAGTTTTGAGTAAAATTTTATTGTCCTTTATTAAAACCATTAAGGCAGATGAAATAGGAAACAATATCATGAAATGCAAAATAATCACCATTAATTACCTTTGCCTATTATAATTTTTATTTAATAAAAACAGAGATATTAATACACTGATATTAATATTATGATAAATATTGAAGTTAGCTAATGAAAAAGCATATAGATAATAATTGCTATTTGATTAGAAATCTCAGTGATTAAAGAGGCATTTCCTAAGGAAGGTTCATTTCCTCAGATTACTGAGGTAATGGTCTCCAATTATTGATCTAGCATCCTATTAGTAATAAATTTGAACATGATCTCCAATGTATGGGCATTTTTCTTAGTTTATAAATTATATTTCTATTGTATTTCTACATTAGCTGAATTTCAAAGTACAAAATACATTCAAGGTGAGTTGCATTGTAACAAAAGTTGATAATTTAAATAATTTTTTTGATCCTTTCAAATTTCTTTTTCTGCCTTCTTATCATTATTTAAGTTTATTATACAGTAAAGAGACCTTACAAACAGAAAACTAGTTAGCTTGAAGAATTTTGTCCCTTGCACATGTATTATTAGACTATCTTCAATCCATGTTGTTTTGTTTGTTTGTGTTTTGCAAGAAATGCTTAAGCTTCTTATTCATTTAATGAGAGTCTCATTTACTTAACAGAATCAGGAGTTTCCTGTGGGTCTTGGAAATGTTGATCATCATAGGTGTCTTGCTTCATTCTTGCTACTATAACAAAATGCCTTAGGCCAGGTAGTTCTGGAGTCTGAGAAGTTCAAGATCAAGATTCCAGAAGATTCAATGTCTGATGAGGGCTTGTTTCTTATAGATGGCATCTGTTTTGTGTATTCACATGGTGGAAGGGGACAAAGGGCTAGAAGGCTTCTTTCAACCATTTTATAAAAGCATGAACCCCACTTGTGGGAGCTCTGCTCTCATGACTTTATCACCTCCTAAAGGTCTCACCTTTTAATACTATAATATTAGTGATGAAATTTCAGCTCATAAATTGTGGTGAGGACACATTCAGACCATAGCAACACGAAATGCCAATCTACTCACAGGAAGAAGTACATACTGTCTCATGACTTAGGGGATAGTATTTATCCTAGCTGAGGTGTCCTTTTTGGTGGGATTTTATAAATAGGAGATAGAATTTATTCTACCTGAGGTGTCATTTTTGGTGTGTTCTTATAAATGCAACACAAATCTTAACCCACTAGAATTTCCCTACTAAATGGATGTGTAGAATAATCAGTAAGGGCTTTGTCCTAGTTCATTTTGTGCTGCTGTAGCAGAATGTCATTGACTATGTAGTTTATAATCAACAGACATGTTTTTTTCTCACAGTTCTGGAGACTGAAATGTCCAAGATCAAAGTTCTGGCATCTGTGAGGGCCTTCGTTTTTTTTTTTTTTTTTTTTTAAGAAAAACTTTAATTTTAGTTTCAGGGATACATGTGCAGGTATGGGTAAATTATGTGTCACGGTGGTTTGATGTACAGATTATTTCATCACCCAGGTAATAAGAATAGTACCTGACATGCAGTTTTTCAATCCTCTCCCTCCTCTGGCTCTCCACCGTTAAGTAGACCTCAGAGTCTACTCTTTGTGTTCATATGTATTCAATGTTTAGCTCCCACTTATAAGTAAGTACATGTGATATTTGGTTTTCTGAATCTGTTTGCTATGGGTAATGGTCTCTAGTTACATCCATGTTGCTGCAAAGTTCATGATCTCATTCTTTTTTGTTGCTGTGTATGTAGTATGCCATGGTGTGTATGTACCACATTTTCTTTATCCAGTCCACTGTTGATGGGCATCTAGATTGATTCCATGGTCTTTGCTATTGTAAATAGTGCTGTGATGAACATAGGCATGCATGTGTCTTTATGGTCGAATGATTTATATTCCTTCAAAGATATACTCAACAAAGGGATTGCTGAGTTAAATGGTAGTTCTAAGTTTTCTGAGAAATCTCCAAACTGCTTTCCACATTGGTTGAAGTAATTTACATTCTCACAAGCAGCATACAAGCACTCCATTTTCTCTGCAACCTCACCAGCATCTGTTATTTTGTGACTTTTTAATAATAGCCATTCTGACTGGTGTAAGATGGTATCTCACAGTGGTTTTGATTTGCATTTCTCTATTGATTAATGTTGAGCATTTTTATATACTTGTTGGCCACATGTATGTCATCTTTTGAAAGTTTCTGTTCATGTCCTTTGCTCACTTTTTAATAAGGATGTTTGTTTTTTGCTTGTTAATTTATTTACGTTTCTAAAAGATTCTGGATATTAGACCTTTGTCAGATGCATAGTTTTCAAATATTGTCTCCCATTCTGTAGGCTGTTTATTCTGTTGAAAATTTCTTTTGCTGTGCAGAAACTCTTTAGTTTAACTAGGTTCCATTTGCCAATTTTTGTTTTTGTTGGAATTTTGTTTTTGTTGTCTCTATTATGAAAACTTTTCCAAGGTCTATGTCTAGAATGGTATTTCCTGCAAGGGCCTTCTTTCTACAATATGACATGGTGAACAAATGCCATATCCTCACAATGCAGAAGATAGATGGGCCAGAGAGGGCTGGGGGAGCCAAGGGGAGATACAGAGAAAGAGAAGGGGGATGAACTCCTCATTTTATGAGGAATCCCCTCCTGTGATAATGTTATTAATCTATTCACTAGGGCAGAGCCCTGGGGACCTAAAAACCTCTTAAACGTCCCACGTCTTAATGCTGTTACAATGGCAATTAAATTTCAACATGAGGAGACGAATATTCAAACCACAGTAGGCTTACGGGGAAAGACTAAGCACCATACAAATACCAGTATTAGTCAAATTAACAATCATCATTATTATTATATTAAGCTGACCATAACAGTTTTTGTATGCAGGTCCACTCTGGAGAAAAGTTGTGAACCAGGCACTTTGCCTTTGTTTTGACTCTGCTTTTAGCAGGGTCTTCTGTGTTATCTCAGTATCAGCTCCTTAATTACATCTAAATTGTGATAGCATGTTAAAAGAAAAAAGCTAGCCAGATCCAGATCATTTTGTGAACTCGTTTATGGATTTATTTGCTGGTCAATTATTAATTAAGCACCTACTATGCTTTGAAGTCACAATACTAAACACAAGAAATGCAACTGCGAGTAACAGGGCTAGTTCTTCTCGTCCTGGAGCTTACTCCAGCATCAATATCCCATTAGGTTACCATTAGTGGGAACTTTCAGCTTGAAAAGAGATACCCCTTGAAGGTCATCAGTAGGATTATTTAAAGGGAATGGCACAGAGCATTCAGAAAGTTTTCAGCAGATTATAATATGCACATAGATACATACATACTCAATGCAAAAGTTCCATCAATCAGCACAAAAGTTTGTCTTTGTATTTAAATCTACTCTTTCAATAATTGAAAAGAAAATCACCTAGGAAGCAATTTTTGGGGAAGGATAATGATAAAGTCAGAGCATCAGTAGTCTCAGAATTGGCCTATGAAAATTTTATGGCTAGGAAATAATTTTGTTTTATTTCACTATTACCCCACCCATCATCGTGTCTAGATTCACAGTGAGACGAAATATTTGCTGAAGTAATATAAGTTGAAATGTTTTCAAATTAGTCAAAATTAAAAATAATTCATTATGGATGGCATTGTGAAGAAAAAGATCAGATTATTTTAGTAGACCTCTAGGAATATACTTTGGAGCAGGGAAATACGTATATCATGTGTAAGGCATCGCAAAGCCATTCTTCCTCTATACCAGCGGCCAGTAAAGCTCTGTGACCACTGTGGTCACAAGAGCTGTGACCACTGATTCCTGCCATGAGAGGAAGCTGTGGTGCAGTGATTGCCTCACAGAGAGGAGAAGTGAGAGCAGGATTTAGAAAGGTTTCCACCCACCTAACCACTGCCTTCCTCTGCCACTGCAGGCTGCGCAGGTATCTCTCTCTCTCTCTCTCTCTCTCTCTCTCTCTCTCTCTCTCTCTTTCTCTTTCTCTTTTCTGTAAAGAGTCAGATAGTAAATATTTTAGGTTATGCAGGCCATATAGCCTCTGTTACAACTACTCAACTCTGCTATTGTAGAATGAACAGTCATGGAAAAGATAATTGAATGTGGCTGTGTTCCAATGAAACTTTATTTACAAAATATTGGGCTTGCAAGCTGTAGTTTGCCAACTCTTCCCTGTATCATAAAGATACAGATACTGTACAAAGTCAAAGAAAAATATAGGATTTAGCCACAAACTTTTAATAGAGTCAAATCATCTAAGGACTTTTAAAGAGCAATGAGAAAAAAAAATCATAAACTACTGAAGAAAAGTAATACCAGCTCTTAGATTTAACATAATATTTCACTGGATTTTCTTATTGACCTTTATCCTGTCCATGTGCCATCCTGTACATAGCATACATACTTGAGATACATAATGTAGATATAATTTTGTGTAGGTTCTAAAATTAAAATTCTTGTGTAAATATTTTCTTGTCATTAAAAATTATTTACTTTTAATGACCAAATAATAATCCAACACATGGATGCCATTATTTACTTATACTTTCTCTAGTTTTTGACAAACATTTATAAATTTTCTATTTTGTAAAAGCAAATTATGCTATGGAAATTACAGACATCTAAGAAATGTCCATGATCCAAAAACCAAGGTCAACATGAGGAACTTGAGAATTCCCTTACATGTGGAATACATTTGCCTTACTACGTTTTCTTCTAAAAATCTTTTAAAACAATGACAGCAAAGGAATGTGAAAGACATAAACCCAAAAGGAAAAAGAGAAGAGCAAATGACAACACCCAAGAGATATCCACGAGTTCGGAAAGAAAGACCGAGGACAGATAAATGGTACTTGTGACTTATCAGGTACCTGTGACATTCAGAGAAAGCCAAAAGGCAAAAAGTCAAGTCAATTTGACACATAACATTTCCACTTTCTTAGTTTCTTCTTGTCCTTTAATTTTGCTACTTTCTTCCCAAACTCAAGTACATTTTATCATGCTTCTCCTAAATTCTAGGAAATTTTGCTTCAATATTCTGCTTTAGATCACACAAGATATATATATTTTCCAATTTCTTTTTACATAAGTTAGGATATGGCCAAAGTGCTATTACAGAAAGACCCAAAATGCAGTGGCTTAAAGAACATAGATATGTTTTCCTCTCTCCTGTGACAGGTGTGGGAAAAGCAGTGGTGAGCCAGCTGCTCCGTCCGTGATCATTCACAATGCCAGTTTTCTCCCATTGGGCTGCTCAACCATCCCATGGTCACTGGAATCATCTGCATGGTTAAGATGAGTTGCCACCAAGCCTGGGTCCTCACCAGTGGATACGGCATAGAAAGCAAAGAGGAGGCATGCCCAGTGCTGTAAGAGTTAAAGATGGAAATAGCAGAAATCATGTCTGTTTACATTCCGCTGCTGAAAACTTAATCACATGACCACACCTAAGTGAGGCAGAGGCTTGGAAATGTAGTCAAACTTAGCAAGACAGATAATTAATTTTGTAGAAAGCTAACAGTAGCCACCACAGTTGACTTTCTTTCTTAAAGTGTTATACCTCAGGGGCATCTAGTAATTTTCATTTGTGAGCTCATGTACTCCTAGATATACCAGTTCTTCTATTTCCTAGTGTTCTTTGGTGAAGGGCTGAACCACAGGTGTTTGTGGGAAAAGGGTGAATGCTTGATAATAGTTGTGAGGCAGTACCTGCCTTCTCCACTTCCCACCAACAGCAAGGCTTAACTCCTGCCATCTTACCACTCAGCAAACTCCCACATCCACACAAGCACTGTGACCACTGATTCCTGCCATGAACGGAAGCTGTGGTGCAGTGATTGCCCCACAGAGAGGAGAAGCAAGGGCAGAATTTAGAAAGGTTTCCACCTCCCTAATCACTGCCCTGCCCTGCCACCTCAGGCTGCACAAGTATCTCTCTGTCTCTCTCTCTCCCTCTCTTTCTCTCTCTCTCTCTTTTTCTCTTTCCGTCTTTCTCTGTCTCTCTCTCTGGGGGAAGGAGAGAGAAGTACTTGTGCAAGTTATTTAAATTATTATGTTATGTAGGCCTTAGTTTGCCCTCAGTAAATGGGAGATGATAATAACTACGAAAACCCATAGGGATTATTTGAAGATAAAATGGCATACATGTGTAAGAATCTTGCTATCCTTCTGGAAACATATAAGGCAATCAATCAATGTTAACTACTCTCTTCCCCTATCTCACAGAATATAAAAAAACGTTAGGAAATCTGAAAAATGGTCTGTGGCAAAGTCACTTTTTGGTGTTTTTGGTGAAATCACCTAACCATAAATATGTAGGAAAACTCACAGAAATCTAGAAATAGAGAGTAGGCAATAAATTCTAGGAATCTCTTCTGGCCATCAGTGCGACATCCAGGTCATTGTAGAGACAGTCATGATGCATTTTATGTCCCAGTACTGTGTCCCAGCAAACTACTTTGCCAAATTGTTGTAGAAAGTGCCCTCCCTCCTTGTCAAGAGAAAAGACTACAAACAACTTACATCTCCATCACCTCTGTACTACAGCAATGTAAAGAAAAAATAGTTTGGACTAGTCTGTTTGAGGAAGAAACACACAAACAGAGACAGAGAGACAAACAGCACACTACTCTATTGTTATTATTAATTATTAGTATTAGAGACAACATCTTGCTCTGTCACCCAGGCTGGAGTGCACTGGTTCAATCTCAGCTCACTGCAACTTCCACCTCCCAAATTCAAGTGATTTTCCTGCCTCAGCCTCCAGAGCTGGGATTATAGACACGTGTCACTATACCTGGCTAATTTTTGTATTTTTAGTAGAGATGAGGTTTCGCCATGTTGGCCAGGCCAGCCTCAAACTCCTGACCTCCAGTGATCTTCCCACCTCAACCTCCCAAAGTGCTGGGATTACAGATGTGAGCCACCCCACCCAGGCCTTCTATATTATTTTGTCTGAAATTTTATTCTTCCTAAAATGTTGATGTTAAAATAGCCTTTCTTTTATGAAATGATGATGTCAGTAGATGTAACTGTGTTTTTTGTTATTTGAATGTTTTCCAAAAAATGTAAAGCAAGCTATCTTTTGTGATGTTTCCTAAAATTTAAAAAACTCTACTGTTAACAAAACTCAACACTCTACAGGATTCAAAGATGTTTAGTTTTATTTACACTATGCCTGCTTTTTATAAATATCCTTAAAATAGTGCTATCGAAGTCTAATTAGCTTCCATTTGCGGGAAATATCAGTAAAAGGTATTATAAACATATACACATCTCTGCCATGTTCTGGTTTACCTTTGCCTGTTATTGTCCTATGTTTCTGGCTTACCCACCTTTATAATATTGGAATAATTAGACAAACAAAATTAAGGGTATACTGTGATTTCAGCTCCCTTTCTGTTTCTTTTTTTTTTCTCTCTCTCTCTCCTCTCTTTCTTTCTTTCTTCCTTTCTTTCTTTCTTTTGATACTCTAGGAGTTTACTTTTTCTTTAGAACTTTTTTCAAGTAAATCTAATGAACAAAACAAACGTAATTAGAGCTACATCATAGACTGGTGATGGGCAATGGTGAAGAGGAGTGGAGAACTCTGAGAGAGCAAGGTGCGTCCTCACCAACTTGAGTCCCATGTGACAGCCTCTGAGACGTGACACCTAGGAATCCCTAGAGCTCAGTTTGAAAAATCACTGCCCTAGTACAGTCAACTATCATGCTGCCTCAATTGCTTTTTCCTTCTTCATTTCCTAAGGGTATAATTCTTGAGTGGTTTTAACATGAAAAGAATTGCCTTTTTAGCAAATGACTAAAAGATTTTAAGTGTGGAGTATTTGTATTTTTATTCCCAAATGTTCAGTTATTTTAATATCATTTGCGCCTAAACTAACACTATTAAATATAGTTAAAGAGGATTTCTTTCTCTACCATAGATGTAGGATTTATTAGAATAAATCATTATTCCCTAAAGACAGAAATACACATATATTTCAATTGTTGTAAGTCATGTAGTTATCATCTTTTCTTTTCTTTTTTTTTTTTTCATACTGAAGCCTTATTTTGCACAATCAAAATTTAGCAACTTCATTAAATGCATTTCCTGGTGCACCTGTTTGGACTTTGGGTATCATTTTCTTTTCTCTAACACATTTTTATTCAAGATGTGTTGAATTTTCCAGAGGCTGTCTAAGGACTTAGAGACATCTGCACCCAGCTGTTTGCTTAAACCAACAAAAAGTGTTGAAGCAAAAATCAAACTTTGGGGCATCAATTTAACCATTCCTTCCCAAGCATCTTAGATGTATGGATCATGTCAGCCTTGATACCTCCACCATCATTGTTTACTACTGAGGATAACTATTAAAGCAAAACTGACTGTACTCTAATGAAACCTGTCACTGGGTGGTATGAGGATTATGAAGGGAAAAGAATATATAGGAAATAATATAAAAAGCTTTGATTGGAATAGAATGACTATGAGAAAAACAGTTCAAGTACCAGAAATAGTATCATGCTATATAATTTAATTTATACAAATTATTGTGTACAAGTAGTTAAGCCTATTAACTAAGAAGTAAGCATCCAACAGAAGAGGATATATGATCAAGGCTTTACATTCTCAGAGTGTGATTCAATGGTAGGATCCCAATTTTCTGAAAGTTTTCTTTTGTCATATGTAAATGTGCAGTGACCATTTTACTCACTTTCTTGAATGAGCTTATAAATGTATATTAGAAAAACTTATGTACAAGGAAAAGGGGTAGAAATAAAGGGGTAGGCAAAGAGGAGAAAATGTGACTAGCAAGTGGAAATTGTTTAAAATATTGTGATGAACACTTCCTAAGAGATAACTTTTGTTCTCTGAGTCTCACATCAACTTTCCAGAATCAGATTTTTTTTTAATGTGTTGGAGTGAGGGGAAGCCAGTAAGGAAAATAAACACACAAGATCATGGCCAGCAGGGAACAGGATGGATGGCTTTAATATTTACATTAAGAGTCCTGTGAGGTCTTCAAATATATTTACATAGATTTTTTGATAGATTGATCGCTGTATCCATGCCCTTTGCAATTTGACATTAAAGTTCCTTCGATTCAGAAGTAGAGATTATTTCCCAGATTCTTGAATCTGGGCTAATCTTGTGACTTGCTTCTGCCTTAAGCACATAGTAGCAGTAATGCTATATGATTCTGAGCCTAGTACTCGAGAGGTCTGAACACTTCTACTTACTAACTCTCCTGGAACACTGCCACTACCATATAAAACAAGCCCAGCCTAGCCTGGCCAGACAGGTGAGTGAGGCCACTCTAGACCAGCCAGACTCTAGCTAACCAACTGGCTGACCCCCAGTACATAAGCCCAACCAAAATGAATGAAGCCAGGGAAAACTAGAAGAACTATCCAATCAACCGACAGACTCCTAAGCTAAATAAATAATTACAGTTTTAAGCCACTGAGTTTTGATAAAGTTTGTTCACAGTAATAGTTAAGTGATTCAACCTCCAAACAAAGTATCACCTTCATCATCTACATGCACGTTGAGTCATTCATTTATTCATTCCCTTAGATTTGTGAGCAGTGCCAATTATATACTAACTGTTAAAACACAAACTATTCAACAAGGATTTACTGAGCATCAACTTAGCTCTATAAGAACTTAGAATACAAAAATGGGTGCAGAGTAAAAACAGACATTTGTGGGTTAAGTACAAGGGGGCAGAACAAGAGAATGTGGGGGTGATGGAACTGTTGTGCAAAGAACCGTGGTGTTATTCACATGACTTTATGCATCTGTCAAAACCCATAGAAATGTATACCACAAAGTGAACTTTCTTACATAATTGTTTTCAAAAAAAAAATAGAAGGAATTGAGAAGTCATTTTAGATTTTTACAAATGAATCTTCTAGTATAACAAATCACAAAACTGCACTAAAGAAGGTAGAGTAGAAAGAAGCTGACCTAAGTCACTGGAAAACAGTGTTTTGACTAGATATGGTAAGTTAAAGACAAAATGAACTTCACACGAACTTTGTGTTTCTGTACTCCACTTGATACTTTTCTTCATCACAGGGATATGGAACAGTAATCTGGAAAATACTTTATATGAATAATAAGGTTAAATAAATAAATAAATTGTAGGTATTAAGAGCTAGGTTTCTTACTGTTAAAGAAAGAAATTATAAATAAATGGAAACCGTTTTAGAATGAAATTTGTGCTCAATTGTATGAGTATGAACTTTTGCTTCTTTCTTTTAAAACAGACATATCCAGAGAGATATAAAAATAAATATGGATATGTGTATGCCTGGGTAACTACACACAAATAGATTTCCTAGCTCTGTCTGCTGCAAGGGATTACAAGCAGTAATATCCCAGTAGGAATGGACACACTTAGCATCCACATCTTGGTTTCTAAGTACTACTCTCTAATAAAAAGAACCAAGGTTTCTTAGACGAACGATTGATTCCAAGGCTGGAATAGATAAAATAAAAACAAGGCCTGGGGCATCTTGTGGTGCTAGAAAACAAAGATAAATAAATACTAAAAAAAATGATAGGGGCATGTAGAAAGGTTACAGGAGTCCACCTGAAGGTATAACAAATGGTTAAATTCGTAACAAATTGAACACCAAAGCAAATAACAATAATGTTAGCTTATACTCCAAAGAATAAACTAAATATCCTTGATTTCAGATCAAGGATATGTTTATGTATTTATAAATAAAATGGAGCAGAAGGGACACATTTTCTACTTGCTTACTCACTTACTCTATACAAGGAATGAGGGAAATAGAAAATAACCATCAGAACAATAATTGCTGCAGGCAAGATCCACTGATTAATGTTAAAATTAGTGATTAAACATTGAAAAGAAACAGAATATTTAGATAACTTCAAATTTCTTTTTCCAAAATAAATGTGTATTAGTTACAAAGAGAAAAATAGTAACTTTACAGTGAAGAAACCTGACAGACATCACCTTAACCAACTGACCAAAGTTAATCTCACAAGTAATAAAACATACCTACAAGCTGTACCTCCATATAATGCACTGAAAATGATACATTACCTTTGTGATGATTTTCCTAATAATGTATGGCTTAAATATAATCACGAGAAAATAGCAGACAACCCCAAAGTGAATGATGTTCTACAAAATACCTGACCAGTACTCTTTAAAAGTTTCAAGGTCATGAGAGTCAAGGAAACACTGAGAAACTGTCATAGATTGGAGCAGACTAAGGTGACATGACAAATAAATACAACGTGGGATCCTGGATTTGATCCTGGAAGGAAAAGAATGTTAGTGGATGATATGGTTTGGCTGTTCCCACCCAAATTGTAACTCCCACAGTTCCCACGTGTTGTGGGAGGGACCCAATGAGAGACGATTGATTGAATCATGAGGGTGGGTCTTTCACATGCTATTCTTATGATAGTGAATTTGTCTCATGAGATCTGATGGTTTCAAAAAGGGGACTTTCCCCGTACAAGCTTTCTTGTCTTGTCTGCTGCCATGTGAGATGTGCCTTTCACCTTCCGCTATGATTGTGAGGCCTCCCCAGCCACATGGAACTGTAAGTCTAATAGACCTTTTTCTTTTTCTTTTTTTNTTTTTTTTGAGACAGAGTTTCACTCTTGTTACCCAGGCTGGATAATAGACCTTTTTCTTTTGTAAATTGCCCAATCTTGGGTATACCTTTATCAGCAGTGTGAAAACAGAGTGAGACAGTGGAAAAATCAGCATAGTCCAAACAGTCTTTTACTAAGTAAATTGCATTGTGCAAATGTTAATTCTTTTTTTCTTTTTTTATTTACCAGTGTGCTCTGGTATGTTAGATTTTGACATTAGGGGAAGCTGGATGAAGGATACAAGAAAAATTTTTGCTCTATTTTTCCAACTCTTCCATATGTCTAAGATTGTCTCAAAATAAGTAATTAAAAATATGTATTCTTAAGTAATTTATCTACTACTAGACACTACTAAAGCCTTTCAGAATATACCTATGGCTTTGTATCCACCAAATTCAGAGAGGTGAAGTTTTAATATATATTTATTTATGTCTACTCAGTTTGCCAAATACATCAATTGAAATTTGGACTAGCTTGCCAGATTCGTTAGGTCAACTAGATAATGCTAAATCTCCATCTGCACATTATCTTATATAGACACTGATCAAAATAGATATTAGTTTTACCATAGTTCATTGCACTTGGCATTGAATCAGAAAAATATACTTTAAAAGCCCTATTTCATTCAAGCAAATGATACTAAAATTAAATAAATCAGGAGTATGTAAAGCATGACAGGCACTGTGCTTGGTAGTAGGTTAAAGTAGCAGGCAAAACATACCTCATTTCTGTCCTAGTATAGCTCATATTCTACCACTGAAATTATCCAGCTCTTTGGGTTTCTTATAGATCCTCTCAGACAATTATCAGAGTCTATAATAACATACAAACTTCTTAACGGCAAAAATTCTGTATCTTCTATTTCCTCTAACTCCAATGGAATGTGTTGTACATACAACTTAAATTCTCAATAAATAAATTCAAAATAAATGGTTGGCTGATCCAGAACCAAGATGTGAACATTGCAAAGACATTTTGTTCAGGCCTATAAAGACGCGTGCATGCAAAAGGAAAAAGCAGCTTTTCCAAGAAAAAAAATTATTTTATTGTTATAAGAACACAACGTGAAATCTACCCTTTTATCAAATTTTCCATGCAATATAGTGTTGTTGATTATCGGGATAATGTTGTACAATAGACCTCTAGAATGTATTCATCTTGCATAACTGAGACTTTATGTTCATTGATTGGCGACTCCTATTTCTCCCTCAAGTCCCTGGCAACCACAATTCTACTCTTTGATCCTGTGAATTTGATTATTTTAGATACCTCACATAAGTGAAATCATACAGTATTTATCATTCTGTGACTGGCTTATTTCACTTAACATAATGTTCTCAACCTTCATCCATAATACAAAAAATGTCAGCATTTGCTTTTTTCAAGCCTGAAAAATCCTCCATTGTTTGTGTAACATTTTCTTTATTGAAAATAAATAAAATGGAGGATGGATAGTTAGGTTTTTCCTACATCTTGGGTATTCTGTCTAGTGTTACAATAAACACAGAAGTGCTAATATCTCTTTAAGATCTTGATTTCAGTTCTTTTGGAAAAGTACCCAGAAGTAGAATTGCTGGATCATATGGTAGTTTATTTTAATTTTGTAAGGAATCTCCACACTCTTTTCCATAGTTACTGCACCATTTTGCAGAAATTAGAACAAGGGTTCTAATTTTTCCACATTATCACCAACACGTGTTGTTTTTCGTCTCATGGATATGACTTCCAAAACACCGGCAACTAAAGCAGAAATAGACAAGTGAGACTATATCAAACTAAAATTTTTTGCACAGCAAAGAAAACAGTCAACAGTGGGGAAAACGCCTACATAATGGGAGAAAATATTAGCAAATTATATATCAAATAAATGGTTGATTTACAAAATATATAAGCAATTCTTATAATTCAATAGCAATAGTAATAACCGGAATTTTATTATTTTTTTATTTTTTAATTTTTTTTTTTGAGAGAAAGAAAGAAAGAGAAAGTAAAAGGGGGAGGGAGAACTGGATTCTTGCTCTATTGCCCAGGCTGGAATGCAATCTAAAAATAGGTAATAAAAACCTCTTTTGTGCCAGTAATTGTACTTAACAACGGAGACAGGAAGGAATAAGGGAAGAAAATAATAAACAAAGAGCCAACCAATATTTCATTTAAGTCTGTATAACCTGAATTTTAAAATGAGCTAAAGACTTAACAAGGCATTTCTCAAAAAAAAGATGTTAAAAATTACCAAAAGATATATGAAACGATGTTCAACATCACTAATCATAAGAGAAATGCAAATCAAAACCACAATGAGATATAACCTCACACCTGTTAGGCTATTATTAAAAGACAGTTTTGAAAAATGTTCCTTACATTGCAGATTGCAGCAAATTGCTTAAATTGACCATCCAGTTTACCTTTCACCATTTTAACTAGAAGACCAGCTGCAGAGCTGTGAGAAACAAATTACCTATTAACATATCTACTTCTGCACAACAAAAAGAGAAGATTCACTCTTCTCTTTGGTAATTCCAATTGTCGGATATTGATAAACATTATTGAGTAAGAAACTACACACACTGATTTATCTATTAGTACAACTGAGATCTATGATTTAAAGAATAAGAATAAATTGAAAAATACGTTCTGTTATAAAAAATTATTTCTAAGTCAGCTTCAGGTCATTCCCTACCAAATATTTCCTTTCGCTGTACCCACAATTAGAATTATTTTCTGATGTATAATTTCTAGTTCTATGAAATATATACCATGCAGCTAACTCTCAATTTACGGAAATAAAGAATGACTGAATAAACCAGGGCCTCAGGAGAATGATTAAGGTAGTCAAAGAGCTTGAAATCCTGTCCTATGAGGAATGATTGAGATATGAGTTATATAATTGTCCCTTGGTGCCTGCAGGAGATTGATTCCAGGACCTCGACAAATAACGAAATCTGCAAATATTCAAGTCCTTTATATAAAGGGATATAGTATTTGCATATAATCTATGCACACCCTCCCATATACTTTCAATCATCTCTAGATTGTTTATAATACCTAACACAATGTAAATACTATGTAAATAATTGTTACACTGTATTGTTTTTATTTGTATCATTTTATTTTGTATTGTTATTTTTATTGTGTTTTTTTCCAAATATTTTCAGCCTAAGGTTGATTTAATCCACTGTTATGGTGAGCCAACTAAATTTAGTTTACAGATCTAGGGAGGACAGGGTATTAGTCTTTGGGCATTATGCTTGTCATGTGGAAATGTAATTAGACCTGTTCTGTACTATGTTATTCAGAAGAGTAGATCAAGAACATAGAGGTGAAAATTACATGGGAGTAGTTAGCTAAATAATTAGAAGTAGGTTTAGCAATAAATGACATAAAACCCAAAATATAACTTAACTGAAAAAAGAGAGATTGTTTTTTCTCCCTCTCTCAAATAAACAAAATCTGTAAATAAACAGTCCAGGCTCCTTGAAAGACTCCATAATCAAAGACCTAGGCACTTGACACCTCAATATATGTCTTCTACCTCATGATCTAAGATGGCTGCTTAAGTTGTAGCCATCATAACTGCATTCCAGTCAGTAAGAAAGAAAAAAAGGGGGCAGTGGAGTAGGAAAGAGTTACACTCTCTCTCTTTAAAAACATTTTCTAAAAGGTTTATACAAATTCTGTTTATATTCCATTAGCCAGAACTTAATAATATGTCTATATTCAGCCACAAGGGAAGCTGGAAAACATATCTTTATTCCAGCAAACCATGCATCTAGTTAATGATGAGTGTTCTACCACTTAGAAAGGAAAGGAAAAGGAGAACAAATATTGGGGAACAGGCAGCAGTTCTTTACTTGTCAATAAGCATGTTAATTCATTTCAATCTTTTCCTGTTTTAGTCCGCTTGGACTGCCGTAACAATATATCACAGACTAGGTAGCTTAAACAATAGGAATTTCTTTTCTCACGGTTCTGGAGGCTGAAAGCCCAAGTTCAAGGTGTCAGCAGGCTTAGTTTCTACTGATGCCTCATTTCCTGGCTTTGGTGATGGCCACCTTCCTGCTCAGTCTTCACACAGCCTTTCCTCTGTGTGTGCATACTTGTTGTCTTTTATTCTTCTTATAAGGACACAACTCATAGTGGATCAGATCCCCACCTCATGTTTTTCAATAATTTGTGGGATACAGGTGGGTTTTTGATACATGAATAAGTTATTTAATGGTGATTCTTGAGATTTTAGTGCACCCGTCACCCAGGCAGTGTACACTGTACTCAACATTAGGTCTTTTACCCCTCATCCCCCTCCCAACATTCTCCTCAAGTCCCCAAAGTTTATTATATCATTCTTATGCCTTTGCATCCTCACAGCTTAGCTCCCACTTATAAGTGAGAAAAGTCATATTTGGTTTTCCATTCCTGAGTTACTTCACTTGAAGTAACGGTCTCCAGCTTCATCCAGGTTTCTACAAAAGACATTGTTTTGTTCCTTCCTTTTTATGGCTGAGTAGTATTCCATGGTGTATGTATACCACATTTTCTTTATCCACTCATTGCTCATTGTGCATTTAGGTTGGTTCCATATCTTTACATTTGCAAATTGTGCTGCTATAAACATGCGTGTGCATGTGTCTTTTTCATATAATGACATCTTTTCCTTTGAGTAGATACCCAGTAGTAGGACTGCTGAATCAGATAGTTCACTTTTAGTTCTTTAAGGAATCTTCACACTGTTTTCAATAATGGTTGTATTAATTTACATTCCCATCAACAGTGTAAAAGTGTTCCCTATTCACCACATTCATGCCAACATCTATTATATTTTGACCTTTTATTTATGGCCATTCTTGCAGGGATAAGGTAGTATCTGTTTGTGGTCTTAATTTGCATTTCCCTGATGATTGGTGATATTGAGCATTTTTTCATATATTTGTTGGCTGTTTGCATATCTTTTTTTGAAAATTGTCTATTCATGTTCTTTGGCCACTTTTTGATGGGATCGTTTGTTTACTCTTACTGATCTGTTTGAGTTCCTTGTAGATTCTGGATACCAGTCCTTTGTCAGATGCACAGTTTGCGAAGATTTTCTCCCACTCTGTGGGTTGTCTGTTTACTCTGCTGATTATTATTATTATTGTTGCTATGCAGAAGGTTTTTATTTTAATTATGTTCCATTTATTGATTTTTGTATTTGTTGCATTTGTTTTTAGAGTCTTAGTCATGAATAGTTTTCTAAGCCAATGTCCAGAAGAGTTGTTTATTTTTTTAAGTTATCTTCAAGAATTTTTATGGTTTCAGGTCTTAGATTTTAGCCTTTGATCCATCTTGAGTTAATTTTTGTATAAGGTGAGAGCTGGGGATCCACTTTCATTCTTCTACATATGGCTTGCCTTTTCCCAGCACCATTTATTGAATAAAGTTGTTCTCTCCCCAATTTATGTTTTTGTATACTTTGTTAAAAATTGGAAAGAATAATTGCAAACTATACATCCAACAAGAGGTTAATGTTAAGAATATATAAGGTACTCAAACAATAGCAAAACAACAACAAAAATAATCTGATTAAAAAATGAGCAAATTACCTGAATAGACATTTCCAAAACAAGGTCTGTTTGGACACTGGCCAACAAATATATTTTAAAATGCTCAACATCACTAACCATCAGGGAAAAGCAAATTAAAACCACAATGAAATACACCTTCCTCCAGTTAGAATGGCTATTATCAAAAAGACAAAAGGTGACAAGTGTTGGTGAAAATGTAGAGAAAAAGAGACCCTTATTGTACTAATTTACAATTATACTGTTGATATAATTGTAAATTAGTATAACCATTATAGAAAACAATATGCAAGTGTCTCAAAAAATTAAAAGTAAAGCCACTATATGATCAAGAAATCCCACTACTTGGTATATATCTGAAGGAAATAAAGTCAGTACATTAAAGAGATACATGGATTCTGGTGTTTATTGCAGCATTATTTATAATAGTGAAGATATCAAGTCAACTAAAATATAAGCAATAAACGGAAAAAGGAAATATAAAATATATACACTAAAGATTATTATTCAGCAATTAAGAAAAAGAATATCCTGTCATTTTAAAGAACATAGATGAACCTGGAAGACATTCAGTAAGTGAAGTAAGCCAGGCACAGACAGACAAGTACCACATGGTCTCAATAATGTAGAATCCAAAAAAGTTACTCATAGAAGTACAGTAGAATTGTGGTGACCAGAGGCTGAGGAGACAAGGCAAGATGAAAGGAGAAGAAAAGTTTAGTCGGTGGAGAAATAAATTCTGATGTTCTATTGCACAGTAGGCTGACTATAGCTAACCATAATGTATTACATATTTCAAAATAACTAGAAGAGATTATTTTGAATGTTCTCACCACAAAGAAATGATAAATATTTGAGGTTAATTGCCTTGATTTGATCATTATGTATGCATGTTTCAAAACATTAAACTGTATCTCATAAATACATGAAGTTATTATATGGCCATTATAAAACTTTAAAAACAAGATGACACACAGAGATGCAGGGAGAAAGCCATATGAAGAAAAGAATACATTTCCTTCACCTAAATTCACTAACTTGTTATTAGTTTGGCATACTTGTTTAATCTCTCTCTCTCCACACAAGTACATGCACATACACACACACACACACACACACAGACACACACACACACATATATATACACAAACATTTTTTCCTGAATCATCTCAAAATCAGTTGCCAGTATCATGACAAACTTACTCTAAGTACCTCAACAGTCTCCTATTAGCAACAATACAATTATCACACCCAAGAAATTTAAAATTAAATAATGTCATCTACCATAGAGCCCATATTTAAATATCCCAGATTATCCTCAGAATGTCATTTGTAGCTTCCTTTTTTTACTCTTTTATCCGAGATTCAATTAATGTTTATCCTATGTGGCCTGCCAGTGATTTAGGGGGAAGCAGAACCAATCGTTCCCTTCAGAAAGATGGGGTGTACCCTATCTTGACTTTCTAAGGAACCAGGGTTCCCAGTCTCCAGGTGTAGGGAGATGGCATTTCTCATCACTTCTATAAAGAACTAGCACTGAGGCTCAGACTTGACACCTGATGGGAAAATTGTTACCTTTCAGTCCCCCAACTAAGACTGTGTTGGCCTCAAAAGCCACTGAAGGGAAGGGTCTACCAGCTGGTACACACCAAACAGGGCTATCGACTGTTCTCTGACCCAAACATACCCTCCACGGGCTGTAAGAAACTCAAGAAATTTCAAACTTCATTTCCCTGCACATAAGCTCCAGCCTTCCCCATATGCCTCCACAGCATTCAAACAGAGCTTTCGACATGACACACCTCCACTAGACTGAATTCACTGATAGCAGTTGTGAGGGATTTTCCCTGTTCATCTTTGTATTGAGCCTAGTACAGTGCCTGACATACAGTGGGCCGCTGATAGACGTTTGCTGAATTGCAAATGAAAATACATACATTTAGTGACTGCCATTCTAACTGGCATGAGGTGGTATCTCAATGCGGTTTTGATTTGTATTTCTCTAATGACCAGTAATGATGAACTTTTATTCATATGTTTGTCGGCTACATAAATGTCTTCTTTTGAAAAGTGACTGTTCATATCCTTTGCCCACTTTTTGATGGGGTTGTTTGTTTTTTCTTGTAAATTTGTTTAAGTTCTCCGTAGATCAGGAGACAACAGATGCTAGAGAGGATGTGGCAAAATAGGGATGCTTTTATACTGTTGGTGGGAGTGTAAATTAAATTCAACCATTGTGGAAGACAGTGTGGCAATTCTCAAGGACCTAGAAATGGAAATACCATTTGACCCAGCAATCCCATTACTGGGTATATACCCAAAGGATTATAAATCATTCTATTATAAAGACTCATGCACACGTATGTTTACTGCAGCACTGTTCACAATAGCAAAGACTTGGAACCAACACAAATGCCCATCAGTGTTAGACTGGATAAAGAAAATGTGGCACATATACACCATGGAATACTATGCAACCATAAAAAAGATGAGTTCATGTCCTTTGCAGAAACATGGATGCAACTGGAAACCATCATTCTCTGCAAACTGACACAAGAACAGAAAGCCAAACACCACATGTTCTCACTCATAACTGGTTGTTGAACAATGAGAACACATGGACCCAGGGAGGGGAACATCACACACTGGGGCCTGAGGGGTGAGGGGCTAGGGGAGGAATAACAGGGAATGGGGGGATTGGGGAGGGATAGCATTAGGAGAAATACCTAATGTCGATGATGGTGCGATGGATGCAGCAAACCACTATCATGACATGTATACATACGTAACAAACCTGCACGATCTGCACATGTACCCCAGAACTTAAAGTATAATAAAAAAAGAAAATATATACATTTATTATCTTCCAAATGACTCTATGAAGTAGTGTTCCATGCCAATAACAACAGTGTACATTCATAGGCATTTATAAATTTTTATATATTACAAATATGCAGTTTTAACACCAGTGAATTTTTCCCATTCCAGCTCACAGGGAGTAAAATGCCAGTGTGTTTTCACTGCCTTCTTGCATATGTTGGTAGTAAAATATTCACGACTTGGAGAATTATGCAGTGTGTTTTCAACAGCAGCTTTTTGAAAGCCACTTTTTCCATTAAAACTGTCAGTTTGGTAATACAGCCATGATTTCAAAGCAAAGGAGCATTATGGCACAAATCAAAGATAGATTACATATTTTATGTTTACATATTCTAGGACCTTTGCAGTGTAAAGTTGTCAGATTTTTTTTTAGACTCTATGTACGTCTCATCCATTTTGGAATTGGAATGCATCACCTTTATTATGAACCAAATAAAACCAGTGTATAATGTATGTGGTATTGCTAGGTATTATACCTGCTGCATTCACTAGCAACTGCCAGGGAAAAGAATAGCAATGAAAATTGGAAAAAGCCCTTCCCTGTTGCTTTACTTTTTAGCAAGTGGACCCCTGTGTATCTTCCAGCTTCCTTACATTTTGGAAAGATATGCAGATATCCCCAAAATGTCTGTAATTACAGCTAACTGCTAATCAAATAAACTCACAAATTCATAACCAAGGGATCTTGAAAGTAAGAGGAAGCTCTAATGCTGTTTTTTTTTAATTAAGAAAAAATATACTAATATGTCTGACAATTATCTGCAACAGAAAACTATTTCTGAGTTTGTGGTGAGAGGAAGGAAGAATTGCTTGGCAATAAGACAGTTTGTGTCCTAATTACAGGTTGCAAACCATACTTGGGCATGCTCAGTTTGCCGGGTAAAAAATAAGAGAAATTAAAGCTGTTAGAATAACAGTATTTGTCCGTAAGTGGTGAGATTCTCCAGTAACACATTAAATGACAAGATGATAGCCTGTTTAAATACAGTTAGATAACATCCTTTGGAGATTTCCATCTTTAGCAATATGGTGGCAAATGAGGGCTGTATAAATTAAACTGATACTGAAATAGTCCTGCAGATTCAAATTAGATGAGAACTATTTTATTTAAGTATTTCTTCTGGTTTCCACCTCTCCATAAGGGGAAAAAATGAACTAAAGAATGGAGAAAATTATGTGTAATCCTGATTAAGAATGTGGGCTCTGGAAGCACACAGCCTGAGTTCAAACCCTGGCACTGCCACTTGCCTGCTCCTTAAAATTAGGCTATTAGCCTATCTGCTCCCTGCTCTCCTTATCTCTAAGTAAGAGGAACAAATACTTTGGATACCCCAATGTCATGTTCCTTTCACACAGAAGGTAAAAGAGTTAGCCACTTACTTTCCAGAATCCTTTCCAGTTAGGATATAATGTTGTTCATACGGAATCATTATGGCTAGTGAGATATATCTCTGGTGGGAAACACTGAGGAAACCTTTGCTGCCTGTAGAAAAGACAGAGGTAGGTGGCTCTACCTCTTTCTCTATCTTCTTGTTTTGAATGTAGAAGAGATGTCTTAAATTGTGGCAATCATCTTGCAATTAGAGAGAAAGGCCTGGAGAATCCCAAATATACTGGCCCTGACATCATTTAGCCATAGAATAACTACCCAAAATTCCCTATCTCAAAACTGCTTTTATGAAGAAAAAAAAAAGCACCTATGTTTAAGCTATTCTAAGTTAAGCTCTTAGTTATTTGCAGCTATAAGCATTTCTAACAGATACAATGAGATTAGTAATAGGACCCATTCCACAAAGTTTTTTTTATAAAGGTTAAATAAGGTAACACACAAAGAGCACTTAGCACGGTGTCCAACACATAGGGAGAACTGAGTAAACTACTATTATCTGGTTGTGGTAGCAGCAGTAGTAGTGTTGTCATTACTATTACTATATTTTAAAACCTGCCTGGGAAAAAGAATATACTTCCAACAGGATATCTCTATGTGTACTGCCTTTGGAGTACAGACATTCAAGGATTCAGTAATTCTTCAGGTTTAATTGGTTCGGAAGAGAATCTAGTGCCCAAAAGGACTAAGGTGGCTGCCAAAGGAGCATTGCCTGCAACCATGCATTACCTAAGGCATTGAAGAATCTGGATTGGCACTGAAATCCATTGTAGAAGAAGAAAAATCAGCTAAAACAGCATATGCAATGTGGAGTTATAAGAAATTTAGTTTATATAAAATATGGAGTTAAAGACTACGAAAATAAAATGCATATATCAAGAACAAGACAAATCAATTGCAATTACACATCAAGCAGAAAATGACATGTAATTTGTTATATTAATTTTTAAAAGTGATTGACTGTATTTTAGAAAGTTACTTGTTCAGTAATTGTTAAAGAACATTCATCTTCCTCTCACCTTAGTGTTAAAAAAAAAGATAAATGTTTGCTTCTTACCACCACAAATGTATTGCATGATAATCATCAAAAGTACATGGCCAGCTTCACTTTGGCAAAAGATAAGAGTAAACTTCAGATCTTGAAGATAGTTACCAGATAACCAAATGGCAAACTCCAGGATAACAAAACAAAGGAAGAGAGAGAGAAAAAAATCATCAAAATGTGGCACTTTGTTTCTGAGCAGTGAGTCCACCCCTGAATGACAAACAGCTTGTACTTTGGTCAACTTGACGATGGTACTTCCAAGACTATGCTCCGGTTCTTTTCATTATTGCAGGTGGAGGGAATAGAAGGCAACAGCAGCTTAACAGCAGGGTAGGAAAAATCACTAGAGAAAACTGCCACAGTCCTGCCCACACAGTCCCTTAATAACCGCTTCTGTTTTAAATGTCCTGTACTAGTCTTTGCCACCAACTGGCAAGATACTAGATATAGATTTATTTCCAAATGCTTACAGTCAAGTTGATAATGTACAGTTTGAAATAAACAATATTATGTAATTCCCCAATTTATTGAGCTGGCCTTTCTGAAGCAGAATAGACCTATTTCCTGTCTTCTGGGAAAACACTGTGCAATTCAAAGCTCTGTGCCACACTGGCCCATTAGAGCTATCCCAGTCTGCTGGCAGCACAACCATAACTAACACAGTGCCCCTTTCTCCTCCCTTCTTATTCATAGTGATGTAAGGATTAATTGTTAGCTTTAACTTTGAGCCTCCTGGCCTTGGTCCATTTGTATCACCACCCTGGCATTATTTAAACACAGTGTGCTTCATATTTATGAGCTTACAAAATTTCTGGTCTCCTGCTTCTGCCATTCTTAAGAACCATCAAGGGAAAAGGGTGTGACCATAAAAGCCAGTGTGTTACAAACCTCATTCACATGCAGGCAGTGTATTGGGAACCTTAATTCTATTAGAGCATGGACAATGAATGTATTTGTGTTAGTTACTTTCCCACTTTGAGGTTAAACAAACCAGTGAATGGGACTCCGGGTGGCAGCAGAATGAGATACTACATTGGATGACGCAGGCAGACAAATGCCAGGGAGCATTTTAAAAAACAAGAAGTCTCTTTCCTGCCTTCCCATGACTTTTTGGCAATTTGGATTCTGTAAATGGGAATGAATAGCTCCAGTCCTCCAATATCTTCATTCAGCAGTTCGGTTCCAAGGTTCACGTGATGCATTTATCTCTATGGCTGCTTCTAAGAAAATGTACCCCATTCAAAGAAGGTCTGAATTAACTAAGTGTGTTCTGTATACTCTTAAACTGATATCCCTTCCTGAATAAGGCCCTAATTTGCAATAGTTGCCAGACTGAATAACTTGCTGCAAACCACCTACCAATGCCACCACAAGACTTGTTTCCCACCAATGTGATTAACTGAATACAGTTGTGTTTAAAACACCATGTGCATGCACACACACATGCACATAAGCACACACACGTGCCACACCTTTGAAATGGTGTAGGCTCCCACACAAATCCTCCATTGCAGCACCCATCTGCTGTTAATAAGCAGCACTTACTCTGAGCAGGGGGAAAAGGGCTACCACAAGCTGCCTCTATCACCCGCCCAAAGCCTTCACCTTACACACAGTTACTTAATACTACTGGTATCCAACATGATTCTTAAGTAAAACTGGGGGAATGTGAACTCAACTTCCTTACTCTACCTAAAGATTAACATCTTTAGGTAGAGCATCTGATATAGGATAGGAAGACAAATCTTAACGGGGCACTAGAAATTTGGCGGCAGTGCTTAGCACACTCTATCATTAACATCCTGCACTGCTGGCCTGAAACTGTGTTGACTCCAGTAAGCATCATTTGACAACTAAGAGAAAAGCACTAAGAATTAAACCCTTCTAAATCAGACAGGTGTTCACTGATCAGAATAAATACTGACAAGAGCAATAAGTATAAACAGGTTAAATATGGATAACATGACATTTGATTCTCTGTGTGCCAGGGTTTAGAAAACAAGCCCTCAAGTCTAGTAGGAGTTGCTAAAGACAAAATGATCTACCTCTTGCTTCAAGAACCTCCCACCCAATACAAAGGGGTACTCATTTTATTCTTACAATCTCACTAAAGAATGGGGAATATAATGCAAATAACCTTTTATTAGTCCATTTCCACACTGCTCTAAAGAAATACCCAAAACTGGGTAATTTATAAAGGAAAGAGGTTTAATTGAATCATAGTTCCACATGGCTGAGGAGCCCTCAGGAAACTTACAATCATAGCAGAAGGGGAAGCAAGCACCTTCTTCACAAATTGGCAGGAAAGAAAGCTAGTGAAGGAGGAACTGTCAAACATTTATAAAACCATCAGATCTCATGAGAACTCACTCACTCTTGCGAGACTAGCATAGGTGAAACTGCCCCCACGATCCAGTTACCTCCGTCCCTCGACACATGGGAACTACAACTCAAGATGAGGTTTGGGTGGGGACACAGAGCCAAAGCATATCAACACTGACTACTTAAGAGTAAAATTACTAATATGTTTTTTCTGACTCTTGGCCCTCAGTTGTTCTTACCTGGTTGGTATTCAATAAATACTTATGGTATTTCTGAAGTTTCAAAAAGTTCAGTACCTATTTACATTAATAAAGCTCATTTTCCAAGGAATAAAAAATTAACCATTTGGGTATTGTCATGGTTCAAGTCAAATTTCTATCCATCAAGTTTGCTAATTACATAAATATTATGAGGACATAGAGAAAACACCAATTGATATTTGTCTGCAGGTAGTTGCATGGAAATTGTGCCACTTGTTTTTACCAATAACAAGTGTTTTAACCACTTGTTTTTTCAAAAACTTGAACAAATGCATCATTTTCTCAATGGGCCTAAAAGAAATAAATATAAAAATGAGACAAGAAAACTGGGCAAAGTTATGAAAATATATCTCTCAAAAAATAATAGAGCCCTTAGTTTCATATCAAACCTTAGGGTTCTTAGTATTTTGTCATTTTTTCAGTTTCTAAGGACTATAGCAGTAGAACATTTGCTATTAGATCTGTGAGTAAAAGAGACAGTGTAATGAGCTAGCTAGTAATTTTTAATCACATAGAAAGATTCAAGCTTAAAAATGAGCTAGAAGACACATGATAATTAAGATTGATTTAAAGTTTGTCGTTCAATCCAGTTACTTTTAATAAGTTAGAAATATATTTAACAATAAACCCCACCAGGACAGAAAATAAGATGACCCAAGTTGGTACTATTTTTCTTAAGTGAAAAGACCAGATCTACAGAAGCCAGTGAACAAGAGCTGCATAACTCTTAATTAAAATGTATCGTTGTCTGAAACATCCAGTCAATTTATATGAAAAATGACATCATATATCAGTGGCAGAAAACCCTCACAAATGTTTAGAGTTAAAACATCTGAGTTCTCTGGCTTCTGGATTTGACCTATCACTCTAAGCAACAAACCTTTTCAGAAATGCTAATAAATATAAATCCATATTTGTATAATGGTGGACAATATAGAAACAAAAGTATTTAAACCAAGTTTAAACTAAAGCAGCTTATGCCCACTTTATAAATCTCAAAAGGCATTAAATAGAGACTTTTCTACATGTCTTCTTCTAATTCCCACCTCAAAGACAGCTGTTCTTCCAGCCAAAAAACATCATATAATGTTCGGCTGCTGGCTATCTTCTAACTGCCAGTTTTTTTTACTGAGAATTTGGAATCTACATTACAATTCTTCTGTGTCAGTGAATTAAACTCAGATGCCAATGCTTTCTCAGTATGATATATTTCTCTTACAGTTAGATTAATAAATTTAAATTTTAATGTCCTTTGGGACCCAGATGGTATTTAGGCATCTCTCTTTCTATGACATGTAACAATAAAAACGTGAGCTTTGAAGAACCTAATAATTTTTCATTATGATAGAAGTCCTAAATAATAAAATCTTCTTACATAGAATATAGGCAGAGCATGAACAGTGACTGTGGCAGTTTTTGTTTTCCAACTAAGTCAACCAACAAAGGAAGGCCTGTACTCATCAGAATGAGAAAGTATTTCAGCCTCAGTTCCTATTTAGCCCTTGACCTCAGATGTGACTGACAAGTGGAGTGGTGATTTGGGAATGTGATCAGACACCTGTCTACTGAGGAATGGACTGAAGCCAACAGCTCATTACACAGAAACCTACTAAACAGCCATTGTAGAACAACGACTTTTCATCACCTGGGTCAGATACAAACCAATAACCTAGAGGTGAAAGGCTGTCCATCAAATTCTAGTTCCCACTTCCCAGGTCCATTCAATTCCATCTATTCAATTTTGAGGACTTTATTCTATAGGTTTGTACGAAAGAGGCCATGTGATTCAATAGAGTTCAGACTGTTATTATTTATGGGATGAACTGAAAGGATTATAGATTCGATCACAATTAAGTTCTCCCCTAATGAATCTGCAGGCTTTAAATAATCTTCTCAAAGTGCACATCACTTTTCTTTTCTCCTTAGATAATCTTGAGAGCAGGCACACTGGGTGATTTCAATGGTAGATACTCTCAGCCCTGAAGTGGATTTGACATGTAGACGAGGCTGTTAAGCCCAAGACTGAAGTCCACACTAGTTGCAGTGTTCCTGATGTCTGAGCACGTATTCATGAATTAGCGACACAAGTGTTTAATTTTCATGCAAGTACTTATGTGTTTACTAAAGATTAGCATTTTAATTAGTCTATACTTTTCTCTGAGACAATTGACATGAATAGTATTTGCAGATACCTGACGAAGAAGAGGTAAAGTAAAAAAAAAAAAAAAAGTTACACAGTTTTACACAGTTTTATTTAAAAATTCTAATTAGCCATTGCTTTACCATGAAACAAAATGACATGAAGTATAAGTTAGGTAATCACTGAATTTATATTTGGCAAGCTTAGTTTGAAGTTTTATTTTTTTACTTTATTTATTTATTGGGCCTTTTTGTCTCAATCATAGTTCTCCACAGAGTTCAGCAAAAGTCTTTTCTGTCAAATCTCTTTGTGGTGAGTATTTGGGTCATGCTTCGAATATTAAGCATTTTGTTTCCTCCATTTACCTAATTTCTAAGAGACATCAAAAGAAAATGATTGAGATATTTCAGCTCTGTTTAAGACTTTCTGTTATGATTGGGTAAAATCTTTATTATAAGTTTTTTTATGAAACACATGAAAAATGTAAAAGTTGTTAAAAATATAAAAGTCTAGAAAGACAGAGGGGCATCCACTGAAAATGCCCACAATAATGATTGCTGCATGAAATTTAGTCACTTAGGATTCCTCCTAAGGTCGTTCCACAGATCCAAAGGCAGCAGGTCTGAAACTAAATGTGGTTCTCATGTGACTACAGCAAATCAACTCACACATGACTTCACTTTCTCCCCTGTTATCGGGTCATTAAAATGGAAAGCTTTTTAAAATTCCTCTACTTTTTCATTTTTTCCAGGTACAACTTTTTCTTCTATTTCTTCCTTCATAGATATTTTTCATTTTGTTCAATATTTCCTAGTTTAACATATGCAGTGTAGTCTTGTTTTGATTTACTCCTCCATAAAATAATAGATTTATTCTTCCTTTCTAAATTCTTTCTGGCAAATTTTCTAAAATTACATACTTGGGAATCATTACCTTATATTCACAAATAATTTGTTTCAGATGGCCTAAAATTTATGCAATGACTACAAATGTTTAATACAAAAAAATTGAGATTGAAAAAAATGTATCTTTGAGTTTATCAAACATAATTTTTGCTTTGTATTATAAAAAAAAAGATGATTTTAAAAATTACCACTACAGAGATGAGCACAGAAGTAGCCTATGATGTAAATGTCATATAGAGTTTTAAAAATGCATGATAGAATCTGATCATCATCATTGGCATGGTTATGACTAGCTGTCATACCCATATATTTTATGGTATTATATATAACCATGTGGTGTTATTATAACATGTAACATGACATTTGACAGACATTAAATGGCTCTCTGAAGAGAAAAGGGCAAAGAGACAAGATATATCAAAATTTTCATGAAAAATAACATAAAACAAATGAAAGGGCAAATGATTTAAAAGGGAACAGCTATTGTGGTCTCTCTTTTCTTTTATAGAAACACTCAGAAAATAAAGCCTCCAAATTTGGGCTCATCAATATTATTTTTAAGCACTTAAGGGAGTGGGGAAAATTTCAGCCCTCATATGCAGACCCTCGCTATTTTATGAAAAATAATGACCCCCTGTCTATCTGGCACCAAAAGTGAATAAGTTTTCCACACAAGTGAAAGTATTTCTTGTACTTGATATTTATTTATTTTTATCTCTTCATGTTTTCAGCTATAGCTATTTAATACTATCAATATTCCTTTGTCTAGTAGTCAAATTAATATTCCAATTTCAAATCCTAATAGGCTAGAAAACCAAATGAACTGTCATTGAAATTACATGAGGCAATGAGGTATTATCTGTGTCTTTAATATATGAAATACAGTGCCATGACATCGTGGCATCTGTATTTGCTTCTTAAAAGTTTTTTGGTTTGTTGTTGGTTCTTTTGGCTGACTCTCTTGCTCATAGCTGCATCAACCGTTAGGTTTAGTAGCTAAAGGAGTGAGCTCTAGAAAAAAGAGATGGTGTTACGGTATTCTAACCTTCTAATGACTTTACAGGACAAAAAGAACTACTACAGTTAAATTCAATGCATTGTATTCTGACCACTTGATCTGGTCATTTTTAATCCCAAATTAGAGTCAACCAAACAATGATTTTTTTATGCTACGTTTATAGAAAATCACTGGTTAACAACAGATTCCTATCTTAGTATTAGAAAAGAAGTCCAGCTCTGATTGAGGTCACCTCTTACCTGCTCCTATGCAGTAACTTTCAAGACATTGAAGAATTGGAACGTGGGCCAAGAAAATGTAAAAGACACCACCAATGACAAAGCATGGTGTGTGCAAACATTTTGCACTTGCATATGACATTAGAAAAGTAATAGCCATATAATTTAAATATTTTGAACTATCTCTGCAAATGAATATCAAAGTGCCAGGGACTCAAAACCAAAACTCATATCAGACAGCCCTTATGCCCTAGGCATTATGTGTTCAGTAAAGTAAAGCATAAATTATTATTTCTTTAAGCACAAATAATTTATTATGTGAGATAACCAAGAGGAATTCACAAGGTTCCTTGCAATGAAGCACTTACCCAGTAAATAAAGACATCTGCCAGATTTACACAAGAAACAAAATGAATAAATGTTTAGTAATTCAAAAACAGCTAAATGCCTTACATAATACTACTCTGTGACCAGACTAACGATGTGTCATCTTTCTGACTCAGTTTATTCTTCCCTGTCCAGCCAGGGCTATTTAGAAAGGGACAATGCTGGTATTGGCTACTTTGCATGTCTGTATGAAGAGTGATCATGACTGATACTATTTGAAAATGTTGTGAATTTAATATATGGAATGAAATAATATATGCAAAAGAGCTTTGAAAATGTATTGACCATTATAGTAGTGATTAAAATCAGTATAAAACAAATTATCTTAAACAAAATTTACTTTAATGCAGACATATGCCAGATGTAAATATTTCACTGTTTTGTAAAGCTCATATGCAAACATTTTTAATTTCAAATGTTATAAAAGTTATTTAAGCAGAAAATACCCCAAAAAAAGTATTGATAAAAATTTGAAAATGAATCCTGGTAATTATAGCAATAAGAATACAAAGGCAATAAAATGTGTGTGAATGTAAACTTTTTAATTGTGTCTCCAAAATCTTCATGTGCCTCAAAAATGAATTCAGGAATTTTAACGACTAAAAGAAGTTGCTTTTTTTCTCCCAACATGGCTGATTAGCAACATCAGATGCCACTTCTTCTCAGAAGGATTAAAGTTACAAATGAATGGAATTATCTGAATAGAAAACTCTGATGGAAGAAAGTGAGGCCCTGTTGGAGTGCCTGCAGGAAGAAGCTGGGGAGCAGAAAAGGAAAGCAGCAAGAATTTGGCAGAGATGGACCCCCAAGGAACTTGAAGCCCTATGGAAAGGGTAGGAGGATGGGGGAACTTCTCTGATGTCCTCACCCCTGCAACAATCTGCTGCCCCCTGAAGTGCTGGGAAGCCCCACTACTTTTGCAACCCTGGGCAAAACTGTTGGTGGTGATTTGAGAACTTCACAGGGACATAGAACCAGGTGTCCATCATGCACAAGGGCGCCTGTACTTCCCTCAGGCCTGAATTGAGATGTTGGGAACCATCCTGGTTGTGCACCCAGGATGGTTACTGCCCTGCTATTATTAAAAAGTCAACATTGACAGATTTGGGGAAAATGTGGAGAAAATGGAATGCTTGCTTATATACTGTCAGCAGGAATGCAAATTAGTAAAATTTCTATGGAAAACAGTATGAGGATTATTCAAATAACTAAAAATAGAACTACTATTCAACCCCACAATCCCATTACTGTGTATCTACCCAAAGGAAAAGAAACCATTTTATCAAAAAGACACTTTACTCATATGTTTATCACAGCACCATTTACAATAGCAAAGACATGGAATCAAGCTGAGTGTCCATCAACAACTGATTGGATAAAGAAAATGTGTTTCCATGGACACAGGGAGGGGAACATCACACACCAGGGCCTTTTGGGGAGTCTGGGGCTGGGGAGGGATAGCATTAGGAGAAATACCTAATGTAGATGAAGGAGTGATGGATGCAGCCAACTACCATGGCACTTACATATCTATGTAACAAACCTGCATGTTCTACACATGTACCCCAGAACTTAAAGTACAATTCAAAAAAAAAAAGAAAATGTGTTTAATATATACCATGGCATACTATACAGCCATAAAAATGAGTAAAATCATGTCTTTCACAGAAACATGGATGAAGCTGGAGGCCTTTATTCAAAGTGAAATAACTCAAAATCAGAAAATCAAATACCACGTTTTCACTTATGAGTGGGGGCTAAACAGTGGGTACACATGGACATAGGAAGTAGAATAATAAACACTTGGGGACTTCATGAGAGGGGCAGGTGGGAGGGAGTGAGGGCTGAAAATGACCTATGTTCTAAGTGCCTAAGTGCTATGTTCACTATTTGGTTAATGAATTCACTAAAAGCCCAAACCTCAGCATCATGCAATATGCCCATGTAATAAACCTGCACATGTGCACTCTGAATCTAAAACAAAATAAAAAAGAAACTGCTTCCAATAAAAAAATAAATACCTCCATGAAAATAAGATAATAGAATTTCTGTTTCTACCAGGAACATATGAATTCTTCCAGTGCATATTTATTCTGCAAAATCTGCTACATGTCCCTTTCCACTGACTCCTGTTCATTTTTCAGGTCTCAAAATAGTTATCTCTCCCAAAGGAAACCTTCCCTAGGGTGCCCCTCCAAGAACAGGCTGCATCTCTCCCATGGAATTTCTTGCATCTTAAGGCAACTGTATCTTTTTTCCCCTCAAAAGACTGCAGAAGTTCTGCAAGCCTGAGTCTCTGTCTTGTTAGTGATGCTAAATAAATACTTGCTGAATTAAACAATAGGCTCTGTGCAAGGCAATAGGAGTACAAGTATAGCATGGTTCCTGACTTTAAGGAGCTCCCAATCCAGTGAAGGGAGCTGATGCTCAAATGGACAATAGCAACACTCACGGAAAGTGAAATAAAAGAGGATGTCCTGGTGCTGGGAGAGCAGATGTCAAGGAAGCCTGTCTGGACAGAGTAATGGAGTAGAGAGAACAGAGCACAATTGGCAAGTCACAGAATCCATCTGGACTATATTCTCCTCAGAAGAGAACTCTAGAAAATTTTAAATTAAAATCATAAATGTCAGCATAAATATTTAGAATTAGTCACATGAAAACTGAGTGTCCAAAAAAAGATTCAAGATAGCGCACTCAAGACATCATACACCCACTCTGTCCAGAAAGAAGAGCAAACATTATGAGTACCCAATCATACCTTGAAGAGAATATCAAGGAGAGAACCTAGAGTCTAAGAAAGAACTCACAGAAAACACCTGAAGCATAGAAGTCAAAGAATGCAAGTAGGCAGGCTTAGCCAACATCAGCTGGGACCCCCAAGGACCTCAGAATTGCAACAAAAATGTAAGTGAGAGCTTTGGAGGTCCACATCCTGGCCACAGACTGCTTCAATCTAAATGTAGAAGAGCTTCTCTACCCACACAAAACTTGACACTAAGGTGGCTGGTGATTTGGAGACCCTACAAGGGCATTCCACCAGACAGGAAACTCTTACAGGGTCACACCCACACAGACCCGAATAGCTGCAACACAGCATCATTTGGGGAGCATAGCTGTCATGGGACTGAATTCTGCTTTGAGAGCAACAGCTCCCATTTCTCCACAGTCCAGGACTTCCCACTGATATTCACCACTGTCCACCTGGAGGGCTGCAGTGGCAGAGCTCTGGCTGAACCCAAAGATCCTGCAAGGTCCTCAATACTCTAAACCACAGGAAATGCTATTCCTCAGGGAAAGGATGGTGCAGTGCATTGAAAGGCAGCCCCTGGGATGAAGTAAACCAAACAACATTCTTTCCAGAGGCCAAGAGCTCCCTGTAAGGGAATGAGAGATGACTCTGTCACCAGCAGTGGCACAAATTCTGAGCTTGGCTTTGCAAGCAAAGGTTGATATGCCTTTCCACTAGTGGAGTGGCCCTTGTGCTTGAGCTATCACATAGAGCTCTCCCCACTCTGCATACCCACTCCTGCTGCTGCAAGATGCCAGGGCAGGAAACCCAAAAGGCTATGTGTCTGAGGCAGTAAGTGGTGACTGTGACCCATTGATGACATGACCTCTGTGCTTGGTCTTGCATGAAAAGTCAGAGCCCTTCCTCCCTCTGAGTGATACTGTGGCACTGATGCCACAGAAAATAGGAGAGTCTGAGAGCAGTGTATCTGGAGCTGTTGGGGGTGACCATGAGCGGCAGCCACCGCCAACACCAACCTATATCACTCGAGACCCAGAGAGTCATCCTGCTACTGCTACTGCCGTTACCCATACCACACCAGCTGCCCAGGAACCTGAGAATATTCTTACCCATCTACCCCACCGTTTCCATTACCACCATTCAGGCAAGCCACCTGGATACTTAAGAATTAGCTGCCAAAACAGGTGCCAGTATAGACCACCCTGGGACACAAAGATAGGCATGCTCAGCTCACTGCTGCCAACACAAGGGCCTAAAGTCTGGCCCACCTGACTTGCAAGTACCCAGCACAACTTTACTACAGCCTGCACTAATAAGTGCTTCCTAACCCTCTGAGGGAATCACAGAAAGTGCTAACACTGTTTACAACCAAAGAATCCATACAGAGACACTACTTCATGCACCCAGCCAACACTACAGATATGTATGTCTTCAGGAAAAAGTCCTCCCCTACAAGAAAAT
The DNA here is from genome assembly GCF_001604975.1 of Cebus imitator. Lineage (NCBI taxonomy): Eukaryota > Metazoa > Chordata > Mammalia > Primates > Cebidae > Cebus > Cebus imitator. The sequence continues at coordinate 8,633,832 of NW_016107331.1, forward strand.
TCAAAAATAGAAAAAACTGAAGCACAGATGCACAGAAATCAGCAAAAGGATATAGAAAACATTAAAAGCAGGGAAATGTGACTCCTCTGAAAGAACACATAATTCTCAGCAGTAGATCTTGATCAAAAAGACATCACCAAAATTCCAGATGAAGAATTCAAAATACTGATTTTAAAGAAGCTCAGTGAGATACAAAAGAGTTCTGAGATGAATATAAAGAAATCAGAAAAACAATTCAGGATATAAGTAAGATCTATACTAAAGACATAGATGACTTTTTAAAGAACCAGATAGAAATTTTAGAACTGAACGAATAATTGAAGAAAATACAAAATATATTTGAAAGCTTCAACAATGGAATAGGTCAGGCAGAAGAAAGAATATCAGAACCTGAAGATAGGTCTTTTGAAATAACCTTGTCAGATAAAAATAAAGAAAATAATAAAAAAGAATGAGCAAAGCCTTCAGGACATTTGAGACAACGTAAAACTACCAAATACACAAATTATTGGTATCCTCAAGGCAAAAAGAAAACAACAGGATTAGAAAATCAATTTAACAAAATAATAAATGAAAAATTCCCAAGTCTAGCAAGAGATTTAGACACTCAGATGCAGGAGGCTCAATGATCAATGGGCAGATACAATGAAAAATGGTCTCCGTGGCACATTGTTATCAGACTGTCTAAAGTCAATGATAAAGAGCAAATTCTAAAAACTACAAGAGAAAAGTGCCTAGTCACGTATAAAGGAAACCCCGTTAGATTCACAGTGGATTTATCAGCAGAAATCTTACAGACCAGAAGAGAATGGGATAATATTTTTAAAGTTCTGAAAGAAAAAAAACTGGCAGCCAAGAAGCCAAGAATACTATAACCAACACAATTATATTTTATAGATAAAGAAAAAGTAAAGTCTTTCCCAGACAAGCAAATGCTGAGGAAATCTATTATAAGAAATGCTTAAAGGACAAACAACAAGAGAAAAAGGAATAAACAATATATAAAACAATTTACAATATGAAAGAAATACAGTCTCATGTATCAATAATAACCTTGAATATAAATGAATTAAATTCTCCCCTTAAAAGAACCAGAATGGCTGAATTTTTTTTCAGCATGATCCAACTTTGTACTGTTTATAAGAAACTCACCTTAGCAGTAAAGATACATATAAACTGAAAGTAAAGGAATGGAAAAAGTTATTATATGCAAAAGGAAATCAAAAGTGACCAAGAGTAGCTATACTTAGATAAAAAAGGCTTTATCTCAAGAACAATTTTAAAAAGACAAATAAGGTCATTATACAATAATCAAGGAATCAGTCTAGCAAGAATATGTAACAATTCTAAACATACATGCATCCAACACTGGAACACTCAAATTAATAAAGCAAAGGTTCTAGATCTAAAGAAAGAGATAAACTTCAATACAATAATAGTGGGGAATTTCAACATTCCACTCTCAGCATTAAACAGATCAGTTAGACAGGAAATCAACAAAGAAACATTGAATTTAAACTGGACCTCAGACCAAATGGCCTTAACAGACATTTACAGAACACTCTATCCAATAACTACAGAATATGCATTTTTTCCATCAATACCTGAAACATTCTTCAGGATATCCTATATTTTAGGCCACATGAAATGTCTCAAAAAAATTTTTTTAATTTGAAATCATATTAAGTGTCTTTTCAGACAACAATGGAATAAAACTAGAAATCAGTACCAAAAGAAATTTTGGAAATTATACAAATACATGAAAATTAAACAACATGTTCCTGAATGATCATTGAATCAATGAAAAAAATTAAGATGGAAAAAGTTTCTTAAAACAAATGAAAATGGAAACACAAACATCCCATGTTGTGTTTCCATTTTCATTGGGATACAGCAAGAGTAGTGCGAAGAGGGAAGGTTATAGCAATAAAGGCCTACATCAAAAAAGTTTAAAAATTACAAATTAGCAATCCAATAATGCACCTCAAAGAATCAGGAAAGCAAAAATAAACCAAACCCAACATTAGCAGGAGAAAACAAAGAACAAGGATCACAGCAGAACTAAATGAAGTTGAGACCAAAAAATAATACAAAGAATCAATGATATGAAAAATTGTTCTTTTGAAAATATAAAAACAATTGGTAACTACTAACTAGACTAACCAGGAAGATAGAAGACCCAACTAGACAAAATCAGAAAGAAAAAAGGAGATATTGCTACTGATATCACAGAAATACGAAAGATCATCAGAGGCTACCATGAACAACTATATGCTGGCGAAATGGAAAGCCTTAAGGAAACAGATAAGTTTCTAAAAACATACTTCCTCTTAGGATCAAAACAGGAAGAAATAGAAAATCTGAACAGACCAATAATGAGAAGTGAGATTGAATCAGTAATATAAAGTCTCCCAAAAAAGAAAAGCCTAAGACCAGATGAATTAACAGCTAAATTCTGCCAAATGTACAAAGAAGAACTATTACCAATCCTTTGGAAACTATTCCAAAAAATTGAAGAGGAGGGAGTTTCCCCTAGCTCATTCTATAAGGCCAGCATCACCTTGATACCAAAACCAAGCAAGGATACAACAGCAACAAAAAAAATAACTACAGGCCAATGCCTCTGATGAACATAGACACAAAAATCCTCCTACCAAACTGAATCTAACAACACATCAAAAACATGGTACAATACAATCAAGTGATTAAGTGGCACTTATCCAAGGAATGTAAGAATGGTTCAATACATGCAAATCATAAATATAATACATTAGATCAACAGAATGAAGGACAAAAACCATATGATCATCTTAATAAATGCAGAAAACGCATTTGGTAAAATTCCACATCCCTTCATGATACAAAGTCTCCACCAACTAGGCATAGAAAGAACATGTCTCAGCATAATAAAGGCCATATATGACCAGCCCACAGTAAGCATCATACTGAATAGGGAAAAGTTGAAAGCCTTTCCTCTAAAAACTAGAAAAAAACAAGGGTGGCCACTTTCACTATTCCTATTAACATAGAACCAGAAGTCCTAGCCAGAGAAATCAGGCAAGACAAAGAAATAAAAGGCATTCACATTGGAAAAGAGAAAGTCAAATTGTCCTCTTTGCTGATGAAATGATCTTATACCTAGAGAAACCTAAAGACTTCACCAAAATTCTTTTAGATTTGATAAATGAATTCCATAGTTTCAGGATACAAAATCAGTGTGCAATAATCAGCAGCATTTTTATACACCAATAATCTAGCTGAGAATAAAAACAAGAAGGAAATCTTATATATAACAGCTACCAAGAAATAAAATACCTTGGAATACATTTAAGAAATAAGGAGAAACATCTCCACAAATAAGGAGAAACATCTCTACAAATAAACTATAAAACACTGATGAAAGAAATAAAGATGACACAAAGAAATTGAAACACATTCCATGCTAATGGACTGGATGAATTAATTTTCTTAAAATGACTATATTGCCCAAAGCTATCTACAGACTCAATGCAATTCCTATTGAATACCAACGATATTTTTCACAGAATTAGAAAAACAATCCTAAAATTCATGTGGAACCAAAAAATAAAAGCCTGAATAGACAAAGCAATCCTGATCAAAAAGAACAAAGCTAGAGGCATAGCATTACCTGACTTCAAAATATATTACAAGGCTATAGTAACCAAAACAGCATGATACCAGTGTAAAAATAGACACATAGATCAATGAAATAGAATGGAGAATCCAGAAATAGAGTAACAAATTTATTGTCAATTGACCTTCAATAAAGCCAACAAGAACTTATGTTGGTAAAGAAACAGACCCTTCAACAAATGCTGCTAGGAAAATTGGACGGCCGAATACAGGGTAATGAAACTGAACCCTATTTCTCACTGTATACAAACATCGACTCAAAATGGATTAAAGTCTTAAATGTAAGACCTGAAACAAAAACACTGGAAAAAAATCTAGTGAATCAGCCAGTGTGGTGGCTCATGCTTGTAATTTTAGCATTTTGAGAGGTCGATGCAGGCAGATCACAAGGTCTGGAGTTCAAGACCAGCCTGGCCAATATGGTAAAATCCCATCTTTACTAAAAATACAAAAATTAGCCAGGCATGGTGGTGTGAGCCTGTAAGAAACTGGGGAATCCATATTATTATTGAAGTAACAGTATGTGTCAATGGTATACATCATATCCTAATGTCTTTAATAACAAAAGGCAACATTCCAGTATTTTTAAAAGTCTCTAATTGTTCAGCACCTAGCCAAAGCTTTGGTAGTTAAATGTTTTGAAGTGATCTCTTACCTTCATTCTGTACCCTATCACAATCTATGCTATTCTCTAGTGTAATCTATAGAACAAACACTGAAAAGCTACAAGTCACACTTAATGTAAAATGTGTTTCCAGAACAGCAACATAGCGGGGGCTCGTTAGGTCCCCCCTAATGGATTGACAAAATCCACCATTCAGAAAAGTTCTTATCTGTTTTACACTTAGAAGTAAGGAATAATACATGGAAACAGTAGAACATTTTCATTTCTGTTAAAAGAATAAAAATATTTTTTAGGTTTTTATCTTGGTCAAATGATCTCAGTTTTCCTATATGAGAAAATACAAAAACCAATATACTAATACATATATTAGTTAAAAATCAATATACTAATACATATATTAGTATATGTATTAGTATCTGTATACTAATACATTCTATTGAATGGAGAAGTATCTCTTATGCATAAACACATGGTGTCAACACACACCGACATGGAAGCTCAACAAAACCTAGATGAAAGGGAAATGACCGTTGAAAACTTGGGCATATAAGCATTATTTCCTTTACAGAAAGCATGCTTCATTTCTTTGGGAGTCCTCCAAAAACTGAAGCCATCTCTTTAATTGGCTTAGTTGTGTTACAAACAAGGTTACTTTTCATAGTGACAAGTTCATGCTTTCTCCCTTGGTACAGTACTTCTGAAAATAAAAGAACTTTCTTTAGTGAGCATCTTCTCTATCAGTTAAAAACAGGGTAGCTTCTAGTTAATGACCTTAACCTGTCTTCCTCATTTGCTGGTCTTTTATAGGGATTAGTGGTTCTTGTAGTTGAGTATATATAGTAGCTTATCACCTTTGACAATGGAAAAAAAGAGAATCCTCTTTTGAAAGAATAAACACAACTATTGTCTTTATGGTGCACGGTTAGCATACGAGTACACCCTGATGTGTGCAAGGAGTCTCTTAACCCTCTCTTCATGCAAGGTTCTGGAATAAAAAATGACTTTATGCTGGCTTTAAACTAAATTTAAACTACGGGTTCTAACCTGATAATGTCAACCAGGCCAGCCAAGGAAATGCCCTGTTACATGCAGACTAACCTTAAAGGTATTTCAGCAATGTAGGTGAAAGAAGGAGAAAGCAATCCCATTTCTACACTGTAAATTTCCTTTCTTTTGTCAAGGAAATGGATGGAGCTCTGCTCAAATCCCCTTCAGATGTCAGCCATTCTTTGTTGAATCATGCTATTCTTGTAAACTCATAATATGACCCTAGAGCTACTCTACACATAACTTAGAAATCCTTCATACTGTAGTAACACCTTCAAGTGCATGCTTGAATGAATGTCAAAAAGGAAGCAAAATCGGACTAGGGTGGGAATTAAATTTTTTTATCCTTTTACAAATCTAAATTGAACCTAAATCATATAGACCATTTGACGTGTATTTTTAAATCCAAATGAAAATTCTAAAACATTCTCCACATTAAATACTAGCTAATTTTTTAAAGGAAGTAGAAAAAAATTTCTACCTCCTTTAAAGAGAGAAAAGATTTCATCTTTCCAAAATCTTTAATGGAAGAATGACTGGATTGATGTGCAGCCAAGGTAACAGGAGACATAGCAAAGGTATTACAGCATTATCGGTTTGAAAATCTACCACTGAGCATTGCAAACCTGAAGGGCTGTAAGAGCCTCACAAAGGCACTCACAGAAATCCAGGAAGGTTGTTTGGGATTCAAGTCAGATTCTTTTTTTTCCTCTATTTTCTTTCCTTTTAAACCTAATAGAAATGATAGCCATTATGTGTTCATGACCATTTCCCTGAAATTCTGGGGAAATCTGTGGCCAGAAACGAACTTTCAGTAACATTGCTTCCTGGTAGAACTTAAAAGAATGTTTCTATGTCTCCTGAACATTCTAAGGCAATGTGTGAAACCATGGACTTTATTCTGGAAAAAAGAGAATCAGAAGTAAGCCAGCACCAGGAAAATGATTTTCTAAAGAACTGGGTAATTCCACGAATACATCAAAGTATAACAGCATTACTTTACAAAGAGCAACCTCTTTAAAAGAATATGCTGCCTTAAGGGAAATCATACCAAAACAAAGGATCATATATTTTCACTCTGCTTCTCTGTGCCAGGCCTTTGTGCATCTAATCTCATTTAATTCTTACAATATGTCTAAGAGGTAAATAGTATTGTTCCCACATTATAGAAAAGGAAACTGAGGCTCAATGAGGTTAAATAACTTGTCCAAAGTCATACAGCCTGTAAATGACAGGTGCAAAAGTTTAGATTTTAATCTCCTGCTCTTGATCTTGTAAACTTCCAGAATAAAGGTTTCGCCCAAATCTAGCCTAATATCTATAACAGAAGACCAGGCACTACCATTTCACAGGGCATCAGATAAGAGAATTAGAAGAATATGTCTATTCTTAGGGTCAGAATAGGAAGAAGTGCCCAAAGTGGAATAAATTACACCAAAAGTAATGATGTGGAAAGAATCAAAGAAAATCAATTGAAAGAAATAAAAAATATAAATATGTGATAGCTAAAAATATCAATAAATAATAAAATAATAACAAAATAAAATGTTTTAAAAAGCAATGAATATGACATTGTATCTTAAATTCCTCTCCTTTAATTCTTCTCTTCTATCATATTACCTAAAAGTAAGAGGACTACATATTTTATAAAGCTGGATTAATTATGAATGCAAAAGGAGGCCCTATTAAAAATGATTCTAGTTCAACATAGGTAAACCAGGACTCTTAACCACTCTGCCAATGAAGAAAGAAGAGAGGTTTTATTCTATGGCAAACAGTTGCGTTTTTAATAGGGCTGATAATAAGCAAAACATAAACTTCTTCTATCTTTAGTAACTACCAAACTTCCGTACAATTTCTAATTTTCCCCTTAAAGCTGGCTTCCTCTAGCTACCAAAATGTATCCTTGAAAGGAAAAGATATTATGAGGTATTAATAACTGGACATATTACCCTTTCAGGAGTATATCTATTTTAACACAAAACTATGTCTCAAGCTAAAGGAGTGAATTTCTTAACTGTAAAATATCAGGTGTAAGCCACACAGGTATTTGTGGAAGCCAAAAAGCTCCACAGCATCTGTGAAAATATGCTACCCACATGTAAGAAAAGCCCTGCTTATCAATTCACCTCCAGCTAGAAATACAATTGAAACTAACTTGAGGGATAATGTCTTTATGAAAGACCAAAGTTGTTTGGAAACAGATATTGGCCAATTCAGTTGAAATTGTGAAATATAAGCAAGTGGAAACTCTGCATGTCTCAAACCTCAACATTTTTTTCTATTGACAATATCAAAAGTTTTCTTCAGGAGAAGAGTCATGTGCATAACTGTCTTTCTTGTAAAAGAAAGCCTAAATGTCCCACCAAAATGAATCACCCAATCTAGAAGAGGGTTCTTTCAAATGAGGAATTCCAAGATCACGTTAATTACAGACACAAGTGAGCAAGTATTTACCTAGGAGAGGTACAGAGCAGACTTTGAGACATGTTTACTTAAATTCAGAAATTAGTGAATAAGTGACTATATAAGGGAACATAACTAAATCTACTACTAGAAACTAAGTCAGATCTCAGACTGATCTACCCAGATAGTCTGACATGAAGCTATGTACTCTTTCTATGTGCAAGACTCAATCTCAAGCTCTGAAAAGTAGAAGTGGTACCCAAAGAATAATAACTATTAAAACAAAACATAAGAAAACTGCAATCGATAAAATTATTCACTTAAACTAGAAAGATGAGAGAAATATATTTATAAAAAGAGAAGCAATCGAGAGAATTTGGGATTTACAGATGGATGCATTCATGAAATAGAAATCAAGAATCATTTCTGAGCAGAAAGGTGAAATGATAAAATGCTTTAAAATTGGCTAAGAATGTAGAGAAGTTGGAGTAGAAATGAGAAGACAAAAAGAATGTCTGTTGTTTTCATTTATGTTTAGTAACTATAAAAATGAATGCATCTATCATAAATGTCTAAGTAAAATCATATGACAGAGAGTTACAAACAATGACATTTGAAAAGAGGAAGAGGGAGGATTTTCAAAGCTAAGGAATAAAATTGTACAAAGTTATAACAAATAAAAAGAGAAGAAGGAATACCTTCAAAATATCTGAAGATTGATAAAGTAATACAGAATAAGCAAAGGAAATGTGACTTGAAGCAACAGATAAGCAACAGAATCTATTGCAGAAAAAAATCCAAGCATGACATTTTAAAATTAAGTATAATTAGATGGAAGGAAGGCAAACATCAGAAGTGATAAAGGCAAATACACAAGACCATGCACAAGAAATAATGATAATAAAAGAACAAAGAGCAGAAAAGAGGGGAAAACGGAAGAAAAGAAACATGAAGAAAACAAAGTAAATTTTTTATTCAGAAAACTCTACCCTAAAACTACCCATTTCTATACACACACTCTATAAAGAACCAGACACACAACTCTTTTCCCAGACACTGAGAATGTCTTTGCCCCCAGACATAACCCCTAACCCTCCCTTACAAAAATTCTCCTCCGTGTGCGACCATCTCCTGGGAAAAGCAACTGTTCAGGCAGCAGTGCCTGGGTTGGTCCTTCATTAGAATAGTTCCCACAGGCATGTGTCCTCGCTAGTCATACACAGGAATCCCATATGGCACAATCTGGATCTCATGGAGGTAAAATCTGCATTAAGTAGGACGAGGCCAGGGCCAGTACAAAAGCAGAGACATGCATGTAGCGACATTGGCTTCATGCCCTCTGACCCAGCTCTGTGCCTGTTCCCACACTTCGTACAAACCCAAGCAAGTGTGTCCGAGGGCCTGTAGGTAGCAGCAGTCTGTCAAAAGATGAGGATGGGGCTGAAAGGAAGCCCAGAATTAGTCCCCCGACAGTGTGCGGATCGATTTTAAGGCAGTGGCCTGTCATCCAAAAAGAAAACCTACGTGTGGCTGCAATTAACCCCGTTAGCATGTGTCTAGCATTGTCCTACTGCTAAGCAAATGACCCTGTAGGGAGATGACCAGAGCACAATATTCCTCTGATACCTGCAGATAACAGATTAGCTCAGTTGTCTGCTATCAGGCTGGACTAATGGACTTCAAGCTTTCCTTTGTGCATGTATGCCAGTGTGTGTGTGGTTTGGAGTAGGTCTTTGTTGCTTGTTATTGCTGTTGCTTTCTTTGGGCGTCATCTTTATTTTTTTTTTTGGTCATCATTTTAAGTCTACCCACCTTGAAATAAAGCTATGCTTATATCTGCAATTCCTGGAAAATAAACAGATTGCCAAGGGTTATAAGTCAGTATATATTATGGTACTGTAAATTATTTTAAAATATTCCTAAGCAAACATATTAACAAACAAGTATTTCTTAATAGAAGCCATATGAACACACACACACACACACATACACACACACACACACACACACACACACACACACACACAGTGGACACCACTTCCCAGCTGCTCAGTGTAAGAAAGCAAGGCCAAAGTTATCCTCCCAACTTGGAAGTCAGCTCTCTAGCTTGTTACAGTGTTTGTGTGTTACTCCGTACGCCTTGAATGAAAGACACGAGAAACATTTAAAAAGTGTGAATTGATCAGTTCTTGGTACCAGCCAATTACTCCATAGTTGGCACTTTTATAATTACAATTCAAAAATGCATGAAAAATTATGACTAAAACCCATGTTTTAATTCAGGGGTGGGCATTTTATTTTTGAAACAAAAATGCCTCCTTAATTTTCCTAACTTTTCTGCCTACATTTTAAATACTTCAATACAATACAGCTTCAAAATTCTTTATTAAACATTTTTTCTCTTATGGTTTAAAACAGAACGGAATTTTGATGGGAAGGAAATTTTAAGCCTCCTCCAGCAAGCTTTTTGGTATCTACTGCGTGTTTGAAAAGCAATAAGGACTCCATGGAAGGGCATTTAATTATTCAGGAACAAGGAGAAACAGCCATCTCTCCTTGCTGGGCATCCTGGGCTCCTAGGATATGACACGGATCCTCTAACTCATACGCGCTCTCAGTGTTCTGGATTCTCATCGAACAGATTATCTTTCTGAAGATGATTTGGCCTCAATTTGCCATTTGTCTTCAAACATGACACAAAATCCAGACAAACTGCCACACCTGAATTTTAAGACGGACCACTCACAAAATAGCAAAAGAAAGCTGCTTCATGGGGTACTCAAAGACAGCAGAATTCATTTGCTATGCAGCTGTAAGCACAAGCACAGTTATCATAAGTGCCCATTAATGCATCCCCCACGTGCTGGACACTTGGCAGGGCTGCTAATCACAGGGTCCTGCAGCCCACCCCGCCCACCCCACTCCCCTCTTCAGTGGGAGTGCTACACTGGCATTCTTGTTTTGCCGGAATATGTTTGACCCACTCCAACATGAGGTGAAGAGTAAAAGAGAAAAAAAAAAAAAAAAAAGAAAAAAGAGAGAGAGAGAGAGAAAGGATAGGGGAGTGTGGATGAAAGAAAATGAGGATCATTGTTTTTTAACATACTTAATAATAACATCTAATTTGAAATCACATAAGGGAAATTTTTGGGTTTTTTTTATTGTTTTCTTCACTGAACCACAATTATATTTTTAAGGAAGAATAATTTGTATTCTTAAATATTCTATTGCTTTAAGAAATAAGTATGTTATCCACTAACGCTTTCTAATGCATTTTAAACATATATTAGTGACTCTTAATCTGAGTGAAAGTATATGATATATAGATTCCTATCGTCTTTCTGAAGAGTTCTACGAGATGTTTTCTAAAAATGATTTCTAACCTAATATTATCTTCATTTATCAAGTAACTAAAATTTAAAACACCGCAAGACAGCATCTGTAAATAGAAAAAATTCTGCACCCGGGACTACACTATACGTTTTCACTCTGTTGAATATTCCAATAAAAAGTTTGGGAAAATTTCAGATGCTATAAGCCCTTTTACACAAAATTGAAAGATACAGTGTGGTTATGCTCATAGACAGCATAAATTATTAGAGAGATATTGGGATTGTTCCCCATCAAAATACATCTCTTTCACTGCAGATGTCCAGAATTCTCATTAATATTATGTTTTGTTTGGTTAAATGATACTGGCTCCAACTGTCTGCTTTTAAGATAAAGACACCCAACTGAGAAGACTCTAAGTGACTCGCTAACACCTACATCTTTATGAGTGGCCTGAGGGCACTTCTTGTCCCTCAGATTGGAGGGATCTATAGAAGAAGGGAGTAAGACCCAACCCTGAAGTACTGAGATTTATTGAGAACAATGGAAGTCTGCCTCACCCTTACACTTAAGAGGTGTTCCCTAGTTCTTTACTTAAATTACAGGATGGCCAGGGCCACCCTCTGTCCCTACAGAGAACAGGAATGCTTAAACATAGAACTCCGAAGGGCTATTTGTTTGTAGTATTTGTCACCTTACATGTTTTACAGTATAGAACTTATACAAAGTTCCAATTTAATTTTTAAAGCCATTCTATCTTTTTTAAACAGATGTCCATCTGTTTGCAGTGGTTTTCAGATGAAAATGAGGGCTCCAGTGGTCTCCTCATTAATGGTGACTTTCCTGATTTCTGACTCTCACTGTAATGCACTCAAATTATGAGAATTTCATGAGAATTTAGCTTCATAAGCTGCCCTAGATTGCTCAGTTTTGCTCTTGAAATTTTCTTCATTCTATCAATGTTCTTTTAACATGTTAACACAGAACATTTTAAAATAGGAAAAATGAAAGTTAACTTCTTTTAAAGCAAACTGTAAAGTCATGCCCTCCCTAAAACCCCATACCTGACACAATTAACAGATTGGTTTTAAGGCACTGAAGGGTGCATTCTTTCTGTGACACTGCCCTGAAGGCTTTTGCAAATTCAGAAGACAGCCATCTCTCCCAGCCTCCCATCCCATCACCTCAGCAACAGAAACCCTCTGATGCACAGGTCACTCCACTTGAGGCTTTGACAAGAACACATTCCCCATGGGTGGTCTGGCTTTTACAAGTGTTTGGGCACAAATACATTAACGTGACCTTTTTTAAAAGCAGCTGATCTTTCTATGCATTCATGGAAAAATCATCACACCAGTTCTCTGCTTTCTAAAATATTGCCCTTAAAATCTAGCAATGCCACATACTGCACAATTTCAGATTGTTGTTGATTCCTGAATTTCCATCATGCTTCTACCAACCAGTCAAAAGCTTATGCATTGTATTCATGTTTTCAGCTCTGCTGTTCTTGGAGCATCTCCATGCTTTGCTGCACTGCAATGATATTTAGTGTCCTGTCAGTTCCCCGGTGGCAAGGAGTGCAATCAAATGGTTTTGCTACTTAATCGGCACAGACTGCAATCACTTAGAAACTAAACACAGGAAGGGCTATTCCCGACCACAGTGTCAAAGATGCATCCAAATATGTTAAGTGGCTTAGACTATTCACAAGCAGTGTGCTCCTAAACTTTTGTACTAATTTTTTTAAAATAACAGTTCAATAACCAGCTTTATACTGATAAATGCAAAAGAAGTTAATTCAATCTAGTTGAGATATTGGGCATATTTTTCACATAACAGGTTGTTCAGAGTCTCAGAAAGCATTAAAATATTTTCTTCATGATTGGAAGGAAACATTATTTGCAACAGCTATAACCTGAAGGTGAAAATGCCTAATTCACTCACAGATTATTAAAAAGCAGCAGGACGTACTCAAAATGAAAGGCCCTTAGTTCTTCAGATTGAGGTGACTAGTTAAGAAGAGAAACAGCAGGACTTTCCAAGGGTTTTTTTGTTTTTTGTTTTTTGTTTTTTGTTTTTAAGGTCTGAGTTTTGAGAAAGTTGCAAAGGCTTCCTAAAGTTCTGGTGGTTCAGGGAAGAAGCTACCAAATTAATTTGAATGCTTTTAAAAGGAGGGAAAGGAGAGTGAGTGAGCGGTGAATTATTCACAAGGCCCCATTAATTAAAATGTATATGTATTTTTTATGTGTATTTGTGTGTTTTAAACTGACTTTAAAAGTCACTGCCTTTCACAAAATGTAAATATCTGGGTCAACTTCAAAGGAAATCTAAAGTGAAGAACAAATGGACACAAAAGCCTGTTTTAGATACCTATCCACCAACGCTGGAACTGCCTGCTACCAAAAAACAACCCAGCCACCTCCTGTCTCATGATGCTACGTGTGTTTCATGCTCTCCTCCTTGTTCCTGGAAATGCCCTTTCTTTCCTCCTTTGTTCTGTCCAGCCTCTGTTCTTACTCTTTCCTTCCTTCCCTGTAACCTCTGCCATTCTTCAGCAGACTCTTGCTCTGTGCCATGACCTTGCCCATGTCCATTCAGGTCAGAGCTTCTTGAACTTCTCCCTGACCCTGACTCATGTTCCAGCTCTATTCTTGTCCTAGAGCTGACTGCCAGAGGGCTTCCTGGCAGGCTTCTCGGAGGACCGAGGGCAGAGTCAGCCTGGCTAGACATCCTGATCCATGCACTTAAGCCCCTTATTGACAGCATCTTCCCAGAGGTGGAAAGTGTGAGTTAATTTTCAACTTGAAAATTTTGTTGCATGGTTCCCAAATGTCCTGAATGTATTCTCCTGTTTCATGTGATTATCACTTTGCAGCATGCTGCTGGCTACCTAAATCCCATGCAAATCGCTTGCAAGATGTAGGCTCAGTGAAAAACACTCTCCCACATGTACAATTAGAACCAAACATTATTCCCTACAAATCTACCTCTAAGAAATGAAAAAGGGAGGTTATTATTATTTTTAATATTAATAGCAACTATTAACCGTTAATTTAGCCTAAATCATCTGCAAGGGAAATCGGTGCTGCTTGCTTGTTAGTTGAATGGAGTGCATGATAATATTCTGTTGTGTGCTGTGTGGCATACTCAGTTGCTAGGTTACCCAGAGCATCAGGAATTCAGGGAACAATGTACTTATATCTTTTTCAATTTTGAAAAATAAAATAGGTATTGACATAAAATACAGTGTGGCACTGAAGTAATTTTGTAGTGGAGAGATCAGAGGAAGGGGGCCTTTCATCTCAGTGACAGCAGTTTACTCCTCGTGACTTACTGAGGGCAGTGGCAGGACAGCACAACAGGATGTCAGTCTCTGGCAGAATGCTTGTGGTCCCTGTACCCCAGCAACTGTTTCTTGAGTCAGGCTCCCCAAAGCCATCCAGCAGCTGCTGTTCTGAGCTATGTCAACTGGTCCTACAGAAACCCTTGACAGGTCCAGTGATGTATGAGTGTGCAAGGGAAAAGCCAAGCCTTTTATGTTAAGAACAAATATGACAGATCTGGCTAAGGTCCTCAGTTGGCCAGGGCCATGCCAGGAGCTTTTTTTTTATGATTATTATTATTATCACCTTTGTACTCAGAGATAATGTCATAATTTACAGTCAGGCATTGTGTGACCCAAATGATTGATGCCACTTAGACATGAATTGGTGGTGTTAATAATGGTCTTTCAGTGGGGCCCAGCATGGGAGGAAGCTCTCTCAGAAAGGCTGCCTTCACTTTGATATTCTGCTCAAGACAGGAAGGTGGACTTCTAGAAGTCAACACTCCATCAAGCTCTGCTTCTGAAAGCATCCCCAAGGCCCTGGTGAAAACTAGGGGTGGGGAAACCTCAAAAGCTCCTCCCTGTTCTTTCCAAAAGTACATTTGCTTGTGTTCAACCTTCAGCAGTGGATGTAATCACAGAAGCTCCATTGAGGTGTGCATCATTAATTCTCTGGTGAAAAAAGAGCTACCTTAGCAGGTTATAGTTCAAGGAATCTGCCCCCTCACTAGCAGCATTATTCAGTCAGAACCAAAACTAGAGCAGGTTATGTCCATATTCTTTAATCTATTCATCATTGCATTATATTGAGCACCTACAGCTAGACATTATGCTAAATGCTGAGAGAAAATCAACAGTGATTAAGACGATATTCTTATTTTTTAAGTGATTAAAACCAACTATGCATACTGTAATAAACTTAAAGAAAGAAAATGCAGGATGGAGGAGATTAGCATTCATTTTATACCTATGTGGTAGGTACTACAATGCAGTCAGGCAAAACTTAGAAAAACTGAAATTGAATCTAAGAGATGTTAAGTATCTTGCCCACAATCACACAATGGGTAGTGAACCAAGATTCTAACCTAGATATTTCTGAGTCTTCTTTCTCCTACTCTAATTCCCAGTGTGATAACACTATGTGGTGAGAATTATTTTTCAAACTCTAATACAATGTACCGCAAAAATTGAGAAAAGATGACTTGTGAACAAGGCCACCAGCGAAGGCTTCTTGAAAGGCATGGTGAAATGTGAACCTCTCGAAGAAGGAGAGAATTTATAATGAGAGGAGAGTGGGCTATAAAAATCTTGTTGGGAGTTATTTTTTTCTGTCTGGAAAGTCACCACACCTTTGTTTTAGCACTGCCAAAAAGGAAAACTACTCTCTAAAATGATTAAACCTGGACAGCTTTCACCATTAAGTAGCAACATTCATTCTTCTCAAATACGACAGTTCACCTGTCTCACTGAAAGACATTATTAAGCCATCACCATATAAGCACCTTTCATCTTGAATTTCCTTTTTGGCTTTATACCTACATCCAGTAATATCTTTCCTCCAAAGGGCCTAAAGCACTTAAAAACAGATGATATATATTATTACTATTTTACCAACAATGTCATTGAATTGTATCCACTATGTCTCACATTGTCTATCCCTGGAATTATCACATGTACTAGTGATAAAGATTATTCCTTATGAACAGAAAAACACAGGTGCACTGAGCCTTCCCAGGTAATAAAATAAGGCAGAATTGCTTCATAAATACACAGTAGATGTGCAATAAATACTGAATAAGATTAACTCTAACAACACATCAACATCCTCAAAAGCAATCTTGCTGAGGGTCCTACTTGTTTCCGTTGTGAGTCTATTAATCCTGGTCAGTCTTTAAGGGCCTTCCATAGCCATCATAGAAAAGCCTAAATTCATCAGCATGGCATCTAGGGTCTCTCCACAATTTGACACTAGTCTGGAATGACATTTTCCAAAGTCTCTTCCCTGTGTGAATCTAAGTTAGGTGGATACAAGAGAAAGTTCCCAAGGAACTTACCAAGGAAGCAAAAAGTGAATCAGGAGATATGATGTCATACACGTTAATGGCGTTGGTGCCAGCCTGCATCACCACTCACACACTCTATGCCAGTCTACTGGATCACCTTCTGCAGGGCACTTATATCAAAGTTGAAGGCAGTGAGAGAGGAAGTTTCCAAATTGTTCTCATGGGTTCCCATTTGTCTTCTTTCTTTCCCTCTTCGGATCCAGCTTCTTTTCAAACTGCTGATCCTGCTGACCTTCAGGCCAAGCCCTAGAAGCATAGCCAACAACCTTATATAGACTTCTTCAGCTCCTATAATTATATGAGGTCTAATCCCAGTAATAAACTTCTTATTTTAAATTACTCTGACTGTATCTCTTTCCTTGATCACACTCTAATGAATATGCTAACCTATATACCTGCAATGGACTGAATGTCTATATACTCCTCCAAAAATCATGTGTCAAATTATAACCCTCCATATGACAGTATCAGGAGGTAAGGCCTAATATTGTTTGGCTTTGTGTCCCCACCCAAATCTCATCTTGAATTCCCATAATCTCCATGTGTCTTTGGAAGGACTCAGTGGAAGGTAATTGAATCATGAGGTTGCTTACCCCCATGCTGTTCTCGTGACGGTGAGTTCTCACAAGATCTGATGGTTTCTTTAAGGGGCTTTTCCCTTTTTGTTTGGCACTTCTCCTTTCTGCTACCCAATGAAGAAGGTACCTTTCTTCTCCTTTGCCTTTTGCTGTGATTGTTAAGTTTCCTAAGGCCTTCCCAGCCATGAAAAAGTGTGAATCAATTAAACCACTTTTTTTTTATAATTACCTAGTCTTTGTTATCTTCATAGCAGTGTGAGAACAGACTAAAACATGGTCTTTAGGAGGTTATTACCTTATATACTAGGTTAGAGATTACTGTCCTTATAAAGGGACCCCAGAGAGCTCTCTCACCCTCTTTTCATCATGTGAGGATATCCTGAGAAGTCAGCCTGCAATCAGCAACCCAGAAAATGGCCCTCACTGAAACCCAACCACTCTGGCACCTGAATCTCAGACTTCCAACCTCCAGAAATCAATTTCTGTTGTTTATAAGCCACCTAGCCTATAGTGCCTCATTATAGCAGCTGAACTAAGACAGTACCCTTAATCACCTGTATATTCCATTCCTCCTTTTGTACACCATAACTCAAAGAGAAGTTATCATTCCAGTTTATTCTATTGCTTCCCCCTAGGATGCCATTCCTTGCCTCCCTACTGCTGTGGTTTGAATATGTTCTCTCAATCCACTTGTAATTTTAATTCCCAATACAACAGTGTTGTGAGGTGAAACCTAATAAGAAAAAATTGGGTCATACAGGCAGAGTCCTCATGAAAGAATTAATGTCTTTATTGTGGGAGTCAGTTATTGCGAGAGTGTGTTATTATAAAAGGGAGTTCACCCTTCTTGCTGTCTCTCACGTGCTTGCTTCCACCTGTTGCCTTCCACCATGGAATGACTCTTGCCAGATGCCAGCACCATGCTCTTGGACATCTTTACCTCCAGAACCATGAGACAAATAAACTTCTTTTCTTTATAAATTGCCCAGTCTATGGTATTCTGTTATAGCGGCAGAAAACAGACTAAGTCACTTATATTTGAGATAATATTAATAATAATAGCCAACATAAACATATATATTAACATTCTAGATTTCTTCAGCTCCTATAATTATATGCACACCTAAGAGATAAGGTACTATTGCTTTCCTGACTTTAGAAATGAAGAAAGGGAGCCTCCGAGGCATTAAAATTAGCTTGCCAAAGATCCCACAGCTAGTAAGATGTGACAGCAGATTTTGAACCCAGTCAGTCTGATTCCAGAATCCCTGCCTTTAATCACTATTCTGTGCTTTCTCTTACATACCATATAGATTATATCTAAGGTGTGCTGTGTTGACAAATAAAGCCTCAAATCTCAGTGGTTTAACATCATAAATTAGACTTTACACTCATGAAAAATTAAATCTGTACCAGGCATTCTCCTCACCATCTGGAATCTGGCCCCTAAGATTGCTGCTGCAGAGAAAGAAATGATCATAGGATTTTGCAGGCCTATTTCAAAAGTCGGGCCTGCAAACGACTTACATCTCTTCCACCTACATCCCATTGGTCACATCCCAGTAACGTGGACCTGATCTAACTGCAAGAAGTCCTAAAAAGACAGGCATGTGAATGTGTACCAAACACCAATTGTCTTTTTCATGCTTATCCTTCAAAATTCATCTTCCTCCCTGAAAGCTGTCTTCTAAGCAGAATGAATCTCTATTTCTTCAGTATCTAAAGCACTATGTTTGCAAATCTATTTAGTAGCATATATATCTTTTTTAAAATACCATTTAACTTCATTTTTTATCAAAGTAAAAAAAGAAGAATGTGCACATTGTTGAAGTCAGTTAAGCACGCCTCTTCAGGAAGATAAATAGCAGACTCTTACCACAGCCCTTTAGGGCCTTCCCTCTCCCTGCTCCATTCTAGACTGTTTATCCTGTAGTTCTGCAACTTACTTGCCATCCCTGTTCTTCCTTTCTCTTCTCTCCTACATGGAATCACTGCACTGTATTTTTCATGTCATTATCTGAATTATACCTTCATTTTGTTAAAGCAAGTCTCAAATGGCTTCGGCAAACATTGGAGGCAAATTTTCTGAGATTCTGCCTATAAAATGCATTCATTCGCCTGTGTATTTAATGTATTCTTTGAATGTATATAGAATTCTTAGCTTTCACTGTTGACACTAGAAGTTTGATGATGTTATAATTCTTGATTCTCTGTAAGTGAGCTACTTTTCCTCACCTGCATTTAATGAATCTTCTTTATATTTGTGTTGTCCTGAAATTTCTTTGCAAGGTGTTTGGCTGTGGATCCTTCATAAGCCCTCATGCCGGGCACTCAGTGGGCTCTTTCAATGCTAGAATGGATGTCTTTTAATTCTGGAAAATTTTCTTATATTATATCTTTGTTCAGTTTTTTCTGTTTTTATTCTCTTTCTGAAAATTTTAAGATATTGATCTTTCTGGATTGCTCTCTTTCTCTCTCTCTCACACACACACACACACACACACACACACACACACATACAATCTCTCTCTCTCTCAACAGGGTCTCACTCTGCCAACCAAGCTGGAGTGCAGCCCTGTGATCATGGCTGAACTTTTATTAAGTTCAAGTGAAGGTTCACTAAATAGGTGAACTTGTATTACAAGGGTTTGTTGTACAGATTATTTTATCACCCAGGTATTAAGCTTAGTACCCATTAGTTATTTTTCCTTATTCTCTCCCTTCTTCCAACCTCCACCCTCTAAAAGGCCCCAGGATGTGTTGTTTCCCTCTATGTGCCCATGTATTCTCATCATTTAGCTCCCACTTACAAGGAAGGACATGTGGTATTTGGTTTTCTGTTCCTGCATTAGTTTGCTAAGAATAATGGCCTCCAGCTCCATCCATGTCCCCACAAGGGACACAATCTCATTCTTTTTTATGGCTGCACAGTATTCTATGGTGTATATGTACCACATTTTCTGTATCCAGTCTACCATTGGTGGGCACTTAGGATGATTTCACGTCTTTGCTCTTGTGGATGGTGCTTCAATAAACATACACACGCAAAATGGTGATTCCTCAAAGACCTAAAGACATAAATACCATTTGACCCAGCAATCCCATTACCAAGTATGTACCCAAAGGAATATAAATCATTCTATGTAAAGACACATGCACTTGTATGTTGATTGCAGCACTATTCAGAGTAACACTTTTTAAAGAATAAAATGCTTAGACAAAAACTTTCTGTCACTAATCCTTGTAACTGTGTAGATCATCTCCTTATCTCATGGTTTAGATATTTGTGTTGACTCTTTAACCTTGACTTTTTAACCAACAGCCTCAAACAACAAAATTTACAGTGAAATGATCAAAACATCTCTGGTTATTTTAAAACATTAAAGACAAAGCCTGTCAGAATTTCAGCGTAAATGGAGTTATATGCTGTGACAGTAAAATGTAGTTCTCTCCCATTTCACTCTCAATCTTTAGGTCTCTATTGGCATCCTCCTCCTATTGTCACTGGAATGATTCTGCCATCAGAAATACTTAGAAGGTAGTGACCTAATCTCTCAGTGATTTATTTAAACAATTGTATAAATATTGATTACTTACACAACTAGGAATAAGATAGTGTACTCAAAGAGATGACGATTTAAAAGGACAAAGTATAAATCCACATCTGTTTTCTATGACACAAATAAAGATTAT
This sequence comes from Cebus imitator, assembly GCF_001604975.1. NCBI lineage: Eukaryota > Metazoa > Chordata > Mammalia > Primates > Cebidae > Cebus > Cebus imitator. Next base: position 8,654,553 of record NW_016107331.1, read on the forward strand.
TTCTAAATCATCAACATTTTCTTCTCCATACCATCTGTGTGTATATATCTTTCTAAATTGCCGTTTTCCATTGGGCATAATTTTTAGCTGAGAATTTTTCAAATTTGTTATTTTAACTGCTTCTGTTTTGGTTTATGTATTTTAATTGAAGTTTTAAATTTTGTGCTTACACCCCATGGAGTAATAACCACAAAGGGTTGAATTTTGTTAATTGAAAGAATAAATTTAAAAACAATGTCCTAAATAACTAGGTTATAGATGGGATTTCCAAGAGACATACAGATATATGTGCTAGTGCATCCTTAAATACATGGGGATCTTTTTATATAATAGCAACAGATAGAATGGTAATATAAAAGTGCAAATTTCTTTCAAAAAAAGCATTAAATTCTTGAACTAGTTAAGTTATAAAGTGTTTCTAAAGAAAGAATTTCACAAAGATTACAATGTCATTACTTGTCCCTAATCATTGAGTAACCACTATATGCCAGATACTATTCTAGGCACTAGAGAAAAAAAGAAATGATCAAAAATAAAATAACGTGCCTTTAAAGAATTTACAATCAAGAGGCAGACACATAAACAGTTATAAAACAATGTGAAAACTCCTAGAGAATGACTAGACATGGAGTTCTACAGAAATAGAGAAGAGGAGAATTTTTAGTTAAGACTTGCAAGATAGTTAGACATTCTCCGGGAGAGAAAAAACTGCAGTGGGCATTCCGTAAGGAGAGCCAAGTGTGCAGAGCACACAGAAAGGAACCATTTAGTGTGGAGAGCAATGAACAGAGTGAGGGTCAAAGGAGGAGGAGAGAGCCAAAGAGGGAGGCAAGGCCTGACTATGAAAGACTATATATGCCATGCTAAGGTGCTTAGACAAGAAGCATTGGGAACTATGCAGGGAATTGTATGTGATGGATAAATAAATCAAATCCATATTTTAGAGAAGTCACAGTGATATGAAGGAGGAATTGCAAGAGGACAAGAAGAAAGGCAGAGGGTTGTTGCCCTACCCAGGAGAGCAATAATAAGGGCCTGAACTGAGGGGCTGGAAGGCAAATTCAGACTATAAGAGATGGAATCGACCAGAACTGGTGATTAATAAGATGAAGGAAAAGAAGGAGCTGAAGATGACTGTGACAGTTCTGGCTTGGGTGCCTATGTAGATGGTGTTCATCACTGAGACAGGACATGAGAAGTTGGTGGATAAGAGAAAATGTAAGGAGTTCAATTTCAAGCATGCTCTGTTTAATGTGGTAAGGCCATCCCCAAGTAGAGATTCAAGTAGACAGTTGGCTCTGTGTGATCTGGCCATAATTTGCCCTTCTGGTATGCTTCATTGTCTCCCATTTTACCAGCACTCCAGTTAACAGTAACTTTCCATCATTACTGGGGTACTCCAAGTCTGTTGCACCTTAAAGCCAGTGAGTTTCTTGTTCCCTAGCTGAGAACTTGCATAGCTGATCCCCTTACTTCATTCACATGTCTATTCAAAGGACTCTTGAAAACAACTACCCTTGTCACCCCATATGAAACAACTTCCAACCCATATGTCACTCTCTAGCCCCACATTATTTTCTTTAAACATTTATCACTGCTTGAAGTTACATTATGCATTAATTTTCTCTCCTTCATTTCCTGATACTCTCTAATAGCATTCAACAGTTTAGAAATTAAAAAAGTGAGTTGGACTGATCCAAAGCATATAAGGTGGCAAACTTTTATTCAATGATATTCATACTGGATTTAAAAAGAAGTAAATTAGGACCCTGACTCAATTTGGTTTAGAAGAAAAGAAAATAAAGAAATTTGGTGGTTCATATAATGGAAAATTGCAATAAATGTCTCTTTAGGTATATCTTGTCTTTGCTTGAGATGAAACCTATCTTTAACTCTCAGATCTGTTTTTCTCTGTGTGGGCTCTGTTCCTGACAGGTCCTCCCTAAGTGGTGGCCAAACTGATCAGCAGCAGAAACAGGCTTACATATCCAGTTCCTGCTGCTGATCAGTTTGGCTACCTCTTACTCAATAAAGCCAAACAAATCTGGATTGACAGGTTCACCACTGAATCAGTCACTCTAGCTAAAGAAATAGAATATTTTGGTTGGCCAGGTTTGGGTCACATGCTCATTCTTGCATCCAGATGATGACATCAGCCTCCCCCAAACCATAAGAGTGAGATTAGAATAGGAAAGGGTCTGTAAAGGAATACAGAGCAAAGAACACATGTGTACTTTAGAATGTAATACTCTTTGGAAGCAATGGGATGAAAGGAATTCTAAGGAAGGTTCAGGTGTTCAAAGACCTCAGTGATATGAAAGGAAATTGTAGAGGAAGGGAATGAGGAAATGAATAAACCAGCAGGATACAGACTGAACAGGCAGTGGCAACACCTAATAAATGTGAAGGATAATCTGTGAGTCAATATGCAGCAGCATAAAAGAAGGACAGGATGATAAAGCCAGGTACTAGAAACCAAAAGGAATATAATTAATTAAAATGTTTAAAACCCCAAACCCTTTATAACAACTTGTATTTTAAAAAGAGAAGGAAAAGAAAGTAACAAATGCTGGCAAAAGCATGGAGAAACTGGAACCCCTGTGCACTGCTAGTGGGATTGTAAAATGGTACAACCACTACAGAAAACAATATGGCAGTTCTTCAAAAAAATGAAAAATAAAACTACCATATGACCTAGGAATTCCACTTCTGGGTACATATCTAAAATAATTGAAAACAAGGTCTCAAGGAGACATTTGCAGACCTGTGGTCATATTATTCACACCCATATTATTCACAATATCCAAGAGCTGGAAGCAATCCAGATATTGACAGATGGATGGATAGGTAAACGAAATGTGGTATATGCATACAATGAAATATTATTTGTCCTTAAAGGGGGATGAAATCCTGTCACATGCTATAACATAGATAAAACTTGAGGATATTATGCAGGTGTAATAAGCCAGTCACAAAAAGACAAATGCTATATGATTCTACTTACGTGAGATATCCAAAGTGATCAAATTCATATAAATAAAAACTGGAGTTGTGGTTGCCAGGGTTCTGGGAGGGAGGGGAGAGAAATAGGATATTTTTCTTTAATGTACATATAATCAGTTTTGCAAGATAAAAAAGTTCTGTAGATCTGTTGCATAACAATGTAAATATTCGTCAAGGCGTGGCCTTATAAAAGAGGCCCAAAAGCATTGTCTTGCTCCTTCTACCATGTGAATGCACAGCTAGAAGCCTCTATGAACCAGAGAATGGGCCATCACCAGACCCCAAATGTATGAGCACTTTGATCTTAAACGTCTCAGTTTCCAGAATTGAGAGAAAAATAGTTCTGTTATTACAGGCCACCCAGTCCATGGTGTTTTGTTATAGCGACACAAACAAGCTAAGATAATGAAAAACGTAGTGAATAAGAAGAGTTTTTATTAGGCTAAAAATAATGTATATGCACCCTTAAAAATTTTAGGGAAAGTGTTGACTAGAGCCAAAATTTTCCTGGTTACATTTCTTCCATTTCTTCTATTAACATTAATCTCTCTTCGATAAAGTTTGTAGTTTGTATGATGACATTGTAGTTCCCAAAATAATTGGTAATTTAACCATGTAGATTAGGGATTATCATTCCCATGTGTTACGTGGTTAAACCTAGAAAAGTAATAAGGTACAACAAGTTGTTTTAGCCAAGAAGCTAGGTTTTTAAACTAATTTTGATCTATTAATAGTGTTTAATAAAGGTTACAAGTCAATATGCCATTTGGTTAATATTAGAATCACCACAGACAGAAGTGAGTAGATTGCTCATCATTGGTGACCCTCAATCATCCCACATATGCATGCATCATATCATCATGTTCAGGAGTATCGGATAAAGACGCTGTCACCCCATTCCTTTGGTTTCCCTAAGAAGGTAATTTCCCCTAACCACTCATACCTTTTTGCCCCACAGCACCTTTCACCTCATCAAGTAGAGAAACTTACCTGTAACATATATAGAGGTCAGAGGCATGGGTGTCTCTTGTCTCCCACAGGAAGCCAACATCTTGCTCTGCTCCTCCATGCTGGAAATTGTACCACAGCAGGCCCCATGTGAGGTGGCCTGCTCTGATCCAGTGCTGCCTGTGACTGGATGAGTAGGTCTAATTTTGCAGTATGATAGTAGGAATCCCACTGTTGCCCACATTCTCCAATATTAGCCTTACCAATGATAAAGTGAACATTTGGGATCTCCATCTGACCATCTTTTGTCTTATTTCTTCAATGATTCTGCACTCTGGATGAGATAAAGGATTATACACAGATTTCAGAAAGGTCTGCATTTAACAAAATATATTTTGGGATATCAAGATTTAATACAGTTTGCTCTAACATCAAATGTGATTGTCTTTATTGATTCAGATATTAAATACATGGATAAATATAAAGAGAAATGAAGTATAGGTCTTAACTAACCAGCAGAGACAGGAGCTTGAGAATTCAAGAATGTTATAAGAAATAGGGCTCTTTCACTTAACTCTTTTAACTATTCTCCACATATGAAAACTCTATTAGTATTAGCATCCCAAACTGCAACTGTTGTGTTAAAATTTAAATAATAAATATAGATTTTTTTAAATCCTTAAATTTAATATTAACTTTACTTCTGTATGGAGAAGTAAAAAACATTCTCCAGACAACTGACTAACATTTATTTCTCCAACACATTCACCAAATACCAACTGATCACCTAAGGATACTATGTATACAAACCCTCGTGGTTTCTACTCTCAAAGAGCACAAATAAAACTGTGGAGATGTACCTGGGTACAGGTACCTAGAATAAGGAGGTATTTGCTAAGTCTCATAAAAAAAAAAAAAAAAAAAAAAAAAAAAAAAAAAAAAAAAAAAAAAAAAAAAAAAAAAAAAAAAAAAAAATGCATGTATGTTTACAACAAATAGAGGTCTCTTTCAGAGGAGAAATACCTGTGCAAACTAGGTGGCATTTTCATCGGAATGTGTAAAACAGTGAGCAAACATGAAGTTTGGAAAGCACAAAGCAAAAAGCTTCTGGCGAGAAGTGAGAGAGAAAACTGGAAAGGTATTTTGGGGCCATATCTGGAGCAGGGCTTGAATCCTAAAAAGAGTTAAAAATGATTGGAAAAAGGGCTGTGTGGGATGAGCAGTGAGTCAGCAAGAGATGAATAAAAGAAGTGCTGAGCAGAAAGGACAGCTCAGTTAAAGTGAACAAGCATAAATTTGTGGCAGACTCAATCAGCGCAGCTTTCTCTAGCAGCACTCTTCAGCCTAGCTAGGAAATATTTAGAAGTTCAAGGTCCATGGGAAATTTTAGGCAATAAGTGAAGGCACTGCTGAGTCGGCTGACCATGAAAACAAGCTAGACGGAAGAAATAAAGTTGGAATTTAACAGGCAAGAAGAAAAAGAGCAGAGTCAGGGTTGTGATGAGAAGAAAGACCAGGATTAGTATGAGAAAGAAATTTAGAATGGCTGACATTAAAGAGATTGTGGAAGAGGCAATATACTCAAAATTGGAGATTCATAGATGATGAGATCCAAGGATGGAGAGGAGTTGGGGATCATTGGTGTCAAGGAGGTAAGGAACTGTGGAGTCACCGATACAACAAAAAAGATAGGTTAAATTCACTGGGTAAGGACGAAAAGTGCCATAGAGTTCCAAATACCGTAGCAGCTAGGAGAGAAGGAGGATTGCATGAGACAGTCTGAAAGAGAAGAGATTGCTGAATTTCAACAGCCAGAACAATAATGAGGAATGGGCAATGGGGAAGGAAGATTAACCCTCTTTCTTCATCCTCCATTAGTGAGTGGTAAAGGAACGGAAAAAGAGAAAGCTGTCCTGGGAAGAATTTCTTGGGAGGTAACATCATTAACAAGAAAGCCAGGCTCACTTATAGAAGAGAGGTAGAAAGAACATTTGTGAAAAATAAATGGAAGATACAGGAAAAGTTTTATAAAAATAGAGGGAAAATAACAGGATAACCATAGGACCTGGTAGCACAAAAAGGCAAAGGCTGCCTCTAGGACTCATTAGGATTATTTACAAATATTCTGGTTTACAAAGCAGGTACAGACATGAGCTTTCATTAGCCGGTTAAGCATGATCAAGTGGCACATGTCACTTCCAGTGGAAGCTTTACGTGCTATGCACAGTTCACCACATCTCTTGACCTAAGGCAATTCTAGAGTCATGTGTCATATGGAGCTTTGGTCACCGGGGTCTCTGAGTGATGCAAAAAAGCAGAACCCCCTTGCCGACCCATTATACACATTTTGCATGAGTGAAAAATAAACCTTTTTTTGTTTAAGCCGCTAAGATTTGGGAAGTGTTTGTTTCTACAGCCTGACCTACTTTGATTAATAGGTAATCTAAGTAACTAGAGGAGAAAAGCACTTTTAGAAACTGCCTGAAATGCGTTCTTCTCATGAGCCTACCTATTTTACAACAATATTTTAAACAAAATTTTCTTCAAGATACAAAGAAGAACTATGAGAATTTAGGTAAGAATACTCCAATATTAGGATCCTCTAGTGCTCGCTGATGGTTTAAGATCAGCAGTAGCAACACCCGGAGCCTGCTCTTTCCTTCCTCAACCTCTACCCCACCCCAGCCTGTTAGCTCCATTAAGCCTAAGCCAAAGACTCCAGGGAGAAGGCAGGGGAAAGAGATCACTCTGGTAAAAGATCTCTCCTGAGCTGGAGGTGGAAGAAATTGCAGATAGGAACAATTTGTGCTGAGGCAGAGTCCAGAGAACAGAGAAGTTAGCCAGAAATTGGGATGGGGGTTCACTAGACATAGAATCTAGAAGCTCAAGGTGAGAAGGGTAACTAGGACTCAGCTAACCAATATTGGCAGTAATTAGAAGACAGAATTTAGCGACTGAAGATTTTGAGAGCTGATAAGATCAACAAATTCCAATATTGGATGACTAATCTGCTGTTTACTTTGGATTTGCTTTTTTTTTGGGGGGGGGGGTGTTGTCTTTATTGGCTTTTTACAGAGTGGAAGATGTGTTGAGCAGAGTTTGGTGGCCTATGAGGGCTACAGTTACACCTGTCATCACCTATAAAAATTTTCACCAGTTTACATTTTAGTTTTTTAAGATATCCTGGCCATGATGATACAGAATAGAGGATCTTATTTTCTGGATCAAAGAAGCACAAAATATGTATCCTCCTTTTTCCATCGTTAATCAACTCTCTTATACCTGCTCTAATTGCTAGGCTTGTGGACTCTTGCTCATCTACCAAACAAAGATGTTTGATGAAATGTTCCCTTCTGCTATGGGGTGATTCCAGCTGGAAAAGGCAGACTCCTAAGCAGCATAGTCTCACTCAGAGCTGTCACTTGTGGCTGGTAATATACTATACACTAATGCCTTCGTGACATTGTTATCCCTTTTCTTAGCTTCTCAAAGGACACCTGGCTTAACTGAACGACTAGCTTATTTTATCATTCTGTAGGTCATCCCGACCCTTAGAAACAGAATTAAAAAAAGGAGGGAGCACCATGCAATTGTCACACTATTACTCCTAGCCCTGGAAATGCAATGATAAAGAAGTTCAGAGATGCAAAAGAGACTGCTGAGAAGGTTGGCTGACTTCTTAGATCTGACAAAGATAATTCCAGAGCCTATAACTTCTAGTAATAAGGGTTCAAATTGACAGCATTTTGATGTATGTAAGTTATTGACAGAGTTTTCTTTACATTACACTAAAGGCTCTCAGGAGTTAACACGATAGGCCACAGTCTAGAAGACAAAATGAGAGTCATTTATGCATTTTGGTGAGATGTGCATCAGTGAGAAAAAAAAGAGATGGAAAATTTTGCATTTGAAGATTCTGAATAAGCATCACATATCTGTTATTGTTGCCATTAGACTGGTTTCCATTTATTTAGCATTTTCAAAGCCAAACACTGTACCACAGGGTTTCTTTTGTTGACTTTACAGCTTCTCTTTTTGTAAATGAGTGAGGTCTGCCACCTTAATTATATAGAATTATATTTCTTCTCCCTTTTCATTTAAATTCTGTTTAAGCCAGGCACAAGATACTACTTCCATTTAAACAAATTGGGTTAATGGAGTTTTGATAACTTAGCCACTTTTATTCAGAATAGGCCTAAATTAGACATATGTGCTGCCAACCAGAAAGGAGTTTTATTTGGAAATTATGGCTTTGGATAGATAAGATTTTTTCCAACTCTGACATAATACTTACTTTTGACTTGCAATCACATGCTATAGGCAATTTTGAAGCATAAAACCTGGACTATGGTAAAATTTTACCAAAGCAAGAAATTATAGAGAATTGACAGACATCTGCCCACAGTATGGAACATTTTCTCTTTTACTATCAAAAATGCACCAGGAAGAGTGTGGGTGTGAAACCTAAGTAATTCCAGTTCTGCCATAAAAACAAGAAAGAAAGGATCCTTAGGAATTCCAGAACATAATTGTGTAGCAGGACCTTGTTTTCATGCAGAAATAAATTGCTTTGTTTACCTTGCCCCCTTTTGTTGCATTAGAAGGATGAAATGTAAATGTTTCCATTCTTCACCAGGGAATATTTGAAAATTAAGTCTTCCCTGAATTTGAGAAAGGGAGATAGCTCATGAAGTTGATTCTGATTCTAAGGTTTATGGACCATCAACATCTATTGGGAAAAAAAAAGGAAGAAAAGTCTTTAAGAATAAAGAGAAGGAGACTAGATGGAAAAGTGGATGTTAGGGTTCACCAGATGGGCTGCTGACATCATGGGCCTGATTCTAGCAAAGTTAGCTGGAAGGGAGAGGGCCTATTGCCCAAGAAGAAACAGTGAGCAGGATGAAATAGGAGCTTCTGTTTATGGCTGTCTTAGAATGTCCTGGATTATGAAGAGAGAAGAGCCATCACTGCCAACCACCCAGAACCACCCAATCCACTTAAGCCAGAACCACATATATTAGTTTCGTACCACTGCTGTAAGAAATTACCACAAACGCAGTGGCTTAAAACAACACAAATTGAATCTGCTGCAGGTCTGGGTGTCATGATTCCAAAATAAGTCTTAAAGATTCTGGCAGAGCTGAGTCGTTCTGGAGGCTCTCAAGATAATTCATTTTTTGTCTTTTCTAGCTTTTATTCCTTGCCTCATGGCCCTACATCACATCATTTTTCTTTCTCTGTAATTACTTCACCTTCTACTTTTGAATATCTACAGTCCTAGTATAAGAACTCTTGTGATTATGTTTAGGGCCTGCCTGGATAATCCAAATAACCTCTCCTTCACAAAATCCTTAACTTAATCACAGATGCAAAGGCTCTGACCAGGGACAATTGTTAATGACCCCACGGATAGAATAGCATTGACCATGTGTTGAAAAAAAAATTTATTTCAACCCTACAAAGTCAATATAATTAGAATAATGTCCAATGATAAAGCCAACTTTGAGTCGTAGTGGAATTATAAGAGAACTATCTTAGTGTGAAGCTGCAGGATCTCCCTAGCCTATTATTTTGTTAATTTAATTTAACAAAGTTAATTAACTATCGTAAATACCTGCAAATTAGCTGAAATAATGCATGTTCTAAAGAGAAAGACAAATTATTCTTTTTCTATAACTGGTTATTGGAAAAATTAAATCATTTAATGCACACCCAGTCCAGTTTGTGGCATTGTTGCACATTAGGTGTGGTTGGCCCAGCAGCAGTGTAAAGCTGTTCACGGATTCCCATGGTTCTCAAATACCTTTTTAGCCAGGAGAGTAGCAACATATTCCCTACCTTGAAGAGGTGTAAATCTGAAGCACAAGTGAGCTAATATTCCAATGATACGAGACCCTTTTAAAAGCTCAACACTCAAAAAAGATGGGAAAAGGTTATGTTTGAAGACAATACACAGAACAGGCATCTTACAATAAATTTTATTAGGTTTTTAAAGAGAATTATAGATGATAATGGATCTTGGGATAATAGATAGTCCCGGAGGAACTACAAAGCTGTGATGCACGTGAGGGCCTCCACTAATGCCATCAACAATGAACGTGTAGGCCCAGCAGTTTATGAATAGTCAATGTATTCAAAAAAGAAATTCAGCTTCATATTAACATTGATATAATCTATGAATATTTAATTGTCAGTAATGATTTTATTGATTTTCATATTTTAGTAATGCAAGCAAATAAAATACCTTAGAACCTCAGAGATACTATTATAGAAATAAAAGCATTTTTTTCTATAAGTAGGCTATTATAGTAGATTTTCATTCATTCATTAAATAAATATTTTCTGAGCATTTGCTCTCCTGAGCATGGATGTACATAATGGTTATCACTTAATTATCTATAGTTTATAATTTACAATACACTTTCTATGTATTATCCCACTTAATAGCTGTGAAGTGAGTATTTTTACCATCATTTTATGGAAGAGGAAACTGAAAGTTCACATTATCAAGGATCTTCCCAAAGGTCACCCAGTCTTGGGGAACAAGCAGAGCTATAATTTAATCTCAATGCTCCATTTCCAGAGCCATCACAGAACACTGTTTGACTTCTCCCGGCCTTTTGAAATCTTACTGTCTACAAGGAGTCTTACAATACAAGGTAAGAAACCTCTATACCACAGTCTCAAGAAAATGCAAGTATTTTTCCAGGCTCTTGGTGATGATAAATCACACTTTCTAGAGAATTGCCCCTTTCCAGCATCTCTCCTTAGACCAAAAGTTAACCACCTTTGCAACTTTCATCTAAAGTTTTATCTCTCGATTAACAGCCATTTTCCACAATGGAGCACAGCTTGTAATGAATTCACAAAACTTACTGCCTGTATTACAACAAGGAAAAAAAACTGAAGCCTCTCAGAGGCCTATATCTTAGGCAGTGCATGATTTACTCCCCAGTGAGAAAATTCACTCCTGCATGCTAGCTTTGAAGCAGACAAGGTTTGGATTGTACCTTAGAAAAGTTGCAAAGGCCTTTGAATTGCACCTTTGTGAGGTCCTGTGAGTAATCAAAATTCAAATGTTAAATCCACGAGTGATCAAGCTCTGTGATATAGAGAAAGAGCAGAAGTTGAAAAGAAAAGGGAAATTACAACTAATGAGAACAAGGAAGACTTATGGAGAAAGCAGCCATGGAGTTGTGCATTGATGTCTAAGTTGACATTCAATGGAAGATTGTGGGGAAGAGATTCCAAGAGGATAAAATGTCATATGCAAAGGCAAGAACAAGGGATGGGCTGGTTCTATTCTGGGTTCACTAAGTAGGCAATGGGAGAGTAAAGCAGGAGATAAACTAAGGGAGTAAAAGAAGCTGGAATGAAAGTTCACCTAGTCTTGGGGAACTGGCAGAGCTATAATTTAATCTCAATTAAACATTCACTATCAATAGAAGTTACTGAAAGTTTAAGACAAGGGTGAAGTACTCAAGGAGACACATTTGGCAGAAAGACAAGATGGATTTAAAAACCTGAGAGCTTTCCAATCTTCCTATTTTTCACTAACAAATATAGAGACTGAAAATGGCAGATACTCATCACCCTGGCTGCATTCACACTAACAGCATAGGAAAGTGAACCAATCCTGGGTCATGAGATATGAAGAGAAATCTTCTGAAAGTTATTGAAAGTTATCTGGGAAAGCTTTTCTCCATTGATAAGAAACACTCATGAAGAGAAATCCTCCCTCTCCCTTCCTGCAGCTAAAAGCTCTTGTGTGAGAATCTGATGCTTGGAGCTGCAGCAGCTATAGTGTGACCATGAAGGGAAGGTCAGGGAAGTGGTGGAATCACTCCAGAAGCCTGACACTGCAGAACTACTGAAGCAACCATGGAACTCCTGCTGAAAATCTTCTTTATGTGAAAGGAAAATTAAATCCTGATGATTAAAACTACTTTTAATTTGTTTTTGTGTTAGTTTCAACCAAAAGTAGCCTGACACCAGAAGCTACCACAATGATGCTGCTGAAAGGTAGCAATTTCCAGGATGGTGTCAATGAATTTGGAAGTAATGGGATGCTTCTTTGTTTGTTTTTGTTTTTAGAGACAGGGTCTTGCTCTGTCACCTAGGCTGGAGCGCACTGGCACAACCATAGCTCACTGCAGCCTTGACTTCCTGGGCTCAAGAAACACTCCTGCCACAACCTCCTGCATAGTTGAGGCTACTGGCTTGTGCCACCATGGCAAGCTAAATTATTTTTATTATTTGTAGAGATGATGGTAAGGCTAGGCTTCCCAGGATGGTCTCAAACTCTTGGCCTCAGCCAATCCTTCTGACTCAGTCTCCCAAAGAGCTGCGATTACAGGTGGGGATGTGTGCAAGACATGAGATAAAATAAATAGGACCCCATGGACTGATTTACCACATTTCATATAAGTTTCCTGCACAGTGAAACTAGAAATCATCAATCTGTAATTGATAAGTTTTGTTTATAATTTTGGCAAGTGAAATAAATCTACGTAAATGTGAGGGTAAAGAAACCTGAGAACAACCAACTCTAACCAAGAATGTAAACCTAGGTGGCAGGCATGAAATATGATCATTATGAAGAAAGTTGTAATTTAATAAATTGTATTGTGCCTAACTGAATTACAAAATTGTTCAAATTGGAGTTCAGGGCCAGGAAACTACAGCAAAAAGCCAGAAAAGGATGAGTCAGCATTTATCCAGCACATTCGAGGAAAGGACCCTATACCTGGAGGCTGTGGGAAGATCTATGGCCAGACTTGGAATATGTTGACTTCACCAAGCAATTGCCATCCTTTAGGCATTGTTGAGGGGTAAGGGAAACAGTTGGTCTTCTACTTTGAAATACTGAATCAGTTCTGTCAACTTCAACAAAATAAGTGTACAAGAAAAAGAAAGTGAGTAAAACTCAGACCGTGGTCTTTTAACTGGTTGCTACAGAATGATAATTTCAGTAACGAATAGACAATTCTGAAAGGTGAGGATGGGTTGAGACATTAAAGCTGGTTTGGGCTATGTCAAGTTTTAGAGGCAAGTAAGAATACAAATGTGTGGATCTCTGGAAGGTGACCAGAAACATTCACCTTCTAGATGACCAGAGCTCCAGGTCTGAAGTTCATGGGGAAAAGCTGACTATTTTATCTGAAGCTGTAAAATTGGTCAGATTGCCATGAGAACTAAACAGAAAACCAAGATGGAAGAAGAAACTCACATCTGCTGAGTACCTACCACAAGTTTGGCACAACCCTAAGAGTTAAACGAGTTATAAATTTAATCTCACAACAGTAATATGAGGAAAAAGATTACAAATGCCATTTTTAAGAGAGCAAACAAGGGTTCTGAAAACTTACATGTACTTGCCAAGGTACAAGATGTAGCACAAACAGGATTCAAATGCCAGTCAAAAACCAGAAGCTTTTGTAATCTTTCAAATGTACATACTAAAACACTTAGTTATAAAACTGCTAACACACTCATTCTTATTTTAATTTTTATCATTACAAAATCATTTTTACCAGAATCAAAGCATAAATATAAATTTTGTATGAAGAGCCTAGAAAAGGTTTTATTCGTTCAATTTTACATTTGAGGAAACATGCAGAAGGTTTTATACAAAACCATTCAGTGAGTTCCAATCAGAAGTCCAATACTAACATTCGATAAATGTTATTGAACCTCTATCATATGTGGGAAATGAAAGCTACTAAGATCCCACTGTCAACAAATTTACAATCTAGTTGTGTGTGTATATATATATATATATATATATATATATATATATAAAATACCCATAGTATATGGTAAACTATTGGAGTCAGATATTTACATTGTTTCAAATAACAATCTTCCCCAAATATCGTTCTAGCATTTAGACTGTTCCCCATAAATGAGTCACTGAAGACTAAAAAGTCTAATAGTAACCTTCTCTAAGCAAGTATATTCAAATCTCTATTATTTTCTCATGCAACATATACAATATGGTATATTAGACCATTCTGGTACTGCTATGAAGAAATATCTGAAACTGGATAACTCATTTTAAAAAGAGGTTTAATTGGCTCACAGTTTTGCAGGCAGTACAGGAAGCACGGCTGGAGAGGCCTCAGGAAACTTTCAATCATGGCAGAAGGAAAAGCAGGCACATCTTACACAGCCAGAGCAGGAGGAAGAAAGAAGGGGGAGATGCCATAAACTTTCAAACAACCAGATCTCCTGAGAACTCACCACTGTTATGGGAGCAACAGGGGAAAACACACTCTCGTGATTCAATCACCTCCCACCAGGCCCCTCCTCCAACACTAGCAATTACAATTCAATATGAGATCTTGGCAGGGACACAAATCCCAACCATATCATATGGAATAACAAGGTTTTCATGGAGTATTTGTTTTCACCCATTATGTATTTTTCTATCTAAGCGTGCCTATTTACTTGTATTACATCATCACTAAGTCATCGGTTCCACATGTCAGGTAGTAGGCACCTGAAATATGCCAAACATTGTGTTAGGCTCCAGAGAGAAGAAGAAGAACAGGGCATTGTTCTCACTCCAGAGGGGCTCACAGGGTCACAGGGAGAATGCAGCTCAGTTAGTTATCACATTGCTCACTAGAAACATACTCCATAGTTTACAGCAAATTATGCAGTTATGTTAAATACACATTTCAACGTGTTTTTTTAAAAGTATGCTGTTTGTTCCAAGGAAATTACAGACTTCTGATTAGAACCAGTATTAATAAAATGCTAAATCAAATTTACCCCTTTGCAGAAAACTAAAATTTCCTGGAATATTTGCCACAAGGCTAGAATAAAGAATATTATACAAGAAAACAGTTTTTTAAAACCACAGCATCTTTATACAATGTTTTGAAGTAATCCTTAATGAATGTGGTCGTATTTTTTTATTGGAATGCATCCACTTTACAACTTTTAAAGATAAGAACAAGCATTCAAATGTCTACAAATGTAAGACCAGAAAACTGAAACAGAAAAAATAGGTAAACAAACAATAACAACAGATTTTAGAGGTCAGATAATTAAAGAGCAGGATTTTGTGAATGTATTCGTTATATTAATATTTAAAAATGTAACTAAGGACCTCCAAGTTATTGATAAATACTCCATGGATATTTCTTACCAAATGTGATCCTACTATTGAAGAAAAACTCTTTTAACTGTAGTGAAAAAGTTCTTATAGTAAGAAAAAAACAATGTCCCATGGTCAACTCATGCCTCTTTTCTAAATTGGTTCTAATATTATTTGTAATGTCCTTTTGAAGAGAAAACCCATGAAGCTTCTAATACAGGCATTTGAAATATTTATACAGTAAAGTAACATAACAAATATCCTTCCCTCTTTTCTCTCTGCGTCCTCTCAACCCCTCTTTCATTAGACTGACCGCCTTGAATATCTTACGGTACTGGTTGAATCTGCTCAAAATAGAAATACAGAAATTGGATAAAAATTATCCATCTTAAGTAGTTAAGAGAGAATAACACAGAAAAAAAAATGTGCTTAGCATATGGAAATGAATCCTTTAAGGTATGAAGTTTAAGGTAACATTGGGAAACATCTCTTTGTCCAGACACTTCAGAATACCCTCAAATCATTCCTGCATATGCATGAATATGCCACCCTTTTTATGCCACCTTTTTGCCAATAAACAAGAAATGCCATCCTCCAAAAATATAAAAGGCTGAAAAATGAAATAGGGCTAACAATAAGCTCTGTCTATACAACACATTCCAAGAGAACCAGACAGAAAAATTGAGTCACCGTAAGCATGACTGCCATATTTCTTAGATTTCCTAGAACAGTGCCAGTAATAAATATTCTGCCCATTGTTGTAAAAAAAAGTTTAAATACCTAGGAAATGTCACTATGTTGGCTAGTTTCCCAGACTACCTGTCATACCTGGAAAAAAAAAATTCTCTGTCATCCTAAGTATTCCAATAGAGACTTAAGAAAATTTCTTCACTATATGTGAGCCACACAATAAAAACTATTGTTAAGAAAACCAGGTGGCTGACAAGATGGCTGAATAGGATCAGCTCCAGTCTGTAGCTCCCAGCAAGATCAACATAGAAGGTGAATGATTTCTGCATTTTCAACTGAGGTACCTAGCTCATATCACTGGGACTGGTTAGACAGTAGGTATAGCCCACAAAGGGAGAGCCAAAGCAGGGTGGGGTATCGCCTTACCTGGTAAGCACAGGGAGTTGGAGAACTCCCTCCCCTAGCAAAGGGAAGCTGTGAAGGACTGTGTCTTGAGGAATGGTGCATTTGGCCCAGATACTATGCTTTTCCCATGGTCTTTCCAACCTGCAGACCATGAAATTCCCTTGGGTGTCTGCACCACCAGGGCCCTGTTAAAAACTGCCATTGGGGCAGACACCAAGCTAGCTGCAGAACTTTTTTTTTCATATCCTAGTGGCACCTGGAATGCCAGCGAGACAGAAACATTCACTTCCCTGGAAAGGGGGCTGAAGCCAGAGAGCCAAGTGGTCTTATCATCAGATCCCACCCCCATAGAGCCCAGCAAGCTAAGATCTCCTGACGTGAAATTCTCGCTGCCAGCATAGCAGTCTTAAGTTGACCTGGGACACTTGAGCTTGGTGGGGAGAGGGGTGTCTGCCATTACTGAGCGTTGAGTAGGCAGTTTTCCCCTCATAGTGTAAACAAAGCCCCTGGGAAGTTCAAACTAGGTGGAGTCCACTGTACCTCAGCAAAGCCACTGTAGCCAGACTTCCTCTCTAGATTCCTCCTCTCCAGGCAGGGTATCTCTGAAAGAAAGGCAGCACCCACAGTCAGGGGCATATAGATAAAACTCCCATATCCCTGGCACAGAGCACCTGGGGGAAGGGGTGTCTGTGGGCACAGCTTCAGCAGACTTAAATGTTCTTGCCTGCCAGCTCTGAAGAGAGCAGTGGATCTCCCAGCACAGTGCTCAAGCTCTGCTAAGGGACAGACTGCCTCTTCAAGTGAGTCCCTGACACCCATGCCTCCTGACTGGGAGACACCTGACAGAGGGGATCAACAGACACCTCATATAGGGGAGCTCTGGCTGGCATTTGGCAGGTGCCCCTATGGGACGCAGCTTCCAGAGGAAGGAACAGGCAGCAATCTTTGCTGTTCTGCAGCCTCTGCTGGTGATACCCAGGCAAACAGGGTCTGGAATGGACCTCCAGCAAACTCCAGCAGACCTGCAGCAAAGGGGCCTGACTGTTAGGAGGGAAAGTAACAAACAGAAAGGAATACCATCAACATCAGCAATAAAGACATCCACACAAAAATCCCATCTGAAGGTCATTGGCATCAAAGACCAAAGGTAGATAAATCCAAGAAAATAAAGAAAAATCAACACAAAAAGGCTGAAAATTCCAAAAACCAGAACGCCTCTTCTCCTCCAAAGGATCACAACTCCTCACCAGCAAGGGAACAAAACTGGATGGAGAATGAGTTTGACGAATTGACAGAAGTAGGCTTCAAAAGGTGGGTAATAACAAACTCCTCCAAGCTAAAGGAGGATGTTGTAACTCAATGCAAGAAAGCTAAGAACCTTGAAAAAAGGTTAGAAGGATTGCTAACTAGAATAACCAGTTTGGAGAAGAACATAAATGACCTGATAGAGCTGAAAAACACAGCACAAGAACTTTATGAAGCAGACACAAGTATCAATAGCCAAATCGATCAAGTGGAAGAAAGGATATCAGAGACTGAAGATCAATTTAATGAAATAAAGTATGAAGACAAGATTAGATAAAAAAGAATGAAAAAGAATGACCAAAGCCTCCAAGAAATATGGGACATGCAGGTTTTTTACACAGATATATTCATGCCATGGTGATTTGCTGAATCCATCAACCCGTCATCTACATTAGATGTTTCTCCTAATGCCATTCCTCCCTAGACCCCACCCCCTGACAGACCCTGATGTGTGATGTTCCCCTCCCTGTGTCCATGTGTTCTCATTGTTCAACCCCACTTATGAGTGAGAACATGTGGTATTTGGTTTCTTGTTCTTGTGTTAGTTTGCTGAAAGTGATGGTCCCATATTGCTCGAAGTGGCTCTAGCTCCTACTGACTGTTAGGCCAGAAGAGAGCAGGGCTGTCTTTCTGCAAGACCAGGGTGCATCTGATCTGCTTATTTCCCTGTTCCCTAGCCCTCTCCAAAACCCCTACCTGGCCATTCCTGCAAAAGCATGCACACAGCACAGCCTCTGCTGCCCCATCTGAGCCAGTATCCTAAGAGCAGTTAGTCCCCCAACCCCAGCATAGTCAGTACTCAACCCCAAGGGGCCAGAGGACAAAGACACAGGCTCAGTCCCAATCCACAGGGTTCAAGCACACAGATTAGGAATAGTGAGCTGAGATTTGTGGTGGCTGGAAGTTAAGTAGGAGAAAAGACCTCACTCTTACTAAACTAACAAGACTGAGGTGTGGGTTTGTGGACCAGCACAGGAGCTGGGCATGTCTCCCCCTGCAAGGTTGGTCCAGGAAGAATGTAGCCTGTTTGCCAGTGCAGCCTCTGCCCAAGGGAGCACCATAGCCCAGAACATCTAACAGCCCAGTGATCTGGACACAGAAGATTTGAGACAAAACTAGCTAGTTGGGCCAGCAGCTGGTGTAGACACTAGAAGGAGACCTGGTCAGAGGAGTGCAACATAAGCAGCCCCCACAGCCATCTGCTGGGCAAAAATCCCTGGATCGTGGGTGCCACACCAGCAGGACACCCATGGGAACACCACTATGCCTGGGGACCTTACACTCTTGACTTACTGCATCAATAGACCAGCCACAGACAAATCCTACAACATGTTCTGACTCTGCCAAGCATAGAGGACTGGTGGACCTGGGAGCAGCTGCAGATCTTCTAAACTTCAGCTTGGGCCGCCCCTAAGGAATTGGAGAGCACAGGCCACCAGGGCCCTGCTAGGGGCTAAGGATATGTGAGTGTGGTGCCAGTGATTAGAGGGGACTCCCCTAAGACCCAAGAACACACTTAGCAAAGGGGTCATCTCTCACACCAACCCCCATCTTACCTACACCAGAGCACTGCATGCAGCAAATATATCGAAATATAAAAGGGCCATGCAGCTGATGAGCCTATCTGCTGGCCCTTACTCTTAAGTACTATCTACTAGATCACAGCCTGAATTACACCACCAAACAAAAATTCTTAAAACATCTCACTTGTGAAACCAAATGCAGGAGTCTAGCCACAAATAAAGATTCTGTACAGAGCCTGGAGCCTTTGAAAGCATCCTTAAATGTAACCAATCAACTATATTTAACATACACAACTGTAAAACCCTCAAAAGAAATAAAGAATATAAAAACAAAAAGCTTCATCCAAATGACAACTTTAAAAAGATAAAGGAACACCAGTTCTCTCAGATGAGGAAAAAATCAGTGCAAGAACTCTGGCAATTCAAAAAGGCAGGGTGTCTTTTTACCTCCCAGTAACTGCACTAGGAACCCAGCAATGGTTCCTAACAAGATAGACATGCTTGAAATAACAGACATATAATTCTGGCTCTGATGGCAAGAAAGTTCAACAGGATTCAGGAGAAAGCTGAAATCCAATCCAAAAAAGTCAATAAAATGACCTAAAAGTTAAAAGATGATAGCCAATTTAAGAAAGATCAAAGTGAATTTCTGGAATCAAAAAGTTCACTACAAGAATTGTATAATACAGCCTGAAGCATTAACAACAGAAACGACCAACCTAGAAAAGAATCTCAGAGCTCAGACTGCTCCTTTGAATCTCAAAGGCATATAAATATAAAGAAAAAATAATTTTTAAAAATGAACAAAACCTCAAAGAAATGTGGGATTATGTAGAGAGACCAAACCTATAACTGCTTGGCATTCCTGAGGGAGAAGGAGAAACAGCAGACAACTTGGGAAACATATTTAAGGATATAGTTCATGAAAATTTCCCCAATCTTGCTAGAGAGGTTGACGTGCAAATTCAGTAAGTTCAAAAAGCCCCTACAAATTGCTACAAGATGACCATCCCAAGACACATAGTCATCAGATTCTCCAAGGTCAATGCAAAAGAAAAAAAATCTTAAAAGTAGCTAGAGAAAAGGGTCATGTCACTTACAAAGGGAACCCATCAGGCTAATAGAGGACCTCTCAGAAGAAATTATACAAGGCAAAAGAGATTGGGGACCTATTTTCAGCATCCTTAAAGGAGAGAAATTCTAAGCCAGAATGTCATATCCAAACAAAGCTTCATAAGCAAAGGAGAAATAAAATTCTTTCAAGACAAGTGAACACTATGGAAATGTATTACCACTAGAGCAGCTTTACCAAAGGTCCTTAAGAGAGTTCTAAACATGGCAACAAAAGAACAATATCTGTTACAACAAAAACACACATGACTACATAGCCCACAGACCTTATAAAGTAGCTATACAATCAAGTCTACAAAACAACCAGCTAACAACACAATGACAGGATCAAAGCCTCACATGACAATATTAACCTTGAATCTAAACTAAACATCCCACTTAAAAGGTGCAGAGTGGCAAAGAAGATTAAAAAATAAGACCCAACCATCTGCTATTTTCAAGAAACCAGTCCACATATAGCAACACCCACAGGCTCAAAGTAAAAAGATAGACAAAGATCTGCCATGCAAATGGAAAACAAAAGAGCAAGGGTTGCTATTCTATGAGATAAAACAGACTTTAAACCAACAACAGTCAAAAAAGACAAAGCAGGGAATTATATAATAATAAAGGGTTCAATCAGTAAGAAGACTTAATTGTCCTAAATATATATGCACCCAACATTAGAGCAAGAAGATTCATAAAACAAGTACTTCTGGACCTATGAAAATACTTAGCCACACAAGTATATCAGCACTTTACTGCCAACATCTGAAATTATTAAGGAAGAAAACTAACAGAGAAATTCTGAACTTAAACTCAACATTTGATCAACTGAACCTCATAGACATGTACAGAACACTTCACCCAACAACCACAGAATATACATTCTTCTCGCCTGCACATGGAATATAATCTAAGATTAATCACATGCTTGGCCATAAAGCAAGCCTCAATACATTCAAAAAATCAAAATTATACCAAGCATATGCTCAGACAAAAAGAAGATTGCTCAAAAACACAAAATTACATGGAAATTGAACAACTTGCTCTTGAATGAATTTTGAGTAAACAACAAAATCAAAGCAGAAATCAAAAATTTTTGAAATAAATGAAAACAGAGACATATCAAAATTGCTGGGATGTAGCAAAAGCAGTTTTAAGGGGAAATGTCATAATGCTAAAAGCCTACATCAAGAAGTTAGAAAGATCTCAAATTAACAATCTACATCACACCTAGGGGAACGAGAGAAACAAGAAAAAGCTGTCTCCAAAGCTAGCAGAAGAAAAGGAATAATTAAAATAGCAGCAGAACTGGATGAAATTGAGATGCAAAAAAAAAAAATCCATATAAAAAACCAACAAAAACAAAAGTTGGTTTTTTTAAGCATAAACAAGAATAATGAACCACTAGCTAGATTAACAAAGTAAAAAAAGATAAAGAATCCAAATAAGCACAATCAGAAATGTCAAAGATGAAATTACAAGCAATCCCACAGAAATACAAAATATCTTCAGAGACTATTATGAGCACCTCTATGCACAAAAACTAAAAATCTACAGAAAATGGATAAATTCCTGGAAACTTACAGCCTCTTAAGACTGAAACAGGAAGAAATTGAAACCCTGAACAGACCAATATCAAGTTCCAAAATTGAGTCATTAAAATTATTAAAAACCTGCCAACCAAAA